>NW_026262734.1:34117944-34438160 GCF_021869535.1 Mytilus californianus
TTATTCAAAATATTGTCTCGTAAGAAAATTTCAGTAGTTTTGATACCTCAGGCTGACTTGTATAACAAAATTATTTTACAGCATCAACCAAAACTGACCATATTTGCACTTTTAATATTATGTATATCTATATATAGCCACATAGTAAAGCAGCTATATTTTATTGTCAGAATGGATTGTATAATACAAATGACAGCAACATTGCAACACAATGACATCAAAAATTATCCCCATCAATTTAGATTGCCAGCATGTCCTCTTTTTATTCAAAATATTGTCTCGCAACAAAATTTCAGTAGTTTTGATACCTAAGGCTGACTAGTATAACAAAATTATTGAAACGCATCAACAAAAACTGACCATATTTGCACATTATTATGTATATCTATATAGCCACATAGTAAATCAGCAATATTTTGATGTCAGGATGGATTGTATAATACAAATGACAGCAACATTGCAATACAATGACAACAACAATTCATTCCCATCAATCTAGATAGCCAGCATGTCCTCTTTTTATTCAAAATATTGTCACGCAACAAAATTTCAGTAGTTTTGATACCTCAGGCTGACTCATATAACAAAATTATTTAAACAAATCAACCAAAACTGACCATATTTGCATTTTATTATGTAAATCTATATAGCCGCATAGTAAATCAGCAATATTTTGTTGTCAGAATGGATTGCATAATACAAATGACAGCAACATTGCAACACAATGACAACAAAAATTTGTCCCCATCAATCTAGATTGCCAGCATGTCCTCTTTTTATTCAAAATATTGTGTCGCAAGAAAATTTCAGTAGTTTTGATACCTCAGGCTGACTCATATAACAAAACTATTTTAAAGTATCAACCAAAACTGACCATATTTGCACTTTATTATGTAAATCTATATAGCCGCATTGTAAATCAGCAATATTTTGATGTCAGGATGGATTGTATAATACAAATGACAGCAACATTGCAATACAATGACAACAACAATTTGTTCCTATCAATCTAGATAGCCAGCATGTACTCTTTTTATTCAAAATATTGTGTCGCAACACAATTTCAGTAGTTTTGATACCTCAGGCTGACTCGTATAACAAAATTATTTAAACGAATCAACCAAAACTGACCATATTTGCACTTTATTATGTAAATCTATATATTGCCGCCTAGTAAACAACAATATTTTGATGTCAGAATGGATTGCATTATACAAATTAAATGACAGCAACATTGCAACACAATGACAACAAAAATTTGTCCCCATCAATCTACATGTAGATAGCCAGCATGTCCTCTTTTTATTCAAAATTTTGTCTCGCATGAAAATTTTAGTAGTTTTTATACCTCAGGCTGACTTGTATAACAAAATTATTTTAAAGCATCAGCCAAAACTGATCATATTAGCACTTTATTATGTCATGTATGTAAATCTATATAGCCGCATAGTAAATCAGCATATAGCCGCAAAGTAAATCAGCAATATTTTGATGTGAGGATGGATTGTATAATACAAATGACAGCAACATTGCAATACAATGACAACAAAAATTTGTCCCCATCAATCTAGATAGCCAGCATGTCCTCTTTTTATTAAAAATATTGTCTCGCAAGAAAATTTCAGTAGTTTTGATACCTCAGGCTGACTCGTATAACAAAACTATTTTAAAGTATCAAACAAAACTGACCATATTTGCACTTTATTATGTAAATCTATATAGCGGCAGCCGCATAGTATATCAGCAATATTTTGATGTCAGGATGGATTGTATAATACAAATGACAGCAACATTGCAATACAATGATAACAAAATCTTGTCCGCTTTAATTTAGAGTGCCAGCATTTCATCTCTGTATTCGTTATATAAAACTGTCACTAAAGTCAGTATCAGTATCTGTATTTCCCACTTCCATGACTTCTGAATATGAACGGGTACATCACAGATTCCTTTTGGGCTATTGTGTGATGGGTTGGTCTGCGCATAAATTAGTCGTGCTTGCTGAGGTGTGATGATTTAAACTCAGTAGTTCAGGATGGTTTGTATAATAAAACTATTCCACCTCATCATCCAACAGTGTGACTGACATGACAGATTTCATTTGTACTTTATAATGAAAAGTATGAGAAGTTCTCTTCTAGGAAAAGTATACTGTTAGTATATTATGTCGGTTGGTTGATTTTATTGGTGGCTAAATATCAAGTGGCAAATATTTCATTCCGTTTCACATAAGTATATTTTTTCGGACGTTCAAGATATCATTTATAATCCGTAAAGACAAATCTAACGAAATTGACGAGATTGTTCATAATTATACAACACCTTATGTGCAATAACACTGTACAATTTTCCTTTGAACATTTTTTGGAAAACAGAATCGTAAATCCAAGGCAAACATAGGTGAATGACGATAAGATATTTATAAAGAGACTGTCAAAAGTGGGGAACGAAGCAACTTTAAAAATGATGTTGATAACCCGTGATATAAAAATACTGTTCCGATGCGTGGATAACCTTTCTATCCGCCTTCTAGTTTAAATAAAATCCTTTCTTTTATGATAACTGCATGTGATCACAAGTGTGTAATTTTAAAGCCATTGTTTAATGTAAATAAGAATATGAAAAAAAAAGATTTTTTAATATGTGTATATTAAATATATATGACATAGAGTCTAACGAGTAATTTGCTTTACTGGGAAAAAAGAACAATAGGATTATTATTATTGTTTATGTTTACAATCCGAAAAATTAAAATAAAATGAACTTCGGTTTCAACCAATGAAATGTCGTACACCATTCATTCACACCATTCCCGATCGCACGTTACACAATCACACCATTCCTCATACACCATTACACCATTCCCCTTACACCATACACCATAGCACCATACACCTTCTACCATTGCACCATATGCCATACACCATTACACCATACACGTTATTTTGGGAAGTTTACACCATCCAAGGGCTGTAAGTACCGAGCCACCCACAGTAAAGGTTCATAATTCACAAATAAAAGAACACTATAACACGTAGAAGTTACTATAGAAGAGCTTTCATTTTGCATGCAATTCTGTAAGTTTGTTCTCAATATTCAAATCAACATTGGTTTACTAGTGTTGACGCATAAATGATGCCAACGGTAGATTCTTTCCCCCCATTTTAGCATCATCAATTTAAGTAACATATGTCAATTTTGCTGTTTAGAGACTTATTACACATTTAAGCGGCAGAGGAGGACGAAGATTGAACCCGTACACTTTGGTCGTGTCTGTAGTGACGTTTTAAATTTCAATGAAAGTAATCTACATGTACGTAGAATTTTTTACGTCAATCACAAAATACTTAAAGCCTTCACCAACATGTAATTCTCTCATAGATACAAATTGTATAAGCGGTTTTTTACAAATTAAGTTTGACGGTGCCTCTAGAAACCTTATTAAAAATGGATAAAACTTTCTTATTTTTACGTTGATGTTGTTTGTTGAGCGCGTTAACTTTGATTGGAATATGCTTATTCGTTAAGGTTATCATTTTAATTATGTACAAAGATCTTTGAATATTGTCTTTTTTATTTCTATCAATGATTTTTTTTTATAATAAATGAAGCGGAGACAATTTCATGTCAAACTCTAAAAAAGACAAAAGTAAAAAATAGTCTTAAAAACAAAACAACGAAACCTTAAGACAGAGCAAAACAACCTCGCCAAATCCGTGCGGTATCAGATTCCTCCGAAGATTTAGCAGGTCCTGCTTACTTTGTATCGCTCTTTATTTTCCTCATATAAGTACAAACAAATTCAGGGATATCATATTCGATGTAAGTGAACGGGAATCTGGTTAAAACAATTGGTACATATCCTTAGTCATCTGTAAAAACAATATTTCATAACAAACTCAGGATTGTCTTTGTAAAATTTTCGAAGAGACGAAATTTTAAAATCTTGGCTTAATAGCTTCCTTATACGCAGAATCCCTCTATCGAGCAAAACATGATATGTAATGCATGCTGTGGAATATTATTTCGGCTGGGAAATATATACTCCATATACAGACCCTGCTGGAATATTGCGACATATTAATGAAAAGTGCAGAATAAGGAAGACGTACTAATCTATTTTATCTTTTAAATCAACCCTCAGTGAAATTCGTTTATTGTTTGAACATAAATCGAGCCTTGGTATTACTGTTTGATTGGTTTTACATTTTTTTATTTTTTTGTTCTTTGATAGCTACCTAGCAATACAATACGGGTTTTTGTTCATTGTTTAAGTAAGAAATAATGGTAAGGTTTTACCTTACCAGATGCGCATTTCAACAATAACTGTCTCTTCAGTGATGTTTGAGGTCAATATATTTGAAAATCCAATGCTTTATAAACAGTTGCAGAGCTGAATATAAATCATTTCAATTATATTTAAATTCGGTTAATTACACCCGCTTGACTAAGTTAAACGAAACATACATAACACTGTTTCCTTTTAATTATTTTATGAAGGTGATCAACACAAATTTATATCATAAATGCAGTGTCATATGTTAAGTTTTTTATATTTTATAAAATCTTCTTATTGGCGAAAACCATCTTTATATAAAATATACAAATAAAGAGTTCGACTAATCTTAGACAGCTATGTCATTCGGGTACATTCACATTCCTTGTCAAAGAAATAAGATCTGACAAGTAATTTGTTTCACACTACCTTTTGTTATTTTATGTATACAAGTGTAGTTATATGATGTATGCATAAGGTTGTTATGACTTTGGTAAATAAAGATTATTATTAATTTCAATTCGGATCAAATAGTATTTGTATTCGATTAAACTATCTTAAAAGAATGCAAGCTGCATTTGAATAATGTTGTAATACAATCGTAGTTGATATCAGATAACGACTTTAAATTTCTATAAGAATATTTTATTTTCATTCTTTCAGATATGGATTGTCGTAATCTCGGTTAAGAGCCAAGTAGTCACCACTTCTGTGTTGATACTAATTATCATTGATATGGTCATAATAATGCAATACCTGTTCAAAAACTGAAATTTTCTTAATACTAATGATTAGAAAACCATATGTATTTGTCAAAACTTTCGGAACTTTGGATCTTGAATGCTCTTCAACTGCATACTTTTTTTGTTTTTTCGAGTGTCAGTGATAAAGTCTCATTGACGATACGCGCGTCTGGCGTACAAAATCTTAATCCTGGTATTATTAAAAGTTTATTAGTGTAAGAATACTTGCATTATTGACTACTTGTCAGTTATCTGTTATACAAAGAGCAATATGAAAGCGCACGCGACTTTTTACATTTTAAATTCCTACGTTCGAACAAAGAAACCGGACGGATTATCATTTAGGTTTGAAAAAAAACACCCTTCCACCACTATATCTCGCACAACTTCGCATTATAAATGAACATGTTTCTGCTGTTAGTGTAATAGATTTTTTAGGATGACCTTTGGCAAACAATTGCGGGAATCATTAACTCAGCAGTAAATGGAGAACATGCATTATTTTGGCGTATGTGTATTTATCTGTTTTGTTTGCTTGGGAACAATGCTTGTATTTGTCCGTTAATATGAACATCACGAACTCTAAATTTAAGAAATAGGCACATTTCGATTTTTTTTCCATATATGCGACATTTTGCGTCAAGTTTCAAGTTAGATCCGAATCATTTGATACTGTATATCTCTGTATCATAGCAACCACTACACAAAAAATGATATATCTCTGTATTCCATTATTCATTCAAATGGATGGTTCGCTCATTGAAAATTTTTAGTAATCTACTAAGTTAGCTAGTTATCTTTTTGTGATTTATCAATATGAAAGTTGACCACGTCCTATTAATCATATGTTTTTTTTTCTTCATTTATAGTCCTTATGAATATCCATATATTTACACAAAATCACATGTACCTTTGTATTATTGTTATCGGTAAAACAAAAAGGCACTAATTCAAATAAGTGTTCTTTCTCATATTTCTTTACAAACACTTTACCTTACTTCATTTTATATATATAGATATATATATATTACATAATTTATATTAGTTTACCAATTTTTTATATTCATTTTACCTGGAGACTAATAAAAATATCAGAATAATTCATAATTTTATGTTTTTGCTTACACGAGAAACGATTTGATCTTTAATTGAATTAAAATGAAGGAAGACAACAAAATTAGTATGATATCAATATTTTAGATGATAATGTCAAAGGGTAAAATGATAAGAACCCACAATGTCAATCATGTTCATTGTGTGTAGAATATGACTTAGGAATAGAAACAGGCATTTACGTACAATGTTAAATGCCGGAATTATTTGTTCAAGCATTTGATATATTCCTTGTAAAATGGATATGTAACAAAAGTTGAGACCCATCTGTCAACTACTATGGACTCAATAGAGTTTCTGTACTCATGGTGTTAAAAAAATTAAATATGTTGTTCATGTAAAAATTGTATTCATAACACCAATCAGAGGCAAAGAAAATCAAACTTGGTATGCATATGCAACCCTTATCATTTAATCAGCTCACCTAACCAATGGTATACCACATGATGGTTAGATTGGTTAATCAGTTAGCAAAACTGTATAAATTGAAACGTCGCATCTTTAAGATTTCATCCGCAAAATAAACATAGAAAGTCGTTGAAATTGTAATTAAAAATGAAAATGGGTAGTTTCAACCTTGTACGATAATACACGTGCATTTAATTACTCTTCTTAGATCAAAATTACAGATCGATTGTTATCTGACTTGTAGATGACTTATGTATATTTAAGAGAATGATGATCTCTCTCGGGATGAGAAAGTACTAGCGTCAACAAATACTTGTACTACTTTCTTGTATGTTCTTTCCGACTGGGCCCGAATTAGTGGTTCTATACCTTAAAAACCAACAGGCACAATTCATGCGTAATCCATCTCTAGTTAAAAGGCTAAATTGAAGGTCACATGAATACGGATTCAATGAGGTCGAATTAATCAGTTGCAAAACATAAATTATTCCAGATTTTATGTACAGATTATTTATCATAATACCATACAAACGATGAGAACGATTATGTAATAATTCAACACTAAATAAATAGTATGCATAGATTAAGAAGTTATACCACCACCATCAATAAGCAAAATACAAAAAAAAAAAAAAAAACAAAACAAAATCAAATACAAATTATAAATCACAGTCAGTTTAGTTCAATCAAATAAATCATATCATAATACATTAATGATAAGATAACATTATCATAGAATACAAATGATTCTGCCAAAAGGTTTTCATTGTCATAAAACGGAATATTGTCTGCCTTTTCTGCATTCAAAGTGTGAATCAACTGATACTAATGACATCAAAATGTTACAAAAAGCAGTAACGTCATGATGGGAAATTCAAAACATTTAAATTATATATAACTTCAGAATAAACAACCACTGGGTCGATGCCACTGCTGGTGGAGTTTTAATTCCCCGAGGGTTGTATTTGGCCTTTTTAACATTTTTTTATTCGAGCGTCACTGATGAGTCTTTTGTAGACGAAACGCGCTTCTGGCGTAAATATTAAATTTTAATCCTGGTATCTATGATGAGTTTAATTATAAGACATATAACAAGAACGAAACCTTATTTCCCAGGGAAAAAAATTGAATCATTACAAAATATAAACTGAAAAATTTATCGTACAGAGATGGTACATAAAAGGATTTGAACTTCGAAAAACGGATATAGACAAACAACTAATATGAAGAAGTTACAAAGCTATCTGTTTCTACAAATGTTTATTAATGCCAATGAAAGTCACCACATAAAATACATTATACCGAGTTCTATGCCCCCTTTAAGTTTTGTGACAATGTTTGTTCAAACTTAACTGCATATTTTTATCATTGTTAAAAATTCAAAAGATCATTGAAGCAATATTAGGTTGCTCTGTATCTGGGCATTATTGTAACGCTTAACGTTGATATCCACAATATGATTAATGGATATGACAAAAACATTGATAAAACGAAAATAGTTATTGGGAATATAATAGTGTTTCCAGCAATTTTTAGTATTTTAAAGAGTCACAATGACACCTCTTAAATATACGAAAGGTCACTGATTAAAATGATCACTAAATCAATAAAAATGATGTATTTGGAAGCGACAACCTTGACCGCTTGTCTCAAAAGTTGTAGGTTTTTAAACTTGTCCTTTTTTCATTTAAAGTCCATATGAATATCCGTATATTTACAAAAAAATTACATGTACCTTTGTAATATTGTTACCGGTATAACAAAAAGGCTCTCATTCGAATAAGTGTTCTATCTCATATTTCTTTACAAACACATCACTTTACCTTTTTTTATATACATATTACACATATAAGTTTACCAATTTTTAACAATCATTAATTTAACCTGGAGACTAATCAAAATATCAGAGTAATTCATACTTTGGTGTTTTTGCTTACACGAGAAACGATTTAATCTTTAATTGAATTAAAATGAAAGAAGACAACAAAATGAGTATGATATAAATATTTTAGTTGATAATGTCAAAGGGTAAAATGATAAGAACCCACAAAGTTCATAATGTTCATTGTTTGTAGAATATGAATTAGGAATAGAAACAGGCTTTTACGTACAATGTTAAATGCCGGAATTAATTTGTTCAAGCATTTGATATATTCCGAGTAAAATGGATATGTAACAAAAGTTGAGAACCATCTATCAACTACTATGGACTGAATTGAGTTTCTGTACTCATGGTGTTAAACAATTAAATATGTTGTTCATGTAAAAATTGTATTTATAACACCAATCAGAGGCAAAGAAAATTAAACTTTGTATGCAACCCTTATCATTTAATCAGCTAACCTAACCAATGATATACCACATGATGGTTAGATTTGTTAATCAGTTAGGAAAACCGTACAAATTGAAACGTCGCATTTTTAAGATTTAATCCGTAAAATAAACGTAGAAAGTCGATAAAATTGTAACTAAAAATTAAAATGGGTAGTTTCAACCTAGTACCATAATACACGCGCATTTAATTACTCTTCTTAGTTCAAAACCACAGATTGATTGTTATCTGACTTATAGATGAATTATGTATATTTAAGAGAATGATGATCTCTCTCGGGATGAGAAAGTACTAGCGTCAACAAATACTTATCATCAAGAAAGGCATAATCTTTCTCTTACAAACTTAAAATATTATAAAGTACTCAAAGCTCAAATGGTGGTTTTATTCAAGAATTTGTTCCATTGTCAGTGCAATGTTTTTAATTAATGGATTGCTCCTTTCTTAGGCTTCTTAATTATATATTAGTCTAAGTGAAGTGAAGACGTAATTGTAGTTTTGGAAATTGTGTACCATTGTGTTTTAGACATTAGTTGACACAACGGTACAATGAAATGGTAGAATTTGTATAAGTTTCTCAATTGTGAGTATGAGTGTAAATTATCTTTTTGTTTATTTACTGTTCAAATTATAAATAAAAAAAAATAGATTTACAACTGTAGTGCATTCCAAAACCAATTTTATTTCAGCATTTACATCAAATGCTACTTAATTAACTTAAATTTAACAAATAAAAGATACTGCGGATACAATAATTGGATTTTTGGTAAGCGTATTATCTAAAAATTCAGGTTAAATTTAATATAAGAAGTGTTTTTTTATTCTCTATCGGCTTTCACATTGCTTTGATATTGCTTATTTTTGTTTTGCAATTTTGAAGTTCTAAATATATTCACCTAATAATCTAAATGATCACAATTATATTTCACACGTAAACTTCGAACATATTTCTTTTCTGTTTTCTTTTCTTCTAAATTGAACATTCAATAATAATCCTGTCAATTTGATAAATGTGCTTCAAGCAGTTGTGACTCATTTCTATAAGTTCTTTTTTTAACTGTAAATAGGCAAAAATGATATTCTTATACCATAGAGAACATGTTTACATTCATTCTTCACAATTAATGAACGCCAAATTTTACAGTTTGATTGGTCGAAAGCACTTTGCTATATATTCTAATATATATATACACATACTAATACTCGATCATCCTTGTTTTCATAGAAAAATCTGATTGTCTTTAATTTTCTATGTACAAAAGCCGTAAAAAGAACTTTAAAAATATGAATATTTGAAAATCGATTGATACCGACATCAAGTTTGTAAATACATCGTAGCTGTATCCAGACTGTTTTGAAACCGATGACATCTAAATCCATAACTCGAATAAAAAAGTCTTAGCACAGAATTTAAAGTCGACCACATATCCTTCCTATAGTTAGAAAAATCAATGCAAATACTAGCTCTCATAAAAGCTTGTATATACCTATTAGAACCATCACGATTATTCAGAAAATCATAATTTATGATAATATCATTTTTCGAAAAATCTTCTCGATAATTCAACCAGGCATATTTCCACTCACAAGAAATCCAAGCTTTCATGCTTTCACGTTCTAAATGATGTATGTCGCTTAGAAGAACGAGAATGCTTTTAAATTTCGATACGGTATCAATTATTTCTTCTTCGCGTGGTCTACCAGGCTGGCAATCGCGATACGGTAGAAAAGATTTAATTCCCCTATCGTTAAGATGCGGTAAAAGCTCACACGATATCCAGTTACGAAGTCCATCGTCGTCTTCATTACAAGATATGTAAATATCATATGTGAAGGAGTTTCTAGAAACTGGCCTGCTAATTTTCTCAAAAAGCGTCGCCAGAGAATATAAATTTCAATATAAAAATTATAGCCCGTAAATGCAAAAATCTCGACAAGGCTTACTATGATTCCAATACATAAGCTGAACCATTTAAGATGATAATCTTCTGTACATCCGAGCTCGCTTTTTGTAATTTGAGTAATAGATTTGTAACTGGTTTCGGTCTTACAGAATATCCGTGTGTTATTATAGCACGGCATTGTTGATGACGGTAGCCAACTCTGGAACCAAAGATCGTTACATGTACAAGCAAGATCTAGTCTTCCTAACTGAACATTGCAAGGCCGTAAGTTTTTTAGAGACATATCAATATCGGGTTATGTTTCATATTAATCATCGTGGTACTTTTTAGCTGATACACAACAAATTCCGAAATACTATCAAAATTGTTTCCTTCAAGATTGCTTTCTTTTATTCGGAAGGTGTAATTCTTTGTTCTTTCAAACTGGTTATCTATATCAGAAATTAAATTCGTAGAAAAATCTAAAGCCAAGTTCTGGTATTCTGGTAAAACTAAAAGAATTTTTTTCGACGCTAATTTCGTACGGCAATTGACAACAGTTTTGTTCTGACTTGGTTGATAAAAGCAATGACATTTGTGAGGACATCTTGCACACATTGAAATGTTGCAGACAAGTTAGTCTGGATAGTGCCGAAAGTTTTTAATAATTTTATTCTTAAACTGCGGTGGGCTATTACATTTGAAGTTGAAATGACTTGCATGCAGAATGTAAGAACTAATAGTAGCCTGCAATAAAAATTGATAGAATTTGCAATCGCATATCCAGTTGTTATACTGAAAGTCCAAACTGTAAAATTGAAGTTTCCCAAATAATTGTATGTCATGAAAACCGATTTTTTCAAAATTGAAAAAAATGGCTAAAATTGTTATATGTGAAGTCAAGATATCCCCCACGGCCGAAATCTTGTTCTGATTGAAATGAAAAGTTTGAGGGATTTGTTATTTCGTTCAGAGCATTATGAGAGAAATTTACAACGCAGAAGTATTGTTGTCTCGTCCAAACCATATGTGTGACGTCGATTTCTGTCATAGTATTAAACGATAGATCAAAATGAAACACACTACCCTCCATATATAGGAAAAATGTCGGTTCCAATTTGGTGATTTGGTTGAAAGAAACATCAACTCTACGGAGATGTTTCATTCCATGGAATGCGTCAACAATCAAAGATTGTATTTTGTTTCCCGCCAAAAGTAATGTATCTAGTAGAGACAAGCATGCGATATTTCGGATATCTATAATTTGATTGAATGACAAGTCGATGTAGACAATTGTATTTAAATTGCAGACTGAAATTGGAACGGCAGTAAGGTTTTCGAATGTGTAAGTTAAATTATAGAAATGAACATCATGGTCTTTAACTCTCAATTCAATATCATTTTTGACAAACAAGACATGAAAATGTCCAACATTAGTACCATTTTGTTTTCCTTCAACTATCCATAATGATGCAGCCGTACATGTACAACATTCCATACTATTTTCAAATCTCATTTTGTTGAGAAAATCTTGGGTTTCACATTCTTTAGCACAAGGTAAATCCGATCTATTGAACATCAATCCAAGTTGTTCGTCTAAAGAGTCACTGAAAAAACCATTACAATATAATATCACAATCAAAAATGGAATGCACAGTTATGACATTTTCCAATAAATGAACATTACCTAAATTCTGTATGCTGCTAACTGCAAGAAATTTAAAGTCATTCCTTCTACCTTGTTTAAATCAAACACATATCTTATTTCAACACAAAGAAAAAATAACATAGATCAATTCATGATTTCAATATTGTATGCTGTTAGCTGGCAGAAATTCAAAATTATTTCTTATTCCTTATTTAAATAAAACACATATCTTATTGTTAACACGAGGAAAAAATAAACGTTGTATAAACACACTTTTCTTTTTCAAAGCTGTTTCCTTTATTCAATTTGATACGACATGGTGATTCTTGTTTCAAGTTAGGGGCATGCATAATACATATTTGTCTATGTTAGGAGCACACATAATACACATGTGTCTATGTTTTCATAGGATTAATGACACAGTTTAACAAAATCGATCAACTTAAGGGTTATGTTAGACCGAGTATAACACAATAAAATCTGGAATAACAAGAATAAGTACATTTGTACTCTCATTGAAATGAATTTCACTATCTATTTGAGTGCCTATCTGTTATGGTTAAAACATAAGAAATAAGCATATTAGTAATTTGAAAGTTAGTTAAAATATTGTAATTTCACTCATAATTATGTCAACATTATTCTGTAGCAACCATCAATATGATTATGTATTTTGCTTCTGGTTACATATTTTGTATGTGTCTGAGTGTTTAAAAATAAGTATAGTGAAGTCGAAGTAAGATTCGGAAAGTTTACTCTCACATTACGTTTTTTTCTAGTGTAATTATTTTCTCATATGCAAAGTTTGATTGATTGATTGATCTATTTGTATTTAACGCCACTTCATCACTATTGTGATATATCTGCACTTTTCCTGACTTGGTACAGGCATTTCCTTGTGTCAAAAATGTTTTAATGGTCTCATAAATAGCCATACCGCATATCCTTATTGTACCCCACTTAATGAAGTGGGAGTAAATAGTGATTTGGTGTCTGTCCGTCCATCTATTCGGAGACAATTTCTACTAAAATTCTACTAAACTAAAGAATGAATCTCAACGAAACTTTCACATCATCTTTATTACGTAATGTATTAGTGCCTCTCTAATTTTACATTTGTTAAGAATAAATTCAGGGGCTTCATCTGACCAAAACATGGACTTTTCAATTAAATGGTATAGGAATGAACATCTCACATCCAAAACTTCTCCTTCACCGGTGACTGCATTTTAATAACAATTTAATGGATTGTTTATTACATAATGTCATGGTGCATCTCTAAATTTACTTTTCGATCCGAATAATTTATGGAGTTTCTTAAACAAAAGGACGGAATTTACCCCGACATATCAAGAAAGTGACCATTCCAATTCCCAGCTCCTCCTGAACTAGTTGATGACTGTCAATCGAACGCTTGCAGATTCTCCACAACATTATGCCATCGTATAATTTTACCTTTTGAACAGAATGATTGTTTAGGTTTCCCAGTCATCAACATGGATTTTGCTATTTCACATTATGATTATTACAATCCAAACTAAAACATCCTAAATCAGGAAAAATGAGATATATATATCAGAAACATCTCCAAGATGACCACATTACTCAAATGGAGGAAACAGGGGGTATACAGAAGTAGGTTTTGCTCACATTGTATTATCTTTTTTTCTTTATTTTAGTATGATTTTCAGAGTTTCCAAAAAAAATTATGTTCTCAACCTTCGAAGCGATGACAAGTTGGTGTATCAATTCACTTGCGAGCTATGTTCACAAATCTTCTATTTTTCATATTCGAAACCTCAAACTACGTAATTTAAATGTAGGTAATGAAAATAAATTTCGTAAATAATCTTAATAAAATAATACAAGCTTGGTAAGAAAGTAGCCGACAAGAACAAATAAAACAAAACAATATACCCAAAAAGCTCAATGTAAAAGGTTTAAAAAACACAAGAGGACATTTAGTCACTGATGCATGATTTTTTATTATTAATTGTTTTGGCTTTTAACTAGCTGTCAGTAACTGCGAGTACTCTCAAATCGTACTTTCTTGTTAATTTGACCTGTTGATACTATTTGTAATGCTTTTTTGTTATTTATTGTTAACATGGATCTTGTCCATATACCAGCTTTGATTATTTGGAATTACTACAAATTTTCACTTCTTCGTACTATGAACATCAAAATTATTTCATTTCTCCTTAAATATTGTTCTTGCACCTGTACAGGAAGTTTTATCTAGCACTAATTGTATAGTTTTATTGTTGATATTCACCCCATATGTACCAAGTGTTAGATTAGTTTTATTTATATTAAAGAAATTTCATGGTATTCCTAAACGGAAGATTTTATACACACAGAAGAATAAGTATACTTAACAACAACATTATTTTCATTTACCTGTGTATAATATGACGCAGTTTTTTTCAAAAGTGATGATTTTCTAAAATTTGTTGAACATTTCACAGTGATATCATACTTTAACTTTGTTTAAACCTGTTTATTTACTTTTGACCTTAATTATTTGTCCCTTATAATTTTTATTAACTATGTATTTTGCATTCGGGTATCACAGATCAAATTTATTCGTTCATTGTGTGTTAATTTGCGTTTTTTGATTGAGTTAAGCCTTTCAATTGATATTTTATAGTATGTTTTTCTATGTTGTGATGTTATACTGTTGTTTCAGAAAAGGGAGAAGGTTTGGTACCATTAAAACGTTTAATCCCGCTGCAAATGTTTACACCTGTCCTAAGTCAGGAATCTGATGTACAGTAGTTGTCGTCTGTTTATGTAGTTCATACGTGTTTCTCGTTTCTCGTTTTTATATAGATTAGACCATTGGTTTTCCCGTTCGAATGGTTTTACACTAGTAATTTTTAGGGCCCTTTATAGCTTGCTGTTCGATGTGAGCCAAGGCTCCGTGTTGAAGGCCGTACCTTGACCTATAATGGTTTACTTTTATAAATTGTTACTTGGATGGAGAGTTGTCTTATTGGCACTCATACCACATCTTCCTATATCTATTTGATTTTATTTAGTATTTAACCATGCACAAACTCAGACAAGGAAAGTATATCAGACTTATCAAGTATATAACTAAATAAGAACAATACAAATTATATAATTTCTTTTACTTTTCCGTCCATTCCTACACGATATCTACATTAATAATAGACCATACAAAAACAACATCATTTATCGTAACAATTTGAAATAAGTATCTAATTCAGTTTACATACCTAATAGAAAGCAGTTTATAGAAAGCAGTTACCTTTTAAAGTAGCCTAGAACTAACTTTGAATAAAGCTAATGGTAACAATAAAAACTGCCTTTCCTGGATCTTGATATCTATATCATTAAGCTTAATACCAAAATGTATGATAAAATAGTTGATTTTTCATCTCCTGTTGTTATGTATCCATTTTTAGATGGTGACGTTCCCTTGTCACCATCGTATGCTGATTATATATCTCAACTTGTACGATTCGCTCGTAAATGTAACAACGTATTAGATGTTAGCAAAAAAAATCTATATATTATTGTACAATTATAACACTAAGGTTTTCGAAATCACAAACTAGTCAAAACATTTACTAAAATTTTCATCGATACAAGGACATCATTCGTAAATATAAATCAACATGTAGACATCTTATATGTTCAGGTATTTCATAGTAATATTCTTTACAAAGCATAAAAATGTCGGCATTCACCTCAAAAGCTGACAAAACCATTGAACAGACTAATTAAGAAAGGATATAGTTACGATACCGTTGTCAGTTCATTCAATATGACATACTTTGGCTTTAATATTGATTTAATTATAGAGTCTTTGCATCGGAAATAAACACATTTATTCTAAAACCAATTGTTTGCATGATACGGGTTATGTTATGCTCATATATTTTATGATGATATGATACTAAACCGCTATCGGGAGGGATTGTGCTTGATATTAATATTATGAAAGCATAATCTTCCAATCAGTTTAACTGAGGTCTGAAGCAGGCATGTCAGTAACTGCTTGTCCTTTGTTAATTTATGAATCATTGTCATTTTGTTTAGTTTCTTTTGTTACCTATTCTGACATCGGACTCGAACTTCTTTTAAACTGATTTCACTGTGCGTATTGCTGTATGTTTTCTTTTTCTACATTGGCTAGATGAAACTTGTTCAACCCCGCCACATTCTGTATGTATGTGCCTGTCCCATGTTAGGAGCCTGTAATTCAGTGGTTGTCGTTTGTTGGTGTGTTAGATATTTGTTTTTCGTTCATTTTTTTTGTACATAAATTCGGCCGTTAGTTTTCTCGTTTGAAATGTTTTACATTAATTTGGTCATTTCAAGGCTATTTATAGATGACTATGCGGTAAGGGTTTTGCTAATTGTTGAAGGCCGTACGGTGACTTATAGTTGTTAATTTCTGCGTCATTTGGTCTCTTGTAGAGAGTTGTCACATTGGCAATCACACCACATCTTCTTTTTTATAATTATAGATGTATAGGGGGAGGGTGAAGATATAAAAAACATGTTAAACCCCGCCGCATTTTGGCGACAGTCCCAAGTCAGGAGCCTCCGGCCTTTGATAGTCATGTATGATTTTTAATTTTAGTTCATTTATATATTTTGGAGATTGTATTGAATATCCATTGATGGCCTTCTGCTGTTTTCTGCTCTTTGGTCGGGTTGTTGTCTCTTTAACACATTCCCCGTTTCGATTCCTAATTTTCTTTAATATGTTGAATGATTTTTCAACACCACTTTACTAGAAGTGTTTGATTAAGACAACCTTTAGTTGAAATTTGTGATTTCAATTTTAGTTTTATCTTTTTTGTATACACTTGAAAAATATAACATTTTCCTTAAAATATGTTGTCTTTTTTAGAGAGATGGATTTATATATGAACACTGCTCTTATTTCTTATCCGATGATTTGAATAAATTGTATATGTCGTATCTATTTACTCTTTTAGCTATACGCAATACCATATGTTTACACAAGTTACTTTGTCTTAAATGTATCACATTTGGAATATTTTCAAGACATTCATACGGTTAGAGCATTTGAAAACTGCTCATTCGTGATTTACATCAAGTTCGTTCTGTTTAAAAACGTACAGACTTGTACACACAAATAAAGTTTCGATGTTGAACATTTACTAGCACGGTGGTCATGATTACTTTTACTCTCTATCGCCGTTTCTAGTTCGATGAAATTAGCTTTGAAAGCGTTAATGTCATTTAATGTTTTACTCTTCTTTGTTACTGTTTTCGGAACATGTTGAAGGCTATGGTATACTTTTACATTTAAGCGTTTTGTGTGGTTGGAGAAATCTATAAAAGTATGAAGTTTCAAAAATGCTCCTAGATATTTCTTTGTTATATCTTTATATTTCAGCATATCGTAATTAATAATCACTATTTCTCGATTTAAATCCGACTTATAGTTAAACCAAGCATATTTCCTTTCTTTCTCAATCCAAGTTTCTGAGTAATCGTCATAATGTTCACTAAGAATAATTACAAAATTGAGACTTTTAGACATCGTTGCAATGATTTCTTCTTCTCGCGATCGTCCAAACTCGCTATCACGGAAGGGTAGAAATACTCGGATATTTTCGTCTTCAATGAAAGGAACAAGTGATGACGTCAACCAATGGCGTATAGTATCATCATCTTCACAGCAAGATATATAGACATCATAGCAATACAATTCGAGAGGAACATTAGTTGCTTTAAAGTATTTAATCAATTTCCGTGTCATTATAAATGTTTCGAACCGGAAGTAGTATTCTATTGTTGACGAAACAGCAATAATAAGTGCGATCACAGCCAAAGAGATGGCTAGCCATAATATATATTCACTGTAAAATGCACACCCTAGATCGGCATTGGTCATGCTAAGAATATTAACCAATTCATTGTTGTAAATGCAATATATTCTCGTATTATTGTAACATTTACTATGAGAAGGTGGCAGCCAATGTTGAAGCCAGGTATCTTTACATTCACACTGCAAAACGATATAACCAAAATATATCTGGCAAGGTTTGAGAGCTTGCAGAGCACGTGAAATTTTCTTCATTTTATTCCCTGAAAAATTGATCTTTGTTACGTTTCTCAATTTATAAAAGAGTTCGTCTGGAAGAATTTCAATGTTGTTGTACGATAAATCAATGCTTGTTATGTTTTGAAAGTATGAAAGTATTATACTCTCCTTATCTATTCTTGATATTTGATTATTCGAAAAATCTACTTTAAGATCTGTTTTATACGGCAGAGCAGACGGTAACTTTGTTCTTCCTGTCCCGGAACAATTCACAACATTCCTTGATTTACCAGGCTGGTAAAAACACCAACAATTTGGTGGACATCTGTCGGCAATTGATAGATTACATATCAGAAGGTCAAGAGCTTTATTCTTCATTAATTCAGGTAGATACACATTTCTCAATTCAGGTGGGGAATAACACTTTATGTCATATATGGTTCTGTGCTGTTTTTCCAGAAATGCCGTAGCTTTAAGAGCAAAACGATATATTCTACGGTCGCATGCCCATTTATTTTCCCGAAAATCAAAGTAATAGTCTAAAAAGTTTTCCGTATAGAAAGAACTTTTGAATCCTAACTCAGAAAAATCGAAGAAAAATGAGAAATTGTTGTTATTAAAGTATACTTTTCCACCATATCCAAACTGTGTATTCTCTTTGCACTCCCACCTCAGTTCATTGGTTATCTTCGATATTTGGTTGTAAGAAAAATCTACTTTACAAAAAGCAGGCTGTTTTGTCCACAATATATTGGTTACTTCCATACTTGTCAGTAAATTATGTCTAGCACCAAACCTTAACAGACTGCCAACCATTTTCATAAAAATTCCAGGTTCAATATATTTCAAAATATTATAGGAGAGATCAACAGAGCGAGGAAACTTCATTCTAAAAAACGTATCTTTTTTCAAATACTCTATTTCATTCCAATACATTGTTAGAGTATCCAATCCTTTTACACATGAAATAGTATCTATATTTGTTATTTCGTTAAAAGAGAGATTAATGTCAACAATACCTGTAAAACTGCATAAATTGATAGGAAGTTTTTTAGTAAAACTCGTGCGGTAAATTTGGTTTGTTTATAAAAGCCTCCTGTTAAACTGGATCATACACAAAATTCAATGTCGTCGTTGTTTTTCTTTTACTTCCACATTACAAATGCAGCAATTGACAATCTCTGACTCTTTTATGAACAAATCACACGTCACAGGACAGTGCCAGTCGGATCTGTTAAAAAGCACCTGCAAAACATGAGACGATGACATCAGACTGACTATAGGTAATACACACACCAGTATAAACCCTAATACTGCGAAGCCCATCGTTTGAACTAAATTTTTAAATGTGAAATGGGAACATATTTTCATATACTTTTTAGTATTTAACATCCGGAGAGAGACCAGTCTTTTGTACGAGATAAATTAGTCATTAAGTCGGGCTTGGTTTAGATCAAATACATTTGATTTTGTAAATGGACATTTTATATGAATGTACTTAACACTTTATGTATATACCTTTTTCATGTAGTTTTTACAGGTGTGAATAGGTATTTTAAGACGTTTGGCATATGAAAAATTGCTAAGAACTTCATAGCATGTTAATAAAGATTTCCGATTGTAAATGTACATTTTCAGACTCACTGTACATATTTATATATAGTCCTATATAATGTATATTTATTCAATGCACACAATAGCTTATATTAACGATCGTATAAACAAAGCAAATGAATACCGTGCTTTTGATTTATTCTTAATTAAAATAAGGCCTCATACAGTACTTGCAACCTTAGGCGTTACTATTTTAGCGATCAATCAGCGGTCATCGATCAGTCACCGATCAGTCAAGTTCGCGTCAAACTCTCGTCACCAATCCGTCAGACTTATAGTAAAAATATTTGACTGATCGGACGGATCGGACGGATTGACCTTTCTGACGGATTGAACTCTACTACGTCACATGATGAACTCATACAAATTACGGAATCTTAGTTTCGTTTCATTTAATCAAAATGGCGCCATAGAAAAAATACGAAACGTTCAAGTACACAAGCTCATCATTTTTTTATTAATTATTCAGCAAAGTTTTGAGAATTTAATAAAAAGAGAATACGCAGATAAAACTACTTTTAAATATTATTATAAAAGAATGGTGATTTTCAATTTTATTTACGTTATTTTTTTTTTTCAAACCCGAAGAGTGCTAAAAGGGTGTTTATCGCGATTGTTAATTCTTTATTTTCTGAAAATGCTCTGAAAAATGAAATGAAATGATCATTTATTGCAAATTTCGGTGTATTATTTTTAATATTTTAAAGTATTTTTATCCTAATTATATTAAAATTCTTATTGAACAAAAACAAAAGTTTATGCATATTTATCCTTTAATTATTCACATTTTATACAAAATTACTTATCTAAAGGCATTTATAATGACTGATTGCAATTGACGTTGCATTATTTCTGATACAAAAGAAGAAATATTTGCATTTTTAATCAACGCCAACAAAAATTTAGTATCTTTTCCCTGAAATTCAGCATATTTTATGAAAAACAACCAATCCTGATGTACAAAAAGTAGTGAAATCAAATGGCGGTTCATAATTTCTATCAAAAAAAGAAATTATTGGATTCGTATTAAACGTTAACAAAAGTTTAAGTATTAATCTCCTTATACTTTTAAAATTCTTATAAAATAATCTTATCTTGAGGCCTTTGAAATAACTAGTTACAAATAACATTGCATATTTTTTATCAAAAGAAAAAAAATTGGTAATTTTAAACAATGCGAACAACATTTTAGTATATTTTCTCTGATATTCTTTTAATTGTATGAAAAACAACCAATCCTGAACTACAAAAAGTACAAAAATCCAATGGTAGTCAATAATTTCCATTAAAATAAAGAAATTATTGCATTCTTATTCAACAAAAACAAAAGTTTATGCATATTCATCCTTAAATTATTTAAATCTTATAAAAAATTACTTATCTAAACATGCTAAAGGCATTTATAATGACTGATTGCAATTGACGTTGCATTATTTCTTATATAAAAGAAGAAATGTTTGCATTTTTAGGCAACACGAACAAAAATTTAGTATCTTTTCCCTGAAATTCAGCATATTTTATGAAAAACAAACAATCCTGATGTACAAATGTACTGAATTCAAATGGCGGTTTATAATATTTATTTAAATATACAATTTATTGCATTCTTATTCAACGCAAAAAAAAGTTTAAGTATTTGTATCCTTATTATATTAAAATTCTTATGAAAAAAACTTCTCTTGAGGCCTTGAAAGTAACTAATTACAAATAACATTGCTGTATTTTTTATAAAAAGAAGAAATATTGGTAATTTTAAACAATGCGAACAATATTTAAGTATTTTTCCTCTGATATTCATTTAATTTTGTGAAAAACAACCCTTTATGATGTAAAAAATCCAATGGCAGTCAATAAGTTCCATTAAAATGAAGAAATGATTGCATTCTTATTGAACAAAAACAAAAGTTTATGCATATTTAACCTTAAATTGTTCACATTTGATACAAAATTACTTATCTAAAGGCATTCAGAATGACTGATTGCACTTGAAGTTGCATGATTTCTGATATAAAAGAAGAAATATTTGCATTTTTAAGCAACACAAACAAAAAATTAGTAATTTTTCCCTGAAATTCAGCATATTTTATGAAAAAAAAAACATTCCTGATATACAAAAAGTACTGAAATCAAATAGCGGTTCATAATTTCTACCAAAATAAAGAAATTACTGAATTATTATTCAACACAAACATTGTTTAAGTATTTTAATCCTTATTATATTAAAATACTATAAAAAAAAACTTATCTTGAGGCCTTTATAATAACTAATTACAAATAACAGTGCATTATTTTTTATAAAAAGAAGAAATATTGGTAATTTTAAACATTTTAATATCTTTAATCTGAGATTCTTTTAATTTTGTAAAAAAACAACCCATTATGATGTACAAAAAGTACAAAAATCCAATGGTAGTCAATAAGTTCCATTAAAATGAAGAAATGATTGCTTTCTTATTCAACAAAAACAAAAGTTTATGCATATTTATCCTTAAATTATTCAAATCTTATACAAAATTACTTATCAAAAGGCATTTATAATGACTGATTGCAATTGACATTAAAAGAAGAAGTATTTGCATTTTTAAGGAACGCGAACAAAAATTTAGTATCTTTTCCCTGAAATTCAGCCTAATTTTCTGAAAAACAACCAATCCTGATGTACAAATGTACTAAAATCAAATGGCGGTTCATAATTGCTATTTAAATATAGAAATTATTTAATTTGTATTCAACACAACAAAATTGTATGCATATTTATCTTTAAATTATTCACATTTTTTAAAAGAAAATTATTCAAAGGCATTTAAAATAACTGATTGACAACAATAGTGCATTATTTTTGATAAAAAGAAGAAATATTGGCATATTTAAACAATGTGAACACAATTTTAATATCTTTTCTCTGCTATATATCACTATTTGTGAAAAACCACCCATCCTGATGTACAAAAAGTACTAAATTCCAATGACGGTTCATGATTTCCATAAAATAAAGAAATAAATGCATTTTTATTTAAATGAAACAACAGTTAAAGTATCTTTATCCTTATATTATTCACATCTTACACAAAATTACTTATCTAAAGACATTTATAATGAATGATTGCAATTGACGTTGCATTATTTCTTATATAAAAGAAGAAATATTTGCATTATAAGCAATGCGAACAAAATTTTACTATCTTTTCACAGAAATTTAGCATATTTTATGAAAAACAACCAATCTTGATGTACAAAAAGTACTAAAATCAAATGGCGGCTCCTGATTTCAATTAAAATAAAGAAATAATTGCATTCACAATCAACCCAAACGAAACTTTAAGTATCTTTACTGTTTAACTATTTTTTATTTTCATCATCTAGTGACATTAAAATGCATAATTGCTAAATAGGGTACTTATTTCGAATGATAACATTTTATTGCTGTTTAAAATTGAGAATGGAAATGGGGAATGTGTCAAAGAGACAACAACCCGACCATAGAGCAGACAACAGCCGAAGGCCACCAAAAAAGTATTTAGTTGTACAGAAACATTCTGAGCATGACATTATTCTGCTCGTATATAATTCATTTGGCAGAAAAAAAAAGAGAATATGAAGTAATACATAAAATGCGTGAAAGTAATTGATATGTTTTTTTTTATGTGTTATTGCGACCATGGAAGTATTATATTTTCAATGTCAAGCGACCAAGTTGATTATAAATTAACGAGTAAAGGTTTCTTCGTAGAGGTCCGCGTTTATCGCATGTAAATACCGTGGAGTTCGTTTTACATAAGAATTTTAATTATATACGTACCCGTCCGATCGTGCATATAATTAATTTACTGATCGATCGCTGACCGTTGTCACGGTAACTCTCACATAGCTTATTTGACGTATCTGACGGATTCTATGTGTCATCGATCACCGATCAGTCATCGATCAGTCAAACATTCGTCACCAATCATTCACCGATCAGTCAAGTTCACGTCAAACAGTAACGCCTAAGGTTGCAAGTACTGTATATGATACAGTATATTTACTCAGTACACAAAATATATTAACTTAACGCATTTATACACAAAGCAAACCGATACCGTTTTATTGCTGTTAAACACATTTGTACATTGTATCTCAAAGTCCTTGTGATGTATAAAACCACTGACTATCACAAATTATAATTGGACATTTGTTGAACTGTGTTAATACCAACAAAGTAGTACGAGGTAACTACTAGTATATAAATGATCACAGTAGTGTTAATCAAATATGCAAACATTTCATGTATATTCGTTCAGTAAAGTGGTTGGACCTTGATGAAAAGCAGCACACATAAAGACTGCCATTGCTGATACTACTCGCAAAACAAATCGTGAGTCCCTCTTCAGCATGGGATGTACAAGTCGGAAAATTGGAAAATCATTTAGCATTTCTTTCATTTAAGATGTAAATAAAATATCTATATATAAAAGAAATTGTGTGTAGAAATATGAAAAAAAGCCATTACTAAAATCAAAGCAAAAACAAAACGTATCATACTGTTTTCCTTTTTTTAAATAAATTTTAAAATCATCTCGGATAGCATCAAGCTAACAAACTAGTCAAAAAAGTGTGTAAACTTGAAAAAATAACCTGACATTTCTTTATAGTAAAAGCTTTGATTAACACGGGAAAACAACTTCAAATTGATAGTAATACTGGTACAGCATCCATTGAAATATGGTACAATATAATTCAAAATTATAGCTAATGACTTTAAATGTTAAAAGGTACCAAGTCCTATTACTATACTTTGTTGCAAATGAAGTTTATTCGTATACCTGACTTATCAGTTAATAGAACTGATATAGTAGACCCAGGGTTTCTCCTGAAAATGAACGGAAATTTATTTTATCTTAATTTATCCTTTAATAAGCTGGCTACAATGGATATAACAAATGTAATTGCGCAAAACAGCAGTATTTGTGTGTGGTAAATTACTCTAACAATTCAATAAAAACTGTAACAAATGAACTATCATGGAAATGCAAAGACAAAACCATACTCGGTCATAGAGGCATAGTGGATGTGTCAAATAATTTGTTTACGTCATTCTTTGATATGAAGATGTTTAAGTTCTTTGGCTTTCAAAACCTTCTTCAAATCGGAAAACGTATCTATTGCGGAGTTGACTTCAGAGATAATAAATTGGATTGTGATTGCAAAATATATAAATTTGCAAAATCTGTAGAACGATTTGTATATGCAATAACGAGGGATTACTTTGACTTTAAATTCTATTCACCGAAATCATTTATAGATAGGTCAATTTTGACAATTATCAAAGAGGCCAATATGAAACAGAACTTTAATTGATTGTTCTAGTTCAGATCGCACAAAGATTCCATACAAACAAACGACCTACTTTCAACGTGTTCATTTGTTCAATTTTACAAACAACAACATTGAAAATCTACCACGATCTAATTTGTTCCTGTTAAGAAATGCTGAAATAGATTTTAGGGGAAACAATTTTAATTCATTATATATATTTATTGAAGTATTAAACCCTTGTAGCATGTATGTAGAAACTATAATTATGCAATGCGAATGTGATGATATTTGGTCACAAGAATGGCTTCCAAAGAGGAAGTCTCAGTGTGCAAAAATTATACAAGTACTATGTAGAAAAGAGAAACAATTTATTTCCATAAAGAATATGTCCAAGGAGGATCTTGGGTGTAGAAAAAGCGAATAAAACATCATATGGATAAGCATTGTGATCATCGCTGCATTCGTTCTTGTAGTCTTAATGTCGGCAGTTATATTTTTCTTTCGATTCGAGATACATATCATTGGACGTAGAATTGTTAAGAATTAAAAGAGAAGTTCAATTACATTAACACTTTCTTACGATGTGCATATTCCTTGCAATGAAAACGTTGAATTTATACGCTTGTGGTTGTCATCAAGTATATTACCAAATCTGGAGCAAAGAACGCTTAAGGTGTTTTGGCCTTGCAGAGATAGTGTAACATGGTCATCACGTGAACAGAAAATAATTGAGGTGATTTCCAGTAGTCGCTATTTTGTTATTATTTTGAGTTAAAAGTACAATGGACCTTTGCTTTGGAATGAGAAAGCTCATACCACATCTTCTTCTTATATCTATTAATCTAGCTATACACTTGATCGTCATCGTAATATAATTATATAAATATAGTTAACTATGATCTACTGGCAGCTAATGAAATTGCCCAAAAGTATTTAGGAGCTTTTTTACGAATTGGACTCTATATCGTCAATAGTTGTAAACGATAATACAATTGCGAGAAATTATCTACTTGAAAATCAAAATGAGGTTAAGGTGGTATTGGTAATTTAAAAATGATATAATTTGTTCATACTTTGCCAAAACGTAGTATATATTGATATATGTTAAAATTTTTTTAATTTTTTTTAACTTGTTCAAAATTATAATAAAAATGGTAGGTGACCGCACATTTTCTTAAGCTGCAGGTTGTGACAAAATGACACATTTTGTATGGATTGTACAGGAAAAATCAGCGTTATGTGATTAGAAGCTAAACTAAATGATAGAATTGTAAAATGAAATATGAGAAGATAGCTTTTAGAAAATGCTTTGAGAATATTAAAAGAAAAGATAGGGTAACCGCACGTTTTTGGTGGCAAAAATACAAAATAGCAAAATTCCATGCAGATTCCTTCAGAAAATGCACCATATCAGAGCTACCTCCCCTTAAAATGCAAATTTAAGACCAATAAAAATCAAGCATATATAATTTGCACATGTAAAAATATTAATATTTACAAGTTATAATCTTATAAATTTGTTCTTTTTAAATGAAAATTCACATTAGTCATCTGCATTCCTGCATCAAATTTTGCTAACTTGATTGAAAATCGAGACCTTAGGTTCTCTGTTTTTTACAATCCAAGTTGGCGAAAGACACCCATACCACCTTAAAGAGAAAAAATTTCCATTTTTGAACAAGTTTTTTCTTCTCAAAATGTCCTGTACCGTGTCAGGAAAACGGCAGTTATTATCTTATAGTTCGTTTCTGTGTGTGTTGCATTGTCGTTTGTTTTTTTTTTGCACTTCAGTGTTCCTGTTGTTTCGTTGTTTTCCTCTTACAGTTGATGTGTTTCCCTCGGTTTTGGTTTGTAACCCGGATTTATTTTTCTCTCAATCGATTTATGACTTTCGAACAGCGGTATACTACCGTTTCCTTTATTTGCAAAATGTGAATTCTCACCATTTAATAAACTTTGAGTTCAAACCGATTTATTGTGTTATCTTTAGTTTTTCCTTGTCCGCTATTTTGTATTATTCTTTCTGTTGACAATTGTGCTTTCTATTCCCCAGTTTGAGTATTTGAATACTTTATTTATCTGATATATATGGTGTTTTAGGAGCATTGTACTCTTTTTGAATCATTGTGACCTTGCAGAGATAGTGTAATAGGGTCATTACGTGAACAGGAAATCTGTATCTGTACCGATTGTGCACAATTTACGAGTGTAAACTGAATATGTATTAGCATGACGGGTGATGCAGTCATAGCAATAGAAGCGAACCCTGTCGTCGCAACCATTTTTTTTCAATTGATCATTTTTCTGTTTTGCGTTGATTTGTGTTCTTCGTTGATTGTAATATCTATACTATTAAAGAGAAGACCTCATTTTGTGTGTCGCTTCTCTTCCTTCCACAATGAATTAATCATCATGCCTTTGTGTCCTATAGGTACCATGCATAGTCGCATTTGTCATCCTCGCTTATGATTATTCCGTTTGGGTTATTTTGGGAGAAAAACGATAATAAAGGCGTCCGGATATTGTTTCCGTCATCGGTTGGACTTTTAAGTAATAGACTAGACTTCCGTTTACGACGGTTTAAAATTACATATAGTTTTCATGAGGGTTGTAATGGGGGTACCTTCATGAAGAATAACGGTAAAAGTTCTTGCCAAATGACGTTAACGGTAATTTTTGGTGTATGACGCTAAAAATGTAAATTTTCTTTTAGACGATAAAAACATCGACTGATTTTGACGAATCACGTTGATTTTTTTCAAAAAATGACGGTAACGATAATTATTTTAGACCTCTGACGAATCACGATAAGGATATTTTGACGAATCACGGTAAAATTTTAACCAATTTGACGCTAACGGTAGCCGAAATGACTGTTTGATGCCTGACGTTAAAGGGCATTACTAACCCTCTTTCATAGGTGCTTGGTAGACAGGACATTTTTTTTAGCTTTACCTGTATACTATGAACATACATATACTATAAATAAAGTGTACATTGTATTTGCTTTTTACTATCAATTCCATGTTTACCATCAACGGCGGTCATATATTACATGCTTAACTTTTACTTTCTTTTTGGCTACTTATTTTTATTTGATCCGACTTATTGTGTACTATACATATATGGATATCTATTATGTGTTTTCTCTCTTTTTTTGCTGTTTGTTTGTTATCTATATCAACCACACTTGCATTAAAATGCATTACATATTTATAAAAACAAAATTTATAGATTCTTTATCTACATATTCTTTAAGAACTTAAATAGTTCTCATTAATCCTTTCTTTTATCTCATTGTTTGTATCGTAATGAAAATTATTGGTGTTGTAATGTTTATGCCTTTTGGGACCCATAATTGGAAAATAAAATATCTTCTTCTTCTGCTAGTATATAGAGGTTATAATATATGTGTGTTCACAGTATATGGAAAAATAATAGAAAATAAAAAAAAATAACGGATTTGGAAAAAAAGGGGGAGGGCTAAAATAAATTGCTCTGCCACCAAGTACCTTTGACTTTTGATACCTTTCCTGGAATTCTCCAGTCATAAAATCTTTAATCACCTACAACAGTTTTAATACTTTCAACCAAGCTCTAAATGCCCGCGATTTCGCGGGTCTGTTCTAGTATATAAATAAGTAAACCACTGTTGCCTTAATCTATGATGCTGCGTAGACACATCAGCCTAAAACGACAGCTATGTTTTGCATTGACTTTGACATAAATTGATTTCAGGAGAAAAAAGGAGAGAAGAGGTTTAATAATCCTAAAGTCCGTCCATCTGTTAGTTTGAGTATACCCTCGTTTCAGGCCGAACATTCTTTTTATTTTATGTTTAATAATTTAATAGTAACATTCTTAATATTCATGTATTATTTTGATGTCATAATAAGCTTTGCAATTTCAAAAGTTTTCGCCTTTATCATCACTGAAGAGACATTGATTGTCGAAATACGCATCCGGTGCAATAAATATATGTACCGTTTATATTATTTAATTATTACTAATGTTATGGTTTATCACATTTTGCTTTTAAGGTATT
Source organism: Mytilus californianus (assembly GCF_021869535.1). Classification (NCBI taxonomy): domain Eukaryota; kingdom Metazoa; phylum Mollusca; class Bivalvia; order Mytilida; family Mytilidae; genus Mytilus; species Mytilus californianus. The sequence goes on from NW_026262734.1 coordinate 34,147,354, forward strand.
TTGTTTAATTTATATAAATGTCATTCGTGAATATAACCGTCTAAATCAGTTACTTATCTAAATGGAAAAAGGCAATAAAAAAAAGAACAAAAATAGAAAAAATATTATGCTTTTGTTTTAATGCGATATTATTGGTTGAATAAATCAATCGTAGTTTCATATCTGTAATACATATATCATTTAGTTAACATTGAGTAGTTTTAGGTGATATAATTATAGATTTTCATTGGTCATCTGAACGAGTTGATTTGCTCGCTACAGCCGGCACGGCGAAAGTGAGAAAAACAATCGAATTGAGATTACCAATGATACTCTGTTTATCGCTATTTCACCTATGACGACGTTGTTTATTTCATTGACAACTTGCACGTGCGCCCTTAGTTTCTAGCGATAACTTTTCATATCATTCTACTGTACTGAGAAAGGAAATTATCAGTCAGTAGGATCAAAGGGAAATTTCGTAAAATACTGATAATGTGGATTATTTCCTACGATATGGTTACCTATTTCCTACGGTTTAACATCATATAACTGTCAGCACACCAGCTTTAGATGATATTTCATAATCTTTAAGGTTTGTATGTATTGTATGTGAACCATTACATACACTTGCTATGCAAAGTAGAACAATATTCAACTTAAGTGTTTATCAGTTTAAATTTGTATATATCCAAAAGCAATTCTAATAATAAAGGTAAAAAGTGTCTTATAGAAATCAATAATTGACTTGTTTAAGTCAGGAACCTTAAGATCAGTGGTTGTCGTTCGTCTGTCATATCTATATTTGTAAATTGTTTACTTATAAAAGAGACCGGTAAATGTTTTTCATGTTGGAGCCTTTTATGGCCGACTATACGATATGGTTTTTTCTCATTGTTGAAAGTAGTACGGTTGCATATAGTTGCTTACATCCAATTCATTTGAACTTTGGTGGATAATTGTCCCATTGGAATCATACCACGTCTTTTTATTTTTGCATTGTTTTTAATTATGTACAAGAAGTATCATGTTAAAAACAAAACATTATGACTTACGTTTAGCTAACAAAAGACGGTAATTGTCAAAAGGGGCAATAGCTGTCAAATTAATGTTCACCGATTTGAATCAAGTTCTTATATTTGATTTATAACCATGTTAAACATTTATTTAAATTATAAAGAGTCTAAAATAAACATTTTACAGGACATGGGCTCGATAATATGAAGCTTCGTTACGTGTGTATTTTAGTCTTGACGCCATCTAATTAACTATCGAGTTGACCTCCGAAGAATTCCGATGGTCATATTAGCGATAGAAACATAAATATAGATATAAATAGAAAGAGAACTCGTGCAATTGGATTTTTCTAGATCTGTTTAATTTCATATTATAGATTAAAAATATTAGTAAATCATCGTTTTTACAAGTTTGAACAGATTTTTTGTTAATCGAATTAGTAGTTCAAATGAATTACCTTTGTTTCACATTCAATATTGGCATTCTTTTCCTTTAAATAACCAAACAAGCACAATTCGTGCATTATCCATCTCTAGGTACAGGGTTAAATTGAAGTTCACATGAATACGGATTCAATGACGTAGAATTATAAACTTGCAAGTGAATAATTTATCATCAATGTTTCTTAGCTTTATTTGACTATATTGAACCATACTGCCTGCTAAAAGCGAATTATCATTTCACTATTTCACTCTCATTAATATTTGAACAAAACATCATATTTTTTTATATATCTCGTAGCTAGTGCCCCTTTAACGTTTTGCAGACGTAATTGAACATTATTATGTTCCAATCATACATATAGACATATATCTCTTAGTTACCACATTTGTGGTTATCAACAAGCTCAAAACATGTACATTAATAAAACTAATCATCTATGTCGAAGCTACAACATCTTTCTTGTTCATGTGTATCTCATCGAACACAAAATATCTCCAAATTAAAGGACATGGAAAAATAAAGAAGAAAAAAAACCGACTGTGACTTAACTTGTAGAACTGAAACTTATCTCCTAAGGACAACATAAATGATTTCAATTTCCAGTTAAGTGTTTTTGAAGTCTGTTTCATAACCCTCGCTTCAAGCCTTGTCTATTTACGACATGCTTGTTATTGCTATCATGGTTAATATCGCCCAAAATAATTTAACCGTGAGGTATATTAATGTTTTTATTTAAATTCAGAATCTGGTAGAAGTGTCTGTTCCTGTAATAATGTGCTGTTTTGTCATTTGTGTGTTAGATCATTTGTAATCTCTTAAATTTATTCGGTACTTTTCGAAACTGTCACCTATACATATTATGCAAAAATAAAGGCAACAGTGATTTACCGCTGTTTGGTAGTCATCAATTGATTAAGCGAAAACAAATCGGGGTCGGAAACTAAAACCGAGGGAAACACATCAACAATATGAGGAAAGCAACGGAACAACAGAAACACTAAACAGCTACAAAAACAAACCCTTACATACATAGAAACGACTATTTGATAACAACTGTCATATTCCTGACTTGGTATAGGACATGTTTAGAAAAAGTGGTGGGTTGAACCTTGTTTAATGGCTACCCAAACCTCCCGCTTATATGGCAATCTTAAAAATGCCGTTTGAATGACAACATTAATCCGTGTAATGCTGTAGGTCTCTTGAGGATTTTTTATGTTGTTTTTTAGCTGTATAGTTGACGTCGAGCAACATTTAATAATATATAAAATCCTCAAAATTTGCTTGTTAATTTAAAACATGCATTTTATTGCTGCTATGATTAATATCGTCCTAAATAATTTAACCATGCAATATTTTGATTTGCATATGCCAAGCCAGAACCCGGTAGAATTGTTTGTTTCAATACTAATGTGTTTTTTGTCATGTGTTTGAATTTTATGTTAACGACAGATCATTTATAGTCTCTTGAATTTATCCAATACTTTTCGAAATTGTCAGCTAAACATATTGTGCATAAACCCAGGTATTGTTGTAGACCTCTTGATAATTTTGTATGTTGTTTTTTAGTTGTCTAGTTGACGCTATCGAACATTTATTAATATATTGACCCCTCAAAATTTGTTTTTTTCCATTTTTACTGTAAATAAAGAAAATATAGTGGAATTTTGATATTCATGCATAAACTTGAACAGAAGAAGTATTTTAAATACATTTTTCGTTTATGCTATTATAAAGCTTAATGGAAAGAACACTCAAATTTTGATTATTGGATAAAAGTATTCGAAATTTTTGTTCTATTTTACGGACTGCAGTGAATTTTCAGATAATACATTTAAGACAACACTTTGTAAATTGCAGCTCTTTTACAAAACACACCTCTTTTGGGGAGATATATAATGTTCATATATATTTTGTTTTGTTTACGTTCTGGTTCCCAGATATGATCTATATGTTTCATCTCATAGAGACATAAGTTGGGAATGTTACCAGCATAAATGCACATGGTAGGCGGTGGAATTGAATTCTAAAGACCTACAGTGAAGTGAGGGGTAGTGCGGAAATTGAGTATAGGTCGAAACTCTTAGAGGTTCGGGGCATATAAATGTTGAGAAAAAAATCCTATCTTTTGACCTTTGAATAAAAAAGTAGTGCATATCAACTTTCCATTGTGGTATATATTTTTAAACGAATTTTCATAGTAAAAGTGTTACAGTTTTAGCCATAAAGAGAGTTCCTATGAGAAATTGCATTGTCTATATTTTCAGAAATGCAACCATAAACTGACAACGCCAATTAAAAAAAAAAAAAAAGAAACATACCAAAAGATAAACAACAGTTTAAAAAACGCAGCATTCTAATGGTGTATATACAAATACTCAAGAATATTGAGATATGGGTTATACGTAACGCTTATATACAAAGACTTGAGTAGCAGGAGATATAATATATACGCTTTCTACCTCAGGAATGGATTACCTTAGCTGTATTTGGCAAAAGTTTAACTCGTGCGTCACTGATGAGTCTTTTGTAGACGAAACACGCGTCTGGCGTAAATACAAAATGTAATCCTGGTATCTATGATGAGTTTGTTTACAACAACTGGGTCGATGCCACTGCTTGATGGCGTTTTAATTCCCCGAGGGTATCACCAGCCCAATAGTCAGCACTTCTGTGCTGACATGAATTATGATTGATATGGTCATATTTATAAATTAACTGTTTACAAAACTTTTAAATTTTTGAAGTACTATGGCTTTTCTACCTCAGGAATAGATTACTTTAGCTGTATTTGGCAAAACTTTTAGGAATTTTGGTCCTCAATGCTCTTCAACTTCGTACTTTATTTGGCCTTTTTAACTTTTTTGGTTTCGAGCGTCACTGATGAGTGATTTCTAGACGAAACGCGCGTCTGGCGTCAATAAACATGTTTAATCCTGGTATGTATGATGAGTTCATTTACAACAACTGGGTCGATGCCACTGCTGGTGGAGTTTTAATTCCCCGAGGGTATCATCAGCCCAGTAGTCAGCACTTCTGTGCTTACATGAATTATGATTGATATGGTCATATTTATAAATCAACTGTTTACAAAACTTTTCTACCTCTGGAATAGATTACCTTAGGTGTATTTGGCAAAACTTTTAGGAATTTTGGTCCTCAATGCTCTTCAATTTCGTACTTTATCTGGCCTAAACATTTTTTGGATTCGAGCGTCACTGATGAGTTTTTTGTAGACGAAAAGCGCGCCTGGCGTAAATACAAAATTTAATCCTGGTATCTATGATGAGTTTATTTAAAACAACTGGGTCGATGCCACTGCTTGATGGAGTTTTAATTCCCCGAGGGTATCACCACCCCTGTAGTCAGCACTTCTGTGCTGACATGAATTATCATTGATATGGTCATATTTATAAATTAACTGTTTACAAAACTTTTGAATTTTTGAAATACTAAGGCTTTTCTACCTCAGGAATATATTACCTTAGCTGTATTTGGAAAAACTTTTAGGAATTTTGGTCCTCAATGCTCTTCAACTTCGTACTTTATTTGGCCTTTTTAACCATTTTGGATTCGAGCGTCACTGATGAGTCTTTTGTAGACGAAACGCGCGTCTGGCGTAAATACAAAATTTAATCCTGCTATTTATGATGAGTTTATTTACAACCACTGGGTCGATGCCACTGCTGGTGGAGTTTTATTTCCCCGAGAGTATCACCAGCCCAGTAGTTAGCACTTCTGTGCTGACATGAATTATCATTGATCTGGTCATATTTATAAATCAACTGTTTACAAAACTTTGGAATGTTTGAAATACTAAGGCTTTTCTACCTCAGGAATAGATTACCTTAGCTGTATTTGACGAAACCTTTAGGAATTTTGGTCCTCAATGCTCTTCAATTTCGTACTTTATTTGGCCTAAAACTTTTTTGGATTCGAGCATCACTGATGAGTTTTTTGTAGACGAAAAACGCGTCTGGCGTAAATATAAAATTTAATCCTGGTATCTATGATGAGTTTATTTACAACCACTGGGTCGATGCCACTGCTGGTGGAGTTTTAATTTCCCGAGAGTATCACCAGCCCAGTAGTCAGCACTTCTGTGATGAAATGAAGTATCATTGATATTGTCATATTTATAAATTAACTGTTTACAAAACATTTGAAGTTTTGAAATACTATGGCTTTTCTACCTCAGGAATAGATTACCTTAGCTGTATTTGGCAAAATGTTTAGGAATTTTGGTCCTCAATGCTCTTCAACTTCGTACTTTATTTAGCCTTTTTAACTTTTTTGGATTCGAGCGTCAATGGTGAGTCTTTTGTAGACGAAACGCGAGTCTGGCGTAAATACAAAATTTAATCCTGGTATCTATGATGAGTTTTTTTTATGAGAAAGAAACAGAAAACACCCATACAACCAAAAGACATTTATTTGTCGTCCCATACGTCTGCACTCAGGTATATTAATTTATAAACCACATGCATATATGCACCGTCTTAAAAATCGATTATAAACGAGAGAATATCAACAGCTTGGTCATAACACTGCTGTTTTAGAGTTTTCTAGTTTTTATCAAATATCCCAGTTGTTCGACATATGACTGTGTTTTACTCTTCTATAGTTTATCGCTGTTTTATGAATTTATACCAGTTTGCGATATCGCTAGTCTACACAAATAATGACAATACATTACATGATTGTAATGTGTTGAATAAAGACACAGAAATATAAAACCACCAGGGTGTCTACTCTCTTAAAAAATGAAATAAGAAAAATGATTTGAAAGGAAGTATCAAAATAAATTCGTTACTGCAAGAAAAAGATCGAGTAGATAAGGCTACAAAACTGTTGCAAAAAAAAGCGAAAAAAAATATATCTTACAATCAGTTCTGCAAGGTTTCATATGTTCATGTCAAATTCTGTAATATACCATTCGACTTGAATAAATTTTTTAGAATATCTAACGACTAACAGTTTTCAGAAACGTTTCCGCATAGTATTTAATCAAAATCGGATGTATTTGTGAGAGGCCAGGAAGTTCATAACATATCAGATTATTAGAATGAAAATATATTTGACGTAAAATATTGGTATTCCTTGAGTGATTCCTACAAATCAATCATGTTTGTATGACAATTAAACATGCACTACTTGAACTTTGACTATAATCATTTAAATGATAAATTAAGGAAGTGTTTCGTTGCACTTCAATACTAAGTATTTAAGGAAGTATTAAATTTCACTCTTTAAATTGTGCAAATGTCACGTGAGATATTAAGAGTTATTTGAAATAAAGAAACAGATAAAGACGGAATAAAAATATATATCGAGTGAAAACAGTTATTGATGATTAATCAGTTTGATAGCATTTTAAAAAATAGCGAAGCTAAGCCTTCAAGGATGAGGATTAACATTATTTTGATAACATTTATCTTGCAGGTTTTCACAATGATTCAAGCATTACCACATAATCATATTGAAGAAGACATGCAATCATTATTCAATAGAACTGATTTAAGATGTCCAATGAAATGTAACAAGGTACCGACATTGTTTCAGATGTCCTGCTGTATTTGTCATTCCAAATCAGATGTTGAAAATCTGGGACCTTTAGCAATAGTAAACAAAAGAAACCATTATGGTTCGGAAATTGTGAATTATGGAGGTAAACATAAATTTTATGCGCTGAATCATCGACATGGCCATCTTGAATTTATGCCTGGGAATACCTGTAATTTTAAAGGATTGTTCATGATAGATTTGTCTTTTAACAAGATAAAGACTTTAGACACAATTTCGTGCTTGAAAAACTTAGATACCCTGATGCTTCGTGGCAACACTATTCAGTATATGAATAATTACACGTTCGTGAATATGAGGTTCCTTCGTATAGTTGATTTATCAATGAATAAAATCAGTTTAATGGATCCAGGTTTTCTCTTTACTATGAATGGAAATTTATTTTACATTAACTTATCTTTTAATGAGATGCCTACTCTGGATATTACAAATGCAATTGCAACAAAACAGGAATATTTTTGTCTGGTAGATTATTCCCATAATACAATAAAATCCCTAACAAATGACCAGACATGGGTATTAAAATCGAATTCCACAGTCGGGCACGGAGGAATGGTGAATCTATCAAATAACTCACTTACCTCGTTTTTTGATGTGAATACGTTGCGTTTTCTTGGATTTGAACACCCTCTCCTAATTGGAAGACTTATGTTCTATGGATTTGACTTAAGAGATAATAAATGGAACTGTGACTGCAAAGTGTTTCAATTTGCCAAAGCAGCAGAACGACTTGTACAGGTAATGACAAGGGATTACTTTGACGTTAAATGTTATTCCCCGAGAACCTTAAAAGATAGACTAATTGTTACAATAATAAAAGAACGTCAATATGATGGTTTGATTTGCAATTTATCGTTAGCCGAAAAGTGTCCACCGAGATGTCGCTGTATATATCAACCAGCTGTCAGAAATAGGACTCTCATTGATTGTTCGGATTTGCATCTCACAAAGCTTCCACTCATGCTTCCTGATTATAATGTGTTAGAGGTTGATTTATCAAATAACAGCCTACACAATCTGACAAACCAGTTTAGTCACATACATAAACATGGACGAAATATTAAAAACTACTTCGAGCGTATTCGTTTATTTAATGTTTCAAACAACCATATCCGAATATTACCACGCTCAAATTTGTTTCAGTTAAGGGAAGCAGAAATCGATTTTAGAGGAAACAATATTTATTCATTACATAGATCTATTGCGGACTTAAACCCTTGCAACATTTATCTAGACACCATAGAGATGCAATGTGAATGTGAAGATATTTGGTTGCAACAATGGCTTCCTAAGAGTGATTCTAAATGTAACAAAAATGTACAAGTGTTGTGCCGGTTCAAAGGACAATTAATTTCCATACAGAATATGACAAGGAAAGACCTTGGATGTAGAATACCGGATACTAATGTTATATGGATAAGTACAGTTATCGTTGCAGTGTTTATTACTGTCGTTTTACTGTCAGCAAGTATATTTTCCTTTCGATTCGAGATATTTATAATTGGACGGAAATTCATAAAATATTTCAGGGGAAATTCTTATCCTTTGACATTGTTTTACGACGTATATATTGCGTGCAATGAAGAAGATGAAAAGATTCGTCTGTGGCTAACAACGCATTTACTGCCTACTCTAGAGGTGAACAACATGCTAAAGGTGTTTTGGCCCTGCAGAGATAGTGAAATAGGAGTACCTCGCGAAGAAGAAATGATACAAGTGATGTCCCATACTCAAACCTTTATCATCATTTTGAGTGAAGAGTATAAAGGACCTGTTCGATGGAATGAAAAAGAATGGAAACATGCCTGGCACAATTATACACGTGATCTGAACAGGGAAATTATTATTGTTAATTACGATTTACTGGAAGCAAATGAAATCGCAAAGCAATATTTGGGAGCCTTTCTCCGAATTGGACAATTTATTGATTTTTCTAATCACAAGAAGTCGATAGAGGACGAAATAGCCTCCTTATTTACAAAACAAGATAAAAAGTTAAAAAAACCTGCTAGCAAAAAATGTACTCATTCCCAAATAAATGACGAAAAATTCCCATTTCTTAAACATTATCCTTTATATTCAGAGTTTCGATGTAAGAAATAGCAGATATACATTCGATATTGTATAATTTATCCTTGACATATCATATGCTATACATAAATAATTATAAACCTTTTTCTAAAAGTTCTTTCTCCAATTCTGTTTCAGGAGACACATATTTTTTTTATTTTGTGTTTGCATTAAACTTGGGTCTTTTCCAAATGATAAATAGGTTCAATTTAAAAGGAAGACTTCCTGGTCTATTTTTAAATGGTTAACTACTTCAAAAAAGTTTAAATTGCGTATAGTGATTTATTATATTGCATGTAAATATTTGAAATAATGAAATCAATAGCTATTTTGTAAGTGGTTTTAAAATTAACAAGTACATAACAAAATTGTAAATGAGGCCCTTCATGGATGTACCTGTTTATCGTCGTTCATAGATTTTTGCAATGTTAGCATTTGTAAATAAACTCATTATATATACCAGGATTTAAATTTGGTACGCCATTTGTGCGTTTCGTCTACAAAAGACTCATCAGTGACGCTCTAATCAAAAAAGTAAAATAGGCCAAATAAAGTAATGAAAACCTACAATTCCTCAAGGAATACAAATACATCTAAGATAATCTATGTAGTTGTCTAAAAAAAAACACATAAAAAGTAAAGACTGAGTAACACGAACCACACCAAAAACCGTAGTTATCTCAGATGGTCTGGAAAGGTAAGCAGATTCTGTTCAACATGTGCAATAAGAATTGTTGCTCATATAAATACGAATTTGATGATTTAGAATGCCCAAAATTGATGCTTTATATTCAAAGATTCGATAAAATTTTGGAATTATTAACTAAATTTCAAATGACAAATCAAAAAAGGAAGAAGATATCAACGGACAATTAAAAACCATAGGTTCAAAAAATACTACAGTAGTCAAAAACCTGAATTCACGAAGTCGAATATCTGTAATAAAATAGACAAAAATTCCACGGACGATCTTTGCTAAAATGAATATGAAAAAGATGCAATTTAAAGAAACTCTTATTAAAATAAGGTTGCTTATATATGTTACCTTAGTCTTTAGTGGATAGTTTCTTTGATGTCATCACTCTCTCCAGCTTTGCATGCACATACATATTTTGATTTTACTTGGCATATACTTAACCCTTATGCATATCTAGAACCCTATTCATTTTCAAGTTCATAGATCAAAGTTCAAGGTCACAGTGGGACTTATAATTTCTTTAACACCCTTGTTAGCACTCTAGACTCAACATCGTTCCAGGGATTTTGACCAAACTTTGCACATACTTAGTCCTTATGAATATCTAGAACCTTATTGATTTTCAAGGTCTATGTCAAAGGCCATACATCAAAGGTCAAGGTCACAGTTGGACACTTAAATCCCTCCAAATTATGTAATTTTAGCTGACAAAATTTATGCAAACCGTGCACCAACTGTTACACCATATAAGAGATATCAGCTAAGACGGAAAACGCCGATGGAAAAAAGGAAATGTAAAAAAGTAAATAAAAGAATGTCTGAGTGTCGTGTGTATGTTGAACACGCAATACGAAATTTGAAGACATTCATGGTCGTTGTAACTTTATGGAGACATCATAGGGAAGAATTAAATCAAATAGTTGAATTATGTGCTGGACTTGTTGAGAGACAAACTTAGTTTTTTTCGTATTAAACAAATGCTACCCCATCATACAATTCTTATGTTATTAGGCAAGCGACTACAAAATCCCAAATTTGCATTTTAAAATAAAGCATCGAGCATTCATCTTGTGTAAAAGAAGGACTTGTGTTTTGCAAAATAAATTGTTTTATTCTGTTTGTTTTTTTAAATCGTTCCGGAATGAGAGTAAAACAATAGTTTGTTTCCACTGGGAGTTAAGGCGGGACAAAAATCTTGTTCCTTTAGTTTTTTGCAAGAATTTGTTGATTCTGTAAAAAAAAAGAAACATCCCCCTTTTTCCACAATAGATAAAGATTTGCTTTATTGTTTTATTATTTTTTTTGCATTCTTTAATCAAATAATTACAAATACATGTATGGTTATAATTATCTTTAATATACCACGTAATTGATTTTAAAATACATATTAAATAATTAATTTTGGTTTTTTTAAAAATGTTCGATTGATAATGTCTTGCATACTTTAAATAACGTATTTCAGCGGTATCAAACACGCCCATACAGGTAATAAAAACCGATAGAGTATTTATACTTTTGGAGATGACCCCCACACCATATTGTATTCATCTGCCATCCAACACGAGCGCCAACAGTAGTATTGACTTTCTAACACATCTATTATGATAGGTTATTTTTCGAAACGGTGGCCACTTATTCATTGTTCAATTTACACCAAAAAAAGGAGCGATACACATAACCGATCAAGTTATATTTTTTTGTCATACAGTTTGAGTTCTGCAATAATACGTATCTCTTTCGTTGAGGCTGTACTTTGGTGAAATTTTAAAGATCTAGAATTTAAAATTGATACTATAAGTCAGAAGAGCATAAGTCAAGGAACAAAATAAGCTAAAAATATTGACAGATTATGGAACTCCTTTTCGATATATTTATCTTTTTTAAAATGGGGGGAAAAGGCTGACTCGGACTTTAATCTTATATTTGCATTGGTATTATTTTGGTCTCGAATCGAAAGAAAAATAAATAATACACATTTGCTAGGGTCTGATGTATATTCAGATATATTTAAGACAAGACAGGAAATGGATAGTACAATAGGAAAACTTAATTGATTCCATACATGAGAGTTTTGTATAAAACTCGCGATAAAAATAAAGCAACTTACTAGTTACAAGAAAAAGTAAAACTTTTAACTGTCTAACATTGCATTTACCGTGCGGCGTATAGCGGAACTATGTACATGAATATTTTGTACTGAAAAAATATATCAATCATATATACAGAGGAAGAATCATGTATATAAAATAAGTTGTATTAATTCTTACTCTTTATGTTTGTAGAAAATTAATCATTCAAAAGTTTGAATACAAATTATTTATCATAATACCATATAAAGCATGAAAACAATTATGCTATAACTATAGTAAATGAAAACAGTTTGCATAGTCTGGGAAGTAATAGCGCCACCATCAATAAACAAAATAAAGAGAAAAAAACTAAATTACAAATTACAGTAAGTTTAGTACAATCAAAGATATCATATCATAATACAATGGTGATAAGATAACAATAGCTTACGGTATAAATATCCTGCCAAAGTGTTTCCATAGCCATTAAACGGAATTCTATGTGCTGTCTCTGTATTCAAAATTTAACAACAGCTATAATCAATGGCATCATTCATATTTCAAAATGTTTCAAAAAATTAGTAACTTCTTGGTATGAAATTCTTAGTAAAATGACTGAATGTTTTTTTTTTAAATGATATCCTTGCATGACGATAACATATTCGGTAACAATAATACAAAACGGAATCGGACACCTGTGTATGTCATTCCCTCTATGAAGAGCGTGATCGTTAAAAGTAAATGATGTCTGGGATAACGAAACGGGATCCTTTATAGTAATCAAACAGTATTTGATAAATTAAAAGATAAATATAAATGGATTTCAGAATAGACACTTATTGAAAAATGAATTTGTAAGTTCCACTGTCAATTCAAAACATTTGAAAAACATACAACTTCACAATAATAAAATATCTGTAAAGAACGGAAAATTAGTTCCAAATAAAAAAAAATCGTTATAAGCATTACACAAAACTGAACAAATATATATCAGACGGAAATGTAACATTAAATGGAATTGAACATTGACTACGGAGCTGGACTGGAAATTAGTTTGGAAGAAACTACACAAGCTACCGGTATCGTACAAGTTTTAACAACTCTAATAACCATATAATATACATTATACCGAGTTATAATTATACCAAATGCAAAAGTCCGATGGCTTTTTTAACTTTTGTGGCAATTTGTTTTAATTTAAACTTGAAATAAAATTGAGAATGGAAATGGGGAATGTGTCAAAAAGACAACAACCCGACCAAAGAGCAGAAAACAGCCGAAGGCCACCAATGGGTCTTTGACACAGCGAGAAAATCCCGCACCTAGAGGCGGGCTTCAGCCGGTCTCTAAACAAAAATGTGTACAAGTTCAATGAAAAGGGACGTCACATTAAACTCCGAAACATATAAATGAACTAAAATAAAAAAAAACATACAATACTAACAAAGGTCAGAGGCTCCTGACTTGGGACAGGCGCAAAAAAAGTGGCGGGGTTAAACATGTTTTTTGAGATCTCAACTCTCCCCCTATACATCTAGCCAATGTAGAATAAACAAACACACGGCAATACACACAGTAAAACATAGTGTTTTCAGGAGTATTCAGTATTTGGAAAGGTCACAATGACATTTATTTTACATAAAAGTATTTAATGAAACCTTTTTTTTTCAGTGTATGTTTAAGAAGGGTACGAATGATTTTACCAAAATGATCACTTAATCAAATAAAAAGCATTTTTTTTGCAATTGAGAACTTTAACCGTTTGTTTTAAAAATTGTAATGTTATTAAAACTTGTATTTGTTGAGTTATACTTCTTATGAATGTGCATATATTTGCATGAAATTACGCGTTCCTTCGTACCATTGTTATCTTTAAAACAAAAACATAAAACACTCCGTCGAATTAGTGTACTATTTACATATTTCTTTACAAACAATTTTCATTGTCTATTAATATTTATATTACATATATTAGTTGTTGTTATAGTCGTTTACATAGGTTCATGGTGTGAAGAATATTAGTTTGGAACAGAAACAGGGTTTTACGTAGAATGTAAAAGACTGGGAGTGATTTGGTCATGCATTTGGTATTTTCATAGCAAATGAGATCTGAAACAAAAGATTGGACCCATCTGTCAGCTGCACAGGACTGCTTAGATTTTCTTTATTCCAGGCAGGTGTTTAAAAAATTAAACATGATATTCTTGTTAAAAAATTTCCATAACAATAATCATAGGCAAATAATTTGAAACTAAAAGAAAACTTTGTATTCAACCATTTCATTTAACCAGCTAACCTAACCGATAATATAACACATGATGGTTATATTTGTAGATCAGAAAGCGGAATCGTATGTCTTGAAACGTCGTATTTTTAAGACATCATCAGAAAATTAAATTTGAATGGTTTGAAAATTTATAAAATTTAAATATAAAATAGAAAGGGGTAGTTTCATTTTAAACAATTACACACAAACATTTAATTAATCTTTTTTGTTCAATATCAAAGATCGATTGTAATCGTACTTCTTCGTGAATTATTTTATATGCATAAATACTTATAATCAATCATCATGTTCTTCATGGCAGAAGCTGAGTATCTATTCCAAGTAAAACAACTATGAAAAGAACATTTTTGTAATAATAAGAAATTAAATTTTTGTAAAACAATTGATACCTACATCAAGTTTGTATATGAATCAAGGTTATTTTGAAACCGATGATATCTAAATCCATAACTCGAAGAAGAACATCCTAGCAAAGAATTTAATGTCGACAAAATATCCTTTTTGTAATTAGAAAAATCAATGCAAATACCAGCTCTCATAAAAGCTTTAATATACCTGTTAGAAACATCACGATTATTAAGAAAATCATAATTTATAATGATAACATTTTTCGAAAAATCTTCTCGATAATTTACCCAAGCATATTTCCACTCACAAGATATCCAAGATTTCGGGCTTTCACGTGTTAAATGATGTAGGTCGCTTAGAAGAACGAGAATAATTTTAGATTTTGGTAGGATATCAATTGGTCTACCAGGCTGGCAATCACGATACGGTAGGAAAGAGTTTAGTCCCCTATCGTTCAGATGCGGTAGAAGCTCGTACGATATCCAGTTACGAAGTTCATCGTCGTCTTCATTGCAAGATATGTAGATATCATACTGAAACGAGTTTCTACAAACTGGTCTGATAATATTTCTCAAAGAGCGTCTCCATAAAATATAAATTTCAACATAAAAATTATAGCCCGCAAATGCGAAAATGATGATAAGGCTAACTACTAATCCAATACATAAGTTGAACCATTTCAGATGATAATCTTCTGTACATCCTAGCTCGCTTTTCGTAATTTGAGAAATAGATTTGTAACCGGTTTCGGTCCGACAGAATATTTGTGTGTTATTATAGCACAGCATTGTTGATGACGGTAGCCAACTCTGGAATCATAGATCTGTACATGTACAAACAATATCTAGTCTTCCTAACTTTACATTGCAAGGCCGTAAGTTTCTTAGGGACCTATCAATACTTGTTATCGGGTTATGTTTTATATTGATCATCGTGGTACTTTTCAGCTGAGACACAACAAATTTAGAAATACTATCGAAATTGTTTTCTGCAAGATTGATTTCTTTTATTCGGAAGGTGTAATTCTTTGCTCTTTTAAACTGGTAATCTAGATCAGAAATTAAATTCTTAGAAAAGTCTAAAGCCAAATTCTCGTGTTCTGGTAAAACAAAAGGATTTTTTTTCGACGCTAATTTCGAACGGCAATTGACTATAGTTTTGTTTTGACTTGGTTGATAAAAGCAATGACATTGTTGAGGACATCTTGCAGACATTGAAATGTTGCAGATAAGTAAATCCGGATGATGCTGGAAGTTTTTTATCAGTTTATTCTTAAACTGTGTTGGACTGTAACATTTTAAGTTGACATAACTTGCATGTAAAATTATCACCGCAATAGTAGCCTGCGAGACAAACGGATAAAACTTGCAATCGCATAACCAGTTATTATGCCTAAAGTCGAAACTGTATTTTTCCAGTTTCCCAAATAATTTTATGTCATTAAAACCAATTTTTTCAAAATTGAAAAAATGGCTAAAATTGTTATATGTGAAGTCAAGATATCCCCCATGGCCAAAATTTAAATCTTGTTGAAATGAAAAGTTTGAGGGATTTGTAACTTCTTTCAGAGCATTATGAGAGAAATTTACAATGCAGAAGTATTTTTGTCTCGTCCAAACAATGTTTGTGACATCGATTTCTGTCATATTGTTATACGATATATCAAGATTAAACATACTACCCGCCATATGTAAGAAAAACTTCAGCTCCAATTTGGTGATTTGGTTAAAGGAAACATCAACTCTACGGAGATGTTTCATCCCATGGAATATGTCAGCAATCAAAGATTGTATTTTGTTTCCTGGCAATAGTAATGTATCTAGTATAGACAAGCATGAGATATTTCGGATATCTGTAATTTGATTGAATGACAAGTCGATGTAAACAATTGTATTAAAATTGCAGACTGAAGTCGGTATGACAGTAAGATTTCCGTACGTGTAAATTAAGTTATAGAAATGAACATCACGGTCTTTAACTTTCAATTCAATATTATTTTTAACAAACGAGACATCAAAATGTCCAATATTAGTAACATTTAGTTTTCCATTCAAATTTCCTTCAACTATCCATAATGGTTGAGCCCTACATGTACAGCATTCCATACTATCTTCAAATCTCATTTTGTTAAGAAAATCTTGGGTTTCGCATTCCTTAGGACAACGTAAATCTGATCTATTGAACAACACTCTAAGTTGTTCGTCTAAAGATTCACTGGAAGAACCATTTAGACATAATACCACCATCAAAAGCGCAAGGCACAATTCTGACATTTTCCAATGAATGAACGCTAACTAAATTCGTGATGTGAATTCTGTATGAAGTTAGCTGGCAGAAAATTAAAATTAATGCTTCTTCCTTGTTTAAATCAAACACATATCTTATTGTTAACACAATGAAAAAAAAACATAGTTCAAACAAACTTTTCCTTTTTAAATGTCAAGGTTTTTTCCTGTATCCAATTCGATACGAGTTGGTATTTCGGGTTTCAAGTTAGGAGCATAAATAATACACATTTGTCAAAATATAAATGACACAGTAAAATAAAACGATCCTCTAAAGAGTTATGATTGTAACACAGAAGAATAGAAAGAATAAATTACTTTATTTTAAATCTACATTTGTACTCTCATTTGAATATTTAATTATCGAAGTAAGATTGGAAAGGTTTTCACACAAATTACGCATTTCTCCGAGTCAAATTGTATCCTTGTATACAAAAGAACTATGATACATCATCAAAAATCTTTAAACAAAGATCACCAAGTATAAACCACAGCAGTCATATATTTGTATTGCCTATCACTGCAATCGATAATCAAATTGTGGCATCAGGCATAAAAGAAATTTAAACTCACAATTAAAAACTCACAACCTGAAGACACATCGTCAGGTATGAATCACAGCTATACATTTTTTTTAAATCAAGAATTACTCTTGCCCGTTACTGTATGTGCATCAAATCAAATTCATGCATCAGCCAATCATGCGATACATACACAACATTAAAAATCGGCTTAGTAGTTAATTTCTGTGGCATTTGGTCTCTTGTGGAGAGTGTCTTATTGGCAATCATACCACATCTTTTTTTTTAATTAAAATTGGAAAAACTTGTCTTAGTTAACAACAAGCGTGTTTCCATATGCTGATTCCTGCTATAAATTATTTATAACTGATTGAAGGTCTTCAAAAGAAGTGAGACTATGTGCATCAACAGTATAAGCAACTTCAAATGGAATGATACTAGGTGTATCAACAGAATAAGTATCCTCAAACAGGATGAGGCTAGATGCATCAACAGAGTAAGTTACTCAAAACACAGTGAGACAACGTATTTAAATAGAATGAGTGTCTCCAAACAGATAATGAATAGGTGCATAAGCAAAATGAGTATCGCCGAACAGAGTGAGACTAGGTGCTCAACAGAATAAGTATCTCCAAACAGAATGAAATAAGGGACATCAACAGAACGAGTATCTCCGAACAAAATGAAGTTAGGTGTATCAACAGAATGAGTATCTCCAAACAGAGGCAGACCAGGAGCATCAACCGATCAAGTTTGTTTATTGATACACGGAATGAGAGCGAGGTGAATCAAAGATTGTCAGTTTCTTTGTGCATCAAAATACAAAGTATTACCAAACAGAGTGAGACTCAGTCGATATGAGAATAGCTGCATTAACACTGTTGTTATATTAAGACGGAGGGACACGTGGTACATCAAATGGAATGAGACTAGGTGTCTTAAAAGAATAAGAATCCTCACACAAGCTGAGACTAGATGCATCAATAGAGTAATGTTCTCCAAACAGAGTGAGGCTAAGTATAGCAATATAATGAGTGTCTCCAAACAAAGTGATAATATGTGCATTAGCAGAATCAGTATCTCCGAACAGAATGAGACTAGGTGTATCAACAGAATAAGTATCTCCAAACAGAATAAGGCTAGGTGTATCAATAGAATGGGTATCTCCAAACAGAGGCAGACCAGGTGCATCAACCGATCAAGTTTGTTTATTGATACACGGAATGAGAGCGAGGTGAATCAAAGATTGTCAGTTTCTCTGTGCATCAAAATACAAAGTATTTCCAAACAGAGTGAGACTCAGTCGATATGAGAATAGCTTTATTAACACTGTTGTTATATTAAGACGGAGGGACACGTGGTACATCAAATGGAATGAGACTAGGTGTCTTAAAAGAATAAGAATCCTCACACAAGCTGAGACTAGATGCATCAATAGAGTAAGTTACTCCAAACAGAGTGAGGCTAAGTATAGCAATAGAATGAGTGTCTCCAAACAGAGTGAGAATATGTGCATTAGCAGAATGAGTATCTCCGAACAGAATGAGACTAGGTGTATCAACAGAATAAGTATCTCCAAACAGAATGAGGCTAGGTGTATCAATAGAATGAGTATCTCTAAACAGAGGCAGACCAGGTGCATCAACCGATCAAGTTTGTTTATTGATACACGGAATGAGAGCGAGGTGAATCAAGATTGAAAGTTTATCTGTGCATCAAAATACAAAGTATTTCCAAACAGAGTAAGACTAGGTGTATCAACAGAATAAGTATCTCCAAACAGAATGAGACTAGGTGTATCAACAGAATAAGTATCTCCAAACGGAATGAGACAAGGTGCATCAACAGAATAAGTATCTCCAAACAGAATGAGACTAGGTGTATCAACAGAATAAGTATCTCCAAACAGAATGAGACTAGGTGTATCAACAGAATAAGTATCTCCAAACGGAATGAGACAAGGTGCATCAACAGAATAAGTATCTCCAAACAGAATGAGACTAGGTGTATCAACAGAATAAGTATCTCCAAACAGAATGAGACTGGTATATCAGAAGAATAAGTATCTCCAAACAGAATGAAACTAGGTGTATCAACAGAATAAGTATCCTCAAACAGGATGAGACTAGAGGCATCAACAGAGTTAGTTACTCCAAACAGAGTGAGGCGAAGTATAGCAATAGAATGAGTGTTTCCAAACAGAGTGAGAATATGTGCATTAGCAGAATCAGTATCTCCGAACAGAGTGAGACTAGGTGCATCAACAGCATAAGTATCTCCAAACGGAATGAGATTAGGGACATCAACAGAATAAGTATCTCCAAACAGGATGAGACTAGATGTATCAACAGAATAAGTATCTCCAAACAGATGGAGATCTAGACCAGGTGTATCAACAGAATAAGTATCTCCAAACAGAATGAGAAAAGGTACATCAACAAAATAAGTATCTCCAAAGAGATACACGGAATGAGAACGAGGTGAATCAAGATTGTCAGTTTCTCAATGCATCAAAATACAAAGTATTTCCAAACAGAGTGAGACTCATTTGATATGATATAGCTGCATTAACACTGTTATTATATTAAGACGGAGGGACACGTGGTACATCAACTGAATAAGCATTTTAAAACATATTAAGACTAGGTGAAGCAAGGTGAAACTAGGTGAAGAGTTTTTATGTCTAAACAAAGTGCGAATAGGTTCAGCACCAAAGTAATCATATCAGAACTGAGTTAGATAAGGTGTATCAACAGAACAAGAATCTCCGAACGGACCAGAGTTAGACTTGCTGCATCAACCAAGAGAGTTTCACAAAACAGAGTAGGTTACTTCAGTGCTAAACGGAGTGAAACTAGGGGTTTCATCGTGTGAATTTCTCCACAAGGAGTGAGAATAAGTTCATCAACAAAATGATTATCTCCAAACAGAGAGTAAGACTAGGTGTATTAACATAGTTATTGTCATCAAACGGATTAAGACAAGGCGCATGAGCAGTGTTAGTATCTTAAAACGGAGTGAGATTTGGTGCATTAACATAATGTGTATCACCAAAGGGACTAGCATTTGTGCATAAACAGAGTTAGTATTTTGTTCGAACGCTGTGAGGCTAAATGAAATAAAGGTGTTCATAAAATAAGTATATTCAACACAGTGAGACATGGTGCATCAACAAAGTAAATATCTCTACACGAAGTGAAACTTTGTGCATCAACAAAATATGTTTATCCAAAATGAGTGAGATTTGATGCATCAACCGAGTAAGTTTCTCCAAACGTTGTGACAATAAGCGCATTAGCTGAGTCAGAATCTCCAACATTGTGGGACTAGTTGCGTCAACAGCGTATATATCGTAAAAACAGAGTGAGACTAGATGCATGAACAAAGTAAGTATCTCAAATGGGTGTGAGTCAAAATGCATTAACAGAGTTATTTCATTTTATGATACATTGAATGAGACAAGGTGCACCAACAGATTCAGTATCTCAAACGAAGTGAGACCAGGTGCATTAACAAAAATGTCGATAGACAGTGAGACTAGGTACATCACTAGAGTAAGTAACTCCAAACAGAGTGAGACTAGGTATATCAACAGAGTAAGTAACTCAAAACAGAGTGAGACTAGGTACATCTACAGAGTAAGTAACTCAAAAGAGAGTGAAACTATGTACATCGACAGAGTAAGTAACTCAAAACAGAGTGAGACGAGGTTCATCAACAGAGTAAGTAACTCTACAAAGAGTGAGACTAGTTTCATCAACAGAGTAAGTATCTCAGCACAGTCAGTATCTCCAAACAGAGTGAGACTAGTTGCATCAACAGAGTAAGTTACTCTTAATAGAATGAGACTAGGTGCATGAGCGGAGTAAGAATATGCTAAGAGAGTGAGACTAGATGCATCAACAGGGTAAGAAACCTTAAACTGAGTAAAACTAGATGCATCAACAGAAAAAGTATCTCCAAACAGTGTGAGACTAGGTACAATAACAGAGTAAGTAACTCCAAAAAGAGTGAGACTAGTTTCATCAACAGAGTAGGTATTTTCAAATGAGTAAGACTAAGTTCATTATTTTTCCAAACGGTTTGAGGCTAGATGCATTAATATATTAATTTTTAACGGGTTGGGTTAGAAATGGTTCACCAACAACATAAGTGTCACCATTGGGAATGACTTTAGGTGCACCAAGGGGATAACTATCGCCATTGATATCTCAAAACAAAACAAAAGAAGCTTTCCGATCTTTAAGTTCTCAATTCACAGTATCATCGCTCCATGTATGTATCTTCAGAATCACATATCACATATTTATTAATAATATAGGAAATAATCACAATTTTGAATCTATACAGATATGGATCGAAACATAGATGAACATAAAAATATCTCACAGAACCCTAAAATCAGGGGATAAAAACGTGAAGTATATTTTCCATTAACAAATTTTAAAAATAAACGTAGCCCATGATTTGTTCATCTACTTCAAGGTTTGAGGGTATTTTTGAGTATTCGTTGGTCTTGCTTGACTATTCTATTAATCGATAACAATTAGGTCATATCGATAAATCAGATTTTTTTATTTAACTGCAACTTACAAAGAAAACCATACTTTGAATTATTTAGTGAGAGGACATCGTCTATATATTGGAACTTGAAGTTAAAGGAGAATACCAGATTAATTTCATTCGTCTGAAGAATATTGTTCGAATCAAGGAACAAGTCGGCAAGAAGAGGAGCACAGTTGGTTTCCACGGGAATGCCGATTGTTTGTTAAAAAATCTACTTTGGCCATTCTTTTTTTATGTAACAAAGCAGGCCAAATTCTTTTAATTTGTCTTTTAGTTTGAAATTTTAAAAACGTGTGTAAAGGGTCGAAAAGTCAAGTGTTTTAACACTATTGCCAGATGAAAGAGACTTTGATTGTATGTACCTTTACAGATCTTTTGAATTTTCAGTAAATTCAAATTGCAAAAAATCAAAAAGAAACAATGAACAATGCATAGACTCGTTAAAATGTATCGGCATTTCGTGCGTATTTTAGACAAGACGCCATCTAATTATCCATCGATATGACCTCCGAAGACGGTCGATAGTCAAATAACCCGATATAAACATAAACGTAGATAAATATTGACAGACAACCACGTTCAATCGTATAGAGACGATTTTTCTAAGTCTGTTTGATTTCATGTTCTTATTGATTAAAAATACTTGCATGTCATCGTTTTATTGGTATAAAAATGATTTTCTGTGGGCAGGATCAGTCAATGAAGTGGTTATTCCTAGTTTCTATCTTATTTCATTTTTCAATTTTGACATTCTTTTCTATTTTCATGAATGAACAACATACTGAACATTTGCGCAACCTTCGCCACCAAAGTTCAGATTAAAGGTTGCATAAATACTGATTTAAATGAGTTGAATTATTGACTTGTAAGCACATGATACATAAGAAGCGATGCTTGTTTAGCTTATTTTGACGAATATAAAGCAAACTGACAGCTCATAGCTAAATATTAATTCTATATTTCTTTTTTATAAATGTTTGAAACAGAAAAAGAAAAAAATGTATTTGAATATTTTGTCTAAATCATAGCTAATGCCATTTTAAGCTACATTAACCGTTTATCATGTTTATAAAAACATCGCTATAATAGTTTTATAAGAGAGTTCATAATTTCTTATTTCATATCATATTTGCTTTACCGACTTTTTGATTTTAACATCATGCATTTTTGTTTTATCATGTTGAAAAATGTTGACAATTTCTTATTTTATTGTAAGAACGTATTGAATTCTTTACTGATCTGGTCTTAGAGAATTCTATAATTGTATTCAATTTTCCTTAAATCCATGTAATTGTAGAACTGATATTATAAGATTGGGCGTGGCTAAATCTGTATAAATTACTATTCAATATAATGTGTCGTGGTAGGTGTTGTGCTTCAGGTTCCAAAACATAGACAAATAAATTTCATTTCTCGAATTAGGAATATTGTATATTGTTGACATTAAATTCATATATCCAAACCGGTTTTGTATTCGTATTGTTGGTTTTAATGAAAATCAGTTTGTATTTAAATTTTTCGCAATTAGTGAGAATGCGAACACCTCCGTCCCTAATTTAAAAATGCTGGTCGTTTACACGTCGTTCGATCTATAGTACGAAAGCGTAACAGTTGTCTGCAGCATTTTTTTTATTTTTATGAAGAGGGCAAAAGTTTATAATTGTAAATGAAGATGTGAATAGTTATTGTATTTCAACTTTGTATCATAATACTGTTCAGATGCATCTTTATTCATACATTGATAAGTCCAGTGTATTTATCCATAACATAAAGAATTCTTGTAACTTTATTGTCTGTAGTCTGTAGATTGCTTGTTGTAAAGCATAATTTCTTTACTTTTACCAAATGACAGTCCAAGTTTTCCGACATTCACCGTAGTCTACCAACCTTGCCGAACTTCACCATTTAATGTAAAGTTCATTTTTTTCTCGTCCGGTATATGCTTAAAATTGTTATATTTACATGTAAATTCATCAATTCTAACAGAACGTTAACTAAACAACAAACAATATTGGTCATTTGAAGAAGTGTCTCAGTATCGCCAAGTATAAACGCCTCTCAAACATTTCCTATGAATACATAAGTTCTAACAACCATTGAAGAATTATTTTATAATATTTATCGGCAGAGCATATACAAGATATAAAGAAGGTAAGTGAAAAACGACAAAGTCTGATTGATACATATCCTTTATCTTTTTTAATGTTTATGCCAATGGACGTTCAGCAACCATCAATCTATCAGTCTCTTTTATAACAGGATTGATGCTGCAATTGATGTAAATTAATTATTTTCATGGTTTGAAATAAAAGCCTACCAAACAATAAAACAAACGTTGTGATCTATGCTATATCAATACCAAATAAGTAAGGAAGACATCAACCAATGCAAGCCACTGAACTACAAGCCTTTGACTTTTGAAAGGTACTTAAATAATGCAGCGCGTTTAATATTATTTGTAAGCGCTCAATTCTTTATCTAACATAGGACAGTTCTGGTGAAAAAAACAACACTACAAAAGAACAAACCTTGAAAAGCAGTTGGAAATGACTTGAAATATAAAAGCCGCGCGAAGCATCTTATGAGGTGTATGCTAAATCGACACATAAGCTGTAAAATACCAGTCTCGACGATAAAGAATGCAATGTTGAATACAATGATAAGTCTCCAAAAGAAATGTGAGAAAAAGTAATGACAAATATCCATATTACACCATAAAACAGACCAATCCTGAAAACGTGAACTGAGGAATTTCGTAATGGAAACATATATCAAATCATAATTCTTATATGATTTGCATACTAGGAAATACGTTTATATGATTGGTCGAGAGGGCTCTTGGTAGTGGCTCTTTAAGTTATTTATTTTTTCGATAGACGACACTGACGGAACTACTTTTCGTAACCAATATATACAAGATGGCGGTGACAAAAAAACACAAACCGCCTCGATGTTAAAAATATTTATTTTCACTTCGCGCTCATCGTTAAATTAAATAATAAACACAAAACATTCATTTGATATTTTTGTAGTTTATTTTTTATCAGATA
This sequence comes from Mytilus californianus, assembly GCF_021869535.1. Taxonomy (NCBI): domain Eukaryota; kingdom Metazoa; phylum Mollusca; class Bivalvia; order Mytilida; family Mytilidae; genus Mytilus; species Mytilus californianus. The sequence continues at coordinate 34,172,270 of NW_026262734.1, forward strand.
CCAATTTCATGGAGTACATTTTTTTGCGTTAACCAAAAAATATATTCATGCGCAAGGCCATTTCAATGACACAAATGTACAATTTACGTGTGATAGAGGTTACGAGTGGGGAAATTAAATTCCTTATCTCCAATTTTAAAGAATGATAAGGATTAAACGCATTTATAAAGGAATTTATTGGTGTATAAACAGGACCAAGTCACTCACAAACACATCATCATCTTGTTTGTGAGTGAATTGGTCCAGTTTATACACCAATAAATTCCTTAAAAAAGGCGTTTTATCCTATAATACATATCGGAATTGCTGATGACGAAGATGAATCATGACATTGATAACTTGAAATAGGAACTGGTATAACATAACCTATAAAAGTATTTCATATAGTGTAGCATAAGGACTTATTGTCTCCATTTTCAAATAATACAAAAAAAAATCATAATGGTACATTGGATTTTTATGCTATTGATAAATAATATAATTGATCTGATATTATTACATAATGAATGGCATTAAAAGAGTTATTAGACGCAATGTGTTTAAAAATTGAAAACAAATTGCAATGTCCGATGAAATGACGTTATTTCAGTAGCGCAACGATATCTTCTTCAATGCTATTGTTAAAATTAGAGAAATCTATGACTTTTCTCAGAGTGAAAAATCCTCTGAAGAAATGTTTGACAACATCATCATATGTAAGCAAATCGTAATTTATGATGATTAGTTCTCGACTAAAGTCCCACTTGTAATAATTCCATGCATATTTCCATTCTCTCTTGTTCCATTGTTGATTTCCTTTTGTATCGTCACTAAGAAGTATTATAAAATTGCGACTTTTTGAAATGACGTCAATCGTCTCTTGCTCCCGAGGTTCTCCGATTGTACCGTCCCTGAAAAATAGAAACACATCGAAACCTTTTTTCTCAAGGCAAGGAACTAAAGAAGCTAACAACCATTTACGAATTAGTTCATCATCTTCATTGGAAGAAATATATATGTCATGTATTACCGAGGTTGGTGATAACGGATTCCTGAAGAAAGTTATAACTGTTCTTGTTAATATGAATAGTTCAAACCTAAGCTTGTATATAATCATTGCACATGTAATTACAGCAAAAAATGCCGCACATATCGAACTGTTTACCAATGAAACATTTATAACTGACGCTGAGCAGCCAAGATCTTCTTTTTCTATTTCAGTAATAGAACGAAGCAGTCCATCATTATTGCATAAAACCTGTGTGCTGTTCGCGCAGTTTTGGTATTGTAACGGTAACCATATTTTTAACCAAACATCGTCGCATGTACATTTCATAATAATGTTTCCCAATGAAATCTGACATGGCTTCAACATCTGTAAAGAACGTGGAATCTTTTTAATATCATTGTCTCTCATATTTACTAGTTTTAGTTTTCTAAACCTATTAAGCGCTATATTTGAAAGTATTGCAATGTTGTTGTTTGAAAGATCAATTTTTGTTATCCGTTTAAAATAATCTAACTTACTCCGTTCAATCATATTCAAATTTCTTAAGCTATTATTTGAAAAATCAATTTCCAAATTTCCATATAAAGGTAGAACTGAATAAAACCTTGTTAGTCTGGATCCAGAACAATCAACCACTGTTCTATTCTCTACAGCAGGTTGATAAAAACAGTGGCATTGTAGTGGACACCACTCAGCTAATGACAGGTTACATACTAATTGATCAAGCTCAGAAGCAGCTATGACTTCAAAAAATGTTTTATTTTTTAGTTGGCGTGGCGAATCACAATTCATGAAAAAGTTTAATTGATGAAACAATGCAACAAAAATTTCAAGTGATTTGGCAAACGGGTATACTTTACAGTCGCAAATCCAAGGATTTTTCCTTGCGAATATCGCCCAATAATTCAGTTTTCCTGCATGTTTAAGGTTAAGACCATTTTCATTAAACATTGAAAAGTGTTTTAAGTTATTAAACGATGCATCCAGCACTCCGTGAATAGAAAACACGGAATTGTCTTGACTTTTCCAATTCAGTATGTTCGTAAAAGAATTTATAGAATTATGTGAAAAATTTGCTTTACAAAATATGAGTTGTGTCCATAAAATGTTTGTAATATCAAGGGTAGTAAGATAGTTGTAAGACACATCGAATTTAAACAAACTTCCATTCATGTTAATTAAAAATCCAGGCTCGATATATTTTAGTCGGTTATGAGACAAGTCAATTACACGAATGAATTTCAAGTGAAGAAATGTTGTATTACTGAGGTATTCCACCAGGTTATGATGTAGTATAAACGTATCTAAGAATGTAATGCATGATACAAGATCGATGTCTTTAATTTTGTTGAATGATAAATCCATTAGAACAATTTTCGGAAAATCACATATATTACCCGGAAAACTATGTAAACCATTATAACTGGTGTTTAAGTGGTAGTATGAGTTATTAGACGTCGAACTAACTGTCAGTATGCTGATGTTACTAGTGTCCATCTCAACCGACAATTCATCTATGTCATCTATTTGCTGATATGTACTGCAAATGCAATGACGTAAATTACGCGAAAATGAACTACAATTTAAATCATTTCGTTGAAATTGTGTTTGTAGCACTTGCCACAAAATATGTGCTATAGGTCTTGATGTTTGCTCAGAATTTAAAAGTTGTAATAATGGAATTAGATGTTCTGGCAATCCATATAATGTCGGATTTTCCGTACGCACAGAAATAATAATCAATACAAAACCTAATAACACATTACTGCGAATCATCTTGCAGAATATGCTAGCTTCTTTAGCCAGAGACAAACTTTTTCTAAATACCACAAAAAACACAGCGTTACATATGATTTGTTTTATTTTGAACATGCGCCATGTCTCTAAAAACTTAAAAGAACGAAGATAGGCATTAGTAATATATAAGTAAAGATTTACGTTTAACTATTAAGTATCTTCCCAAGTGCTAAGTGTTTTTATTTCCTGAATTTAACATCTTTAATATCCAAATCTTTATAATCTGTATTTAAGTATTACTCTTTCGTAATGTCCTTCATCTTGAGCTTCATAAGCAGACACTTGATGAAAGAGGACGATCTATATTAAATAGTAAGAATGTTCCTCTCCATCGTATCTTTAAGTTAATAAATGAACATTTTTAGGTACCATTTAATATAATGATGGACAACTCAATTTTTTTTTATTACATACGAATTGCGGTGGGGCTATTTTCACAACATTTTAATATTGTGTGTAGTATAAATCATATGCTCGAGTTTATGGTGACATATTCAAAGATAAAGGTTTGTAATTATGATTAAATCATTAGCACCTATATCATGTATATACCAACATTTAACTGAGCACCTCAAATCACACACGGTTTTGAAGTCTGTTGTTTGTCATTTCGTCGTTTTAAGTTTTTATGCCATTATTGTGTCGGTCCTTCTCCGACTAATGAGATAAGTATGTTCTGTCTCTTCTCTCAAAACTGTGTCAAACAAGAAATTAGAAAGATCGAATGAAATCATTTCTTTACAAGTTCTACGGTTGTTGAAATATATTGGTTTGTCATAACTATGTCGCATTTTCTCAGCTCATTGACTTTTCAATAGACAAATCATGTCAGCTGTTAATCATTTCGACAATGCAACCTATTTTATCGTGTTTTCGGCCATGTCATTTATAACTGGATGTTACTTTTCAAATACTTAACAAATGATGCATGCATAGCAGGCAATGCTTAGCCGGTCATTCAATCATCATTTAAAAATAAAAAGATCTGGTATGATTTACAATAGGTCAACTTCCCGACAAAGACCCAGTGACATAGAAGGTTATCAACTAAAGGTAACCGTACGGCCTTCAATAAGTAACAAACCCATACCATGTAGCAAGCTATCCGACCGTGCAAGTCCCTCATGGGTAGTCAAGGTCGTTAAACCTCCCCACTCGTCGTAGCAAGCTATAAAAAAGCTACGAAATGACATTGACAAATGTAAAACAAAATGAGAAAAATGACGTCTTGATTTATATACAAAACTATAAACGAAAAACAAATATGATATACAGCAACAAAAGGCAAGCCCTGAATTACAGGCTCCAGACTTTGGACAGGCACATACAGAAACATTGATGCGCACTCACCAAATATGTGAAAAACAACCGTCAGATTTTCTGAGAACGTTCCTACAAAAAATGCTTCAGACATGCCGATTTATGATTTTTGTTGATTATTGGATAATGGGAGATAACTTATCTCGGCTAGATAACATGTTTCGTTATAGTGCTTAGATAATACGATTTTGTGAACATTAATCGAAGGTTGATGTTGTGTATATTTTTTTATTCGGCTATATTGCCTTGAATGTGATTTAAAGCTGCATACTTTTAATCCCTATTATAAATCATGAGTAATTAATTATAATGAGTCGTTTATAAAGAATGTTTTAACAAAACTTACAGCTTATGATTATTCTAGGCGTATATCGGGTTTCATGTTGAAAAATAAAACAAAATATCAGAATATTTAAAAATACCAACATATTGTCCTACAATGTTAATATAGTACACGACAATGTGATTTCTCACTGAAGATTACGACAGATAACAAATAGATTTAAGTGTTTCTCGTTTCTCGTTTTTTATATAGATTAGACCGTTGGTTTTCCCGTTTGAATGGTTTTACACTAGTATTTTTTGGGCCCTTTATAGCTTGCTGTTCGGTATGAGCCAAGGCTCCGTGTTAAAAACCGTACTTTGTCCTATAATGGTTTACTTTTATAAATTTTGACTTGGATGGAGAGTTGTCTCATTGGCACTCATACCACATCTTCATATATCTATTAACAGCTTTTTTGTATGGGATGTTTGCATCTATCGTACAACAACTTTCTGTAAATCTATAGTTGTATTTGTTAACTTTTCCAATCAACGTGAAATTATAATTAGTATTGCATAAGTTTCCATTAAAATGATGACGATAGATTTGATTTGGACCTTTATGATGATATATTAATAGCAACAGTGGAACACCTTTCATTTCGATAGTTTGCCTTTTTGTCTAATACATTGAAGAGCTGATAAAATCAAGAAGTAAAAAATCATTTTAAGGCGTTTGTTCCGTCACTTGTGTATTACAACAATGTATGATTTTAAGTTGTTTATTTCAAATAGATTTTCATATACACCGACCATCAATGTAAAAATAAGAATCAATTTATCGATCCAATTGTGTTCTAGATGTACTTATTTGGAATTATACACTGTTATATGGGTAAATAATATAGAAAATTAACAATTAATAGATGCCATACATCAGATGCGTTTTTGTTTTGGATTTACCTTCATCGGGAGCACTCAAACCGAAACAAATAAAAATGATGGAAAAATCACTCATATAAAAATATCATTAAGTGAAATAGGTTACATCACTTTTTATTCATATTAAAACGTTATTGAGTTCGATAGAGGGAAATGAAATGTCAGGATGTTAGATATTATATTTCAATCTATATATGCATTTATAAACATAAGAGTCTATAGAAAACAACCAATTAGCAAACTTAATAAGTACCGGATCGTATGAAATTTAGACTTTTACTTATAAATATAGATACTTATCAAACGTCGAGTTCATATTTATGGACAGCTTAAACAAGGAACAATGAGGTTCTTGGGCACATATTTTATGATTTTTAGTTCTTTCGCGTTTGTGGATCTACTTTCTACGACCGACATATTCAAGACTTTATTCAACCGAACAGATCTACACTGCTCACTTTATTGTAGGAGATATGAGTATCATCTTGTCAGTTGTTGTATGTGTAATGTGCACAAAACGCGAGAAAAACTACATTCATTGAAAGTTTCGTACAATGCAGTATTGGAATATCCTGAAATAGAAAAACCAAATGTTTTGAATGTTCATTATCGGGTAAAACACATATCTAGATACATAACGAGACTCCCAGTCAACCTATGCAATTTTACTGGAATCGTTCAAATGGATTTTTCTAACAATGAGATAAAAAGAATGGACAATATTTTTTGCATCAAAAGCTTAGACACTCTTAAAATGCGTAAAAACAAAATAGAGTATTTGAGAAACGATACCTTTATCGGAATGAAAGTTTTACGCAATATTGACCTTTCATACAACCGTTTGAGGTACATAGAACCAGGATTGTTATTAAACATGGCTGCAAGTCTTCTTAATTTTGATGTGTCTAATAATCTATTGACTACAGTAGATATCACTAATATTGTGTGGGAAAATCAACCAGCGTTCTGCGAAACTGATTTTTCCTTCAATAAGATATCAAGTGTAAGCAATCAACTAGATTGGAAATGTAAAACTAATACACACTTTGGATTTGGAGGAATGGTTAAATTATCTAACAATAATTTGTCACATTTTGTGAAATTTTCTAAAATAGGATTTAGAAATTTCTTTTTCTTAGGAAAACTTCTATCCTCTGGATTTGATTTACGAGAAAACAATTGGATATGTGACTGCCAGATGTATTTCTTTGCACTAAAATCGTCCATTATTTTAGATAAGATGCATAGAACCTATTTCGAAGTCACTTGTCATTCTCCTCCAGAATTGAAAAACGTCCTTCTAATTGACATTATTAAACACCAATCTCTCGATTGTTTAATCTGTAATCTAACAATTGCTGACAGATGTCCTCCAAAATATCGTTGTTTTTACCAGCCTAGTAAATCAAGAACTGTAGTGGATTGTTCCGGAACGAGAAGGAGTAGATTACCATCTGCGTTGCCATTGCGAACTGATCTTGAGGTAGATTTTTCAAGTAATAGATTATAAAGTATGCTTAACAATAATCATGAAATAAAAACTACCAGTAATGGAAGCATACTATATTATTATAGCAAATACATAAGAACACTGGACTTATCAAACAATAACATCGAAATAATCCCGGACGATCTTATTTATAAATTACGAAATGTAAGTTTGATTAATTTATCAAAAAACAAAATAACGAACACTCCACGTACTTTGCAAATTTTAAACCCTTGTCAGATATACTTAGGAGAAGTTGTGATTAACTGTAAATGCAAAGACGTTTGGCTTCAAAATTGGCTGCCATCATTTCATAGCAAATGTTTCAATAATACGATAGTATATTGCAAGTACAAAAATGAAAAAGTTCACATATTGAATATGACTACACATGAACTTGGTTGCAGACTTTACAATGACTTTATCATATGTTTGAACATTTCACTTGCCGTGGCAGTGTTAATAGTAACTGGATCGTCGCTTTTTATATATACCCTCCGTTTTGAACTGTTCATAATGACACGAAAATTTCTGAAGTACTTCAAAGGGAAAATAGTTCCACCAGACGCATATGCATATGATATCTACATATCTTGCAATGAAAATGACGTTTATTTGCGACATTGGTTGACGTCATCATTTGTCCCTTTTCTTGAAGAAGAAAAACTCCGTGTGTTTTTACCTTACCGAGATTGTCAAATAGGGCGACTACGTGAGGAGGAAACAATTGATATAATGTCCACGAGTCTTAATTTCGTAATTTTCCTCTGTGAGAATAATGAAATTTCAACAGAAATGTGGATAAGGAAAGAATAGAAATATGCATGGTACAACTATAGGTATGATATTAGTCGGGAAATCATCGTTATAAACTATGACATGCTGGAGTATAAAGATGTGGCACACAAATATTTGAGAGCATTTTTAAAAATGCATAACTTTATAAATTTTTCAAAAAAGGATAAACTCATAAAGGCAGAAGTGTACTCAAGTCTCCAACATGATGATGGTGTCGTATTCGGAAAGAAATTCTGCAATGGACAACATGCAACAAGGCGTGATAGTAATATAGACACTGACATTGAGCTGAAAAATCTTAATATCAAACATGACAATAAATTAAAAGATTCTTTAGATGTATAGTTATAAACTCATTTCAAAATTATCTCTCCAGCAATAAAGAATTACAAAATACTAAGTAATAACAACCTATTTCACATAAAATAGATAAATAGATTAACATAGATCTCAGCATTATAGTGTACTGACTTGATATTGTATTAAGATTTAGTTATTAAATGACTTCAAGGAACAATCTACGTAGAGGTAAACTGGGAAGTTGTGTCAGTAGGGAACATTTGACTTTCAAAATAGTCTGATGAATTGTTCAAATTTATAAAGTACATGTAAATTTTATACAATTAGGATGATTGTTAACGTTACAAATTATTTGGAGATCGACTGAATGATACACTTGTTAATTATGTAATAGTTAAAGAATAACAGGATGTACATTTGCAAAATATTTATCAGAAGAAACGAACTGCTTGATAGAGACATGCATATCTAAATGATAAAAACAATTAAATCAGCAATTGACCATGAACTTTAGTTCCTTCCGTTATTATAGTTACATAGGACTTGTTTGTATTTTTTAAAGAATGATTAGCCATTTGGTCTAGTACTATAATAAAAGTGTTTATATTGATTGTGTAGTTGTTTTTATATGCATCTTCCGTTTTGAGGTTTTCAACGACAATAAAATTTGTTAATTTGTTAAACACTTCAAGAAAATAATAGTTTTATATTATGTCTGCATATGTTGTAAAGAAGCTGATGCTTGTTTGCGATTTTGGTTGACGTCATCATTTGTCTTGTTTCATGAAGAAAAAAAAGTATTTTATCCTGACCGAAATCGTATGAATTAGGAAGTTCAAGTGCGGAGTAAATTAGTGATGAATGTCCAATAAAAAAACTCATGAACAATACAAGACTTATAATTGTGTACACCAGTCGCGCGTTTCGGCTGAAAAAGACTCATTGGTGGCCTTTGGCTGTTTTCTGCTCCTTGATCGGGTTGTTGTCTCTTTGACACATTCTTTGTTTCCATTCTCAATTTTATCAACAATTAAAAGGCCAAATAAAGTACAAAGTTGAAGAGCATTGATGGCCAAAAATTTCTAAAGAAGTTTAATTTTGTATTGTTTCTGTACGAGGACTACGAAGGTTTGGTAGACATATGCACTTGGGTTCAGTTAGAACGGATATATGCATGGTACAATTATAGATAGGATATCACGAATTATGATATGCTGAGTATAAAGATATTGCATAGAGATATTTGAGTACTCTTTTTAAACTTCACAATTTTATTGATTCAAAAAAAGGATAAACGTATTAAAGGGGATGTGTATTCAATTATCTTAAGTTTTTAAGGTTCAGACATTGCGAAAAATAGATACGGTAATGACCAAGAAGCAACAATGTAACATACAGTTGATAGACTGGGGGCGGTTACAAATAATGTTACGTATCATTGAACGCTATATGTTGACATCTAGTTGGGTCTTTATGGGTTGGGTATCTGTATAATGGACGAATAACCCACTACACCTTTTGTTCACAGACATTGAAAGTCTATATGCATGTTTCGAATAATCAGTTGAATTGAGCTAAACATAAGTTTCGGAGTAGTATGTTTAAATCATTAACGTTTTGATGTCCCTTTTCTCCAAATTCGACACTGTTGTTGATAAATCATATTTGGCAGACTGGGTAATTGTCTTTCACATTGCCTCGTTTTTCTAAGGTATTGAATGTCATTGAAAGTTTAAAGGATATATCAATATTTACAATCATCAAACAACGCCGATTTGATGATTTAATTTGTAATTTGTCTTTAGCAGAAAAATGTCCTCCTCAATGCCGAAAATTCATAAAATATTTTAGGGAGACTCCTTATCCTTTGTCATTTTGTAACGACGTATATATTGCGTGCAATGAAGAAGATGAAAAGATTCGTCTGTGACTGACATCGAATTTACTTCCAAATTTAGAAGAGCATAAAATGCTTAAGGTGTTTTGGCCCTGCAAGGATAGTGAACCTGGAATAGCCCGGGAACATGAAATGATACAAGTGATGTCACGTACTTCAACCTTTATCATCATTTTGAGTGAAGAATGCCTGGGACAAATTCGTTGGAATGAAAAAGAATGGAAACATGCCTTACACAATTATACACATGACCTGAACTGGGAAATAATCATTGTTAATTACGACCTTCTGGAGGCTAATGCAATTGCAAAGCGATACTTGGGAGCCTTTCTACGAATTGTACAATTTATCGATTTTTCTAATCATAAGAGATCGATAGAGGACGAAATAACCATCTTACTAACAAAACAAGATAAAAAGTTACAAAAGGACCAAACAAAAAACCTATACTCTTTCTGCAAAAGGCGAAGAACATTACTTAATGCTGAAGCAGTATCAGAGTTTAAGTTACGATCTATGTGAGGTAACGAATACCATCTATGAATGGGTTTATTGTATAATTAGTTACTAAAGTATTAATTTTCATATATGAATAAATACAATCCGTCTTTAAGAAGTTGCTTTTTTTGTCAAGTTATTTGTCAATATGTGATATATTTGCATTACAGAGAGGCGTTTATTAAACATAAGAAATGAATCAAGCTAAACAGGAAGACTTCTTGGTCTATTTTTAGATTTTTAACTGCTACATTAAAGTTTGAATTGCTTAAAGTGGTCTATTATATTTCAAACCATCTTGAATGTAAACACTTTTAACAATGACATTTATTGAAATTGTAAAATTAGTTACATAATGCACAAGTACCTAACAAAACCGGAATCGAGACCCATTGTTAATCGTATAAGTTACAGTTTTGGTGGTGTTGAAATCAAATTATTATTAATGTTTTGCCATGTATATCATTTCGCCGTGTTTTACCATTAACAAATATTTCTTACCACAGAAATCATAATTACATTTTTTTATTTTTCATTTAACTGGTTGTAGTAAGTCTCTAAAAAGCATCTAAACTTATTTTTGTTTTATATTCCAAGAATGACAAAATATGTTGGGTTGTAATCAGAAATTTTTGAAAAGGGGAAAAGATATCAATGTCAGTAAAAACACAGGTCGATAAAACACGCAAACAGTCTCACAGTTAGTGCCAATTGGAATACTGCATGTTTGTTGAAATATCAGATCAACAAATCGGATAAATGTGTTTTCGATAATTAATTCTGACATTTTGATGCTATCATACTCAGTCTATGTGTTGTTATGTTGTATGTTGGAGATATTTCGTGACATAGAACACGAATTTTGTATCTACGATTTCCATGTTATCTAGAAAAGCACTGTGCAGCACAAATTCTAAAAACTACTACATACTACTCAACACAACCCCTTCCTCCTTTTCCAAAAAATAACTGAGGTTGATTGCAGGTGCTTCGGACAAGTTAGCAGATCTCGTTCCAAATGTAACACCCTTGTGGTGTTGTTCATGGTAAGTACAAATTCGGTAATAAGTCTAATTTAGGGATGTCACAAACAAGGACGGAGGACGTAAATAAGACAATAAGAACATATCCGTGTCATCTGTGACGCAGATATAGGTATGAGAAAAGACTGCAATAGTTTTATCATTGAAATACCTTGTAATCAAGTATTATTTTCTTTAACAGAATTTTAATAGCAAACATTGCTTATGTTGGCATAATTTTTAAAAACCGTCATAATTAAAATCCCACTAAAAAGAAAACTACAATTTGTATCATTTCGGAAGTAGTCACTGGTTTGAATTATCTCTCTTACTCCAACAAAATATAAATGGCCAAACAACAAAAAATGACTTCGTTTGGTGTATCATGAGTCCATTCAAGTATGCCTGTGCTGTCTCAAAACTTCATAGAAATGACCAACGTGACTCTAATAAGAAATCTTCTGAGTATCTTATTGCGAGTTAATCTGACCATTTTACCACTGTTATCGTTTCAGACGCGACGGGGAGGGTACACAATTAAACCTGTGTTTATATCAACAGAAATATAAAACCATTCACAACATAAATATAAACATAAAAACAAATCAACCTGTGGCTATTCTGCTTTTTTTGGTACCGTGAATGTTAAATAAAACCATAAATGACAACACTATTTTTTTGTTGGAAAAAACTGTGTTTTTATGAAATATTTACAGTAGCATAAAATTTAAGGTGTCGAATTACATTCAGAGTGAATGTGTGTGTTGATCAAGAATGACGTTTGCATGATTGTTTTTTTATATTAACACAAATGGTGAGGATGAAAAGATGCAGAAAATTAGGGGTTTTATGTGTGAAATAATAAATCCAGAAATGCAGAAATAAAACTAAAAAGACGTGTGTATGCGATCCCAATATTTTAACTCATTAACATATGAAGGTTCATTATTTTGTCAATGCTGTGTTAACCGGAACAAAATCACGATCTATATGCGAAATTTTTAATGTTTGATTCGTAAAAATCAGGACATTATAGGCATTACAAAAAAGAACGCACAACTCTTTAATTACAAAAAAAAAGATGGAGGCATAACGATGATTGAAATTGACTATTGAAAGCCGACAGCAAATTTCTTTCACTTGCAGATTATTGATTAGGACAAGTTGCATTTTGTGGCGGCAAAAAATATCCTAGAAAATAAATCAGCTTGTTTTCTTATCAATTGAATACGCCTTTGAATAATTAGCAAAAATGCTCATACACAATACCGCATTCCATACGGCATTGCACAACAGCGTGATAGCGTTACTCATATAAGCGTTGAAGTTGTGCCGACTTCATTAAAGACATCAATTATGACGTCGACAATTTTCTTTTTTTTTTCCCGCTAAAGATTAACCTTTTATGTATATAGCTTGAAAACTAGTACGATTGCTAAGGACTTTCTTAACACCAGTCGATCTATCGTTTATCTTTGAAATGTAAATCAATTAAAAAAAATGTGGACAAATAGAACAGAAAATCTTGATAAAGTACAAAATGCTTGCCGAATTGCATGAATTTTCTCCATAGATATTTTGTAGTATTGGCGTACCATGTTGTTAAATTCAGCAGCTCGTTTATCAAAAAGGAAAACGGTTACCCCTATTTTTTATTTTATTTTATGGTGTATCTTTACAAGCAGAACTCATATGTAAAATAAAAAAAATATGTTGAGTAGTTAATTACAGACAGAAACAGAAAAAAGACTTATTGTTACGATTACCATGGATACAACACGTGTTATCTAAAACACGAAATTAGAATTGTTGAGTCGATTGATTGATATCAAGTTCTTATTCAGTTGTCCCGATCACCAATTGGGGAGAATGTGCTATTGTATGTTTTATATTTTAAGCTTTTCAAACTATTGATCCCGATATTTTGACCCATCAATGACTTTGAAAACCGAGAAGGCAACATGAAATGAACTAATCGACGAACTAAGGCGTTATAACAGTTTTACCGATAAAGTTTTAATGTCGCAACTTGGCTTATTATTTTAAGAGAAGTTGCAATTTTCTGACCACATATGATTTTTTTTAATTAAGGCTGTCCTGTGCAGCTCAAATATAGGTGACGGTCATACACGTTTTACCTATTATATCTCTAGCTGTATCGTCTTGGAGTGGTTTGAGGAAGGTTCATTTTAGAAACACTTTTCTTTTAAAGTCCAACCGGTATCACAATTTAATTTGTCGAATTCCACATTCCTTATTTGATGTGATCACTTAACGATGAATATAAAATATCATGAATATTATATAGTGTATGGTATTTATTTTTTTAATACGATTAACATGATTAATACATAAGCTATTCTTTTTTTTTCTCTTCCAAATATTAAAGAAAAAAATATTTACCTCACTTGAGCAAGAGTTAAAGCAAGAGTTTAAGCAAGATTTGTATTCGAGGTGATTTCAATGGAAATTTAAACGAAACATAGGAGACCAACTTCTTTTCTTTACAGACAGACAAATCGCCTATCGTTGTTAAACTTATGATTTATCAAGATAAGTTATCATAATAACCCATAAAGCGCTTTTCTTATTAAAAGACAGTCATGAACAGCCCGTAATTTTAGATACGAAACAGGAACTCTTACCGATCCTTTAAATAAACTTATTCTTAAAGGTTACCAACTCAACACTGTAATTAGATCTTTGAATATAATATAATATAACATTTACAGTCCTACAATCTATCATGTCGATAGAAGACAAGGCGAAATATACCAAATGGACATTCAAACTCATAAGTCGAAAAAAAGTGACAACGCCATGGATAAAAAAGAAAAAGACAAACAGACAAACAACTGTACACAAAACACAACTAGAAAACTAAAGACTGAGCAACACGAACTCCACCAAAAACTGGGGGTGATCTCAGGTGCTCCAGAATGGTAAGCAGATCCTGCTCCACATGTCCCACCCGTCATGTTGCTCAAGTGAGTGATAAATCTAATTCGGTAGGTCACATTTGGGGAAAAGGGGACGGGATTGTCATTACGACAGTAGGAACATACTCGTTGTCATCTGTGAAACAGATATTATATAACGGTCAACCAACTCGTGATGGCGTCCGTAAAATTTATGAAGGGATGATTTTGACTTCACCACTTGGAACTCTTGGTTTAATAGCTTCCGTGTGAGCAGCAACCCTCTATCAAGGAAATCGTGATAAGAAATACAAGCCCTGAAATGTCGTTTCAACTGGGAAATATATACTCCGTATGCAGGCGCTGCTGGAAAGTTCACAATTAAGAAGCTGAAATCATCTCTTTTGTTGTAATGTTATGTTTTCAACCGACCTACAATGTCAATTTCTAGATGTAAGTCAAGATAGGAGGCAGAATTAACTGTATTATTTGTATCCTTTATCTCAAGTACGATGGGATAGATGCGTTCAACATAGACACCAAATTTTGAATTATTTAGTGATAGGAAATCATTTCTATAGCGAAAAGTAAAGTTGAGGGACACTGCCAACTTCTTTTCGTTCTTCCTAAGAAGTTCCTGTATGAAGTTAGCCTCATATGAATAAAAGAACATGTCGGCAAGAAGAGAGGCACAGTTGGTTCCCATGGGAATGACGATTGTTTGTTGAAAAACACGTCACCAAATACCTATATTTTGGCATTGCACAAGGTCATGTTTTTCTCTGATTGCTTATGATGCGTTAAATTAGATCCATTGGATGCTTGATGTGTACTGATTGATATTTTAGTCTTTGACACATGATTTTTTTCATCAGTTGATATTGGCTCTGAACTAGCGTTCAGTGACTGTGAGTGCTCTCAGATCTGTACTTTTGTGTTTTTGTTAAAAAACAATTGTGCTTTGGATCGAACTGATGAGTTAAGCCCTTTTCAACTTATTCAGTTAATTAAGCCGGTAATTCAGTAGTTGTTGTTTGTTGCTGTATATCATATTTGTTTTTCGGTTTATTGTTTTGTACATAAATCAGGGCGTTGTTTTTTCTCGTTTGAATTGTTTTCACAGTTTTCATTTAGGGGCCTTAATACATTTTTGTAATAGTTATTAATAACAGTATACTTATAACGTGTTCTTTATCATCAGATATTAATTAGTACTATGTAATAAGCATGATAAATTAACTGACAAAGATTTTGAAGTACAGCGGTAGCATATTATTATCTATTACAATTTGTTACGGTCAAACTACTAAAACATTTTACGGTTGTTTTTGTACAACATGTACAAATACAGATGAACAGTCATTCCATTGAACATTTTACAAGAAAACAATTATGTTGACCAAAATAAAGGAAATTAAATAGTAGCATGTACAGCAAGATATATAGATACTATATAGAAAAAAGCACGTACAATACATTTTCCAAGTCCCTTTCGATATTTCTTTAATCGGTGTTTTCAATTTTTTTCAATTCTTCTTGTATTTACTGTTATTTGGCTGTTTCATGCTTTAGCTTCAGGATTATCTGCATAACCATCTGACAGGCCTTCACCAAAAGTTTAGGGCATCTCCATTAGGAAATTTCATTTGTGAGATTTATAAATTCTCAGTTTCTGTCTCAATATCCAAAATAGAAAAAAAAACTTGAAAAAGCATAATACATAGACTAATTATGTTCTTTGTCAAGGTGTTCAGCATATTTGTAATCAAACTTTCACACATATCCGTTGAATTTCTCGTTTGAATTGTTTCTCATTTTTCCTTGTCAGAGTGTTCTACAGCTGACTATACGGTATGGATATTTTCATTGTTGAAGTTTGTACGGCGACCTATAACTGCTTTCTTCCACGTCATTAGAACTCCATTGGATTATTGTCTCATTGGAAATCATACCACATCTTCTTATTCGTTCATTAATAACGTATGAAACATTTTTTCAAATCAATTGACTAGCAATCGAATGACTGACTTCAAATCTGATGTTATTTGTTCAAAAATGTCCTTTTGGGGAAATTGTAACATTGTTGAACGTAACAAACAGTATTGTTAGACACATTACGTCATTCAGTACATGTTCTTTTTCTTCTTTTGTAATCAAGTAAGGTTCATACCACACAATTATATGTTGACTTATTATGCTATTTCATAACGTCTATAATTGAGTTAGCATCAGTACAGTATGGATAACTTTAAATTAGAGATCAATGATAGAATCAATTTACATGACCACCTACGAAATTGATGTTCTGTTCGAGTTAGAAGAGAGTCAATTAGCAATCCGCTATTGCGTGATGACAAACCACGTGATATAATTTATTAACATATTTTATAGGAGCAACACGACGGGTGTCACATATGATTTTATAACCCTTCCGGGCAGCATCCGAGGTAACCTCTGGAGAGGTTCGTGTTGCTCAGTCTTTTTCTTTATGTTGTGTTTTGTATACTGTTGATTGTCCTTTATTCGCATTTTTTTTTGCCAAGGAAATGCCATTTCTTTTTCGCCTTTTCTGTATCATAGAGACTGTTCATGAAATACAAGCTTTAGGACTCATTAAAACTTTTAAATTTATTTTATTCCAACAAATATTTTGGCATGAAAAGAACGATAACTCGTCAGCAACAAAGACTTTTCTTATTTCAGTAATATTAGAATATCTTTTTCAATATTATCATCAAATTCGAGAAGTTAATGACCTTTCTTAAAGTAAAAAAACCTCACAGAACTTCTTTACAGTGTCATCACATTTAACAAAATCGTAATTGATGACGATAAGGTTCCAACTGAAGTCCCATTTGTAATAGTTCCGAGCATATTTCCATTCTTTCTTATTCCACTCTTGAGTACTATTGGTATTGTCACTAAGAAGTAAAATAAAATAACGACTTTTGGACATGACGTCAATCGTCTCTTTTTCTCGAGGAGCTCCGAACGCATGGTTCCTGAAATATAAAAACACATCAAACCCTTTGCTCACAAGATATGAAACCAAAGAAGTTAACAACCATTTCCTGACTAGTGGATTATCCTCATTTGCAGAAATATACATGTATATGTCGTGTTATATACAATTTGGCGCTACTGGCTTCTTTAAGTAGTTGAAACGAGATCTTGTTAAGATAAAAAATTCAGACCGAAACTTAAATATAATTGATGCAATCGTGATCACTTCAACCAATGCTGAGCATACCGAAATGTTTATCAACGAAGCATTGTTATTTGTCTTGGAACATCCAAGATCTACTTTTTCTATTTCAGTAATAGAACGTAGTAGTCCATTGTGTTTGCATAAAACCTGTGTGTTCCTAGAACATTTTTGGTATTGTAACGGTAGCCATACATTTGACCAAAGATTCTCGCATTTACATTTCATACCAATTTGTCCTAAAGTAATCTGGCATGGCTTCAGAATCTGTAATGACCTTGAAATCCGTTCTATTGCATTGCTTGTCATATTGACCAGTTGTATTTTTATAAAACGATATAGCACTAGATCTGAAATGCTTATAATTTGGTTATTTGAAAGATCAAGTTTCTTTATCCTTTCAAAAAATTTCAACCCAAACTGTTCAATCCTTTTTAAATTTTAAATGCTATTGTTTGTAAAATCTATTCTGTTCATACCAGGGCAGGGCTGACGGAATTCGTCTAAGTCTAGATACAGAATAATCAACCACTGTTCTATTGTCTAAAGCTGGTTGATAAACACAGTGGCATTGTGGTTGACACCGTTCAGCTAATGACAAGTTACAAATTAATTGATCCAAATCGGAATTATCTATGATCTTTTACAATGTTTTCATCATCATTTCTATTGGAGAATCACAAACTATGAAAATATTTATATCATCCATAATTTTAACAACTGTTTCAGATGGTTTTGCAATTGGATAAAGTTTACGGTCACAAATCCAAGGATTTCCTTCCAAGCGTATAATCCAGTAATATAACTTTCCTGCATGTTTAGCTTTTAGACCATTTTCATTAAAAATCGGAAAGTATGTTAAATTATTCAACGATACATCAAGAGATCCGTACAAAGAAAACACGAAACTGTCTTGACTTTTCCATTCCAGTTTGTTTGTTATAGAGTTTATAGAATTATGTGAAAAATTTACCGTATAAAATATTATCTGTGTCACAAATGTATTTGTAATATCAAGATGGTTGTATGAGACGTCAAATTTAAACAAGTTTCCATTCACGTTAATCAAAAATCCAGGCTCGATATATTTCAGTCGGTCCCAGGAATAGATTACCTTAGCCGTATTTGGCACAACTTTTTGGAATTTTGGGTCATCAATGCTCTTCAACTTGGTACTTGGCTTTATAACTATTTTGATCAGTCTGGCGTATTAAATTATAATCCTGATACCTTTGATAACTAATTAGACAGCTGGTCAATTACCCGAATCCAAGTCATGTTAAGAAATTTTTCTTTACTAAAGTATTCCACTAGGTTATGGTGTAGTATTAATGTATCAAAGAATTCAAGACATGATACAAGATCGATATTTTTGATTTTGTTGTATTGTAAATATATTTGACCAATTCTTCGATAATCACAAATATTACTAGGTAAACTATGCAAACTACTATTAAGGTGGAATATGATATACCACAGAGGAAACGTCCAACTATCATCAACTAGTATGCTTTTTTAATCAGGTTTTTTTTTACGATTAATAACTCATAGTCTTCTAACTCCTTATAGGTATAGCAAATGCATTCCTGTATGTTTCTACTAAACGAGTAACATCTTAAATCATCACATTGAAAATTGTCTTGTAAAACGTCTGGTAAAATAAGTCCTGTACCGTTTGAGGGCTTCATCAAATTTAAATGTTGTAGTTCTTGTTGTGTCAGTTTATCCAATTTCTGGTATTGATCTAAAGATTCACAAGCTTATTCCAAAACTTTCTGACTGTCAAAGAGAAACAAAATCGATCATCTAAAAAGTTGTGTATCACTGAAAAAAACAATGATTAATTATGCTTGATTACTAGATTTGTTTTTTTATTTGATTTTTCTTATTATTGGAATAAGGTTGGAGAGATGAACACGGAAAGTACAAATGTTCTTCCAATCTAGTCGACATATATGTAACATTGACAAAAAAATCAAAGTTTGTTTGTTTGTTGTTGGTTATTTTGTTTCCTCAGCAAACTAGCATAACAATTATTACATGTGGAGCAGGATTTGCGTACCCTTCCGGAGCACCTGAGATCACCCCCAGTTTTAGGTGGGGTTCGTGTTGTTCAATATTTTTCTATGATGTGTTTTGTGTACTGTTGTTTGTCTGTCTTTTTCTTTTTAAGCCATGGCGTTTTCAGTTTATTTTCGACTTCTGAGTTTGACCCCTTTTGTTATCATTTGCCTCTCGTTTACAGTTAGAACAGTAATGAAATAAAGTGTTGAAACAGAGATATGTCTCGCCTTTTTGTGATTTTAATAGTATAATGTGAATATTGAATCCAAATGGTAATATTTAAACATACAAACTATGCAAAACATTGAAAGTCAATGAACCATGAATTAGGATGCATGATCAAATTATCTTCATGAAAATAATACATGCCCATGCTTATAAAACTGCATACCAAATTCTATTGACTTCCCATAAATGGTTTTATAAACACCAACCTAAACACAAACATGTAAACGTTTCAAAGTCAATGAACCGTGATAGGGGGTCGGGCCAAATCATCTCTATAGAAATGAGACCTGCAAATGCTAATAATTGCCTTAACATAAGTGGCTTTTCTTAAACTGATCTAATCACAAACTTTATCATTCAAACTATGCAAAACATTTAAAGTCAATAGTCCATGACTGAGGAGGCGGAGCAAACAAATCTCCATGGAAATGAGATATGCATACTGCATACAAAATATCATTGACCTACCATACTGCATACAAAATATCATCGACCTACCACTAGCGGTTCCCTTTAAAATGACATAATCACAAAATAATACATGTTTGGTAAGCAAAAGTTTAATAGTCAATAGACCATGACGGAGAGGGCGAGGCCAAATAGTCTCCATGGAAATGAATTATGCCATTGACCTGCCACTAGTGGTTCCCCATAAACTGATCTAATCACAAACTAATACATTATTGACGCCGCCGCCAACGCCGTCGTCGGAAACATCATATCTAAGTCTCGCTTTTTGACTCCGTCAAGGCGTCCTCTTGCGTCCAAATAGCACATATGTAATCACCTGCAAAAGGATCGCCAAAAGCCAACAACCCGAAAAAGAAATAGTATTTTCTGCAAACATAGTGTTAAGATGTTCATTTGTTCCTGGTGAATCGTAAGCCAGAAAACCGCATTTGACGCAAGAAATTTAAAAAGTGTTATTTTCATTTTTTAATCACGTAAACCATAATGTTTCACCTAAATTGATAGACAATCTGTCAGTGTTTATAGAAATTCAAAGTAATTTATTATATTTAGTGGGCACTAGTTACGAAATGTGCAATATTATTTCTTTGTGCTTTGAAGAGATAAAACTAGCTGCGATAAACAACACGTATTTTATTTTATATGTTTATTACTTACCACATCTATTTTAAAAAAGACAGAAGTTTAACGGCAGAAATATTCAAGTATGTATGGACTTATGAGTAATAATTACTTAAGGATTCAATGTACTAGTAGATAATAAAAATTGTAAACTGAGGGAATCTCATTTACTCCAAAAAGAGTAAGACGGAAAGAGTGTATTGTGCAATGGTAAATGATTAATGGTGTAGTATAGATAAGCATCTTGTATGATTTAGATTCTTGTATCAACAATCGGGATTGGTGTATAATGCAATGGATAACGGTGTATACTAGTACGGTTTGCACATTCTGTAAGAGTTCAGTTATAGTCTTATAAAACAGGAAATGAAAATAACTAGAATTTCATAATCTCCAAACTGAGTAACTACGAGTATCAACAGAGTAAGAATCTCAAACTTAAGTGCACTAGGTGCATAAAACAGTGGGAGTCACCAAACGGAGTGACACTATGAGCATCAATAGATTGTTATCCAACCGAAGTGAGACTTGGTGGATCAACAGAGTTTCTATCCAACCGAATTCAGATCAGTTGCATCAATATAATTATTATCTTTTAACTTCCTTTTCTGCTATATAGATGATGTCCTCTCACTAAATAATTCAAAGTTTTGTGATTATGGTGAACGCATGTATTCCATCGAACTTAATATAATGGATATAGTTAAGTCTGCCTTATATCTTGACTTACATCTAGAAATTGATAATAAGGATCGGTTGAGAACAAAACTTTACGAAAAAAGAGATGATTTCAGCTTCTCAATTGTGAACTTTCCATTTCTATGTAACAATATTCTAGCAGCGCGTGCAGTGCTTGCGTTTCCTATCATGATTTTCTTGACAGAGGTGGCTGCTCACAACGAAGCTATTAAACCAAGAGTTTCTAGTGTAGAAATTGAAATCATCCATTGAAAAATTTACGGACGCCATCACGAATTAGTTGACCGTTTTGGAAAATCTCATGCACAGATGACGATAGTTATGTTCCAATCATCGTAACTACAATCCCGTCCTCCTTTTCCCCAAATGTGACTTATCGAATGAGACTTATCACTGGGTGTGTACTTACATGAGCAACACGGGTGCCAAATATGGAGCTGGATCTGCTTACCCCTACGGAGCAACTGAGATCACCCGCGGTTTTTGTGGGGTTCGTGTCGCTCAGTCTTTAGTTTTCTATGTTGTGTTTTGTATACTGTTGTTTGTCATTTGGTCTTTTTCGTTTTTGCAATGGCGTTGTCAGTATTTCGACTGATGAGTTTGACTGTACCTTTGGTATCATTCGCCTCTATTTTATTCAACCGGAGTGAGACTGGATGCATCAACAAAGTGGGAATCACCAAACTGAGTGAGTCTATGAACATGAACAGAATTGTCATCCAACCGGAGTTAGAATAGGCGAATCAATAGTGTAAATATATCCAACCAGAGTTGAACTAGATGCATCAACAATGTGGAAATCGAATCTCCAAACGGAGTAAAACCATCAGCATCAACAGAAGTAGTACCCAACCGGAGTGAGAATAAAGTGAATCAACAGATGTGTAAGTATATCCAAACGGAATGAAAATCAGTGCATCAACAAAATGGGAATCGAATCTCCAAACGGAGTAAATTTATGAGCATCAACAGAGTGAGTACCCAACCGGAGTGAGAATAAGTTGAATCAACAGCTTTGTAAGTATATCCAAACGGAGAGAAAATCGGTCCATCAACAATGTGGGAATCGAATCTCCAAATGAAGTAAAATTATAGGCATCAACAGAGTTAGTACCCAACTGGAGTGAGAATAACTTGAATCAACATCTGTTTAAGTATATCCAAACGGAGTGAAAATCAGTGCATCAACAAAGTTAGAATCACCAAACTGAGTAAGACTGTGAGTACCAGCAGAGTATATTTTTAACCGGAGAGTGGTAATCGGTGAATCAACAGTGTTAGCAATTGCAAAAGGAGTGAGCTAAGGTGTGTCAACAAAATGAGTATCACCAATCAGAATAAGACTGTGCACTTAAACAGAGTATATTTGCAATTAATCTGAGTGAGAATATGCGAATCAACAGTGTAAGAATACCGAAATAGAGTGAGACTGAATGCATCAACAAAGTGAGTTTGACAAACGGCCTGAGACTATGAGAATCAACTCAGTATATCTGAAACCGGAGTTAACATAGTCGAATCAATAGAGTAAGTATCACCAAGCAGAACCAGGCTAGGTAAACAACAAAGTAAGTATATCAGACAGAATAGACGCGTCAATAAAGCAACTATCTTCGAACAAAGTAAGACTATGTGTATCAACTGGCTAAGTATATCAAAACAGAGAGAGACTAGGTACACCAAGCACCTGCCGAGGGATTTGAACTCATAACCTCAGTGTTGACCCGGTAGTGGTAAAGTAGATGAAGATGAACTACTTAGACTATTCTGCAACCGTGCACCCCTCCCTCCAGTTAAAATTCCGAAAAAAGACTGAAAATCTGTACAATCATAGAGATAATAATGTAGTTCCGAATATTAAAAGCATGGGAAAATATGCATTTAATTATGTTTTGGGGATTTTGGGGCTATATCAAGGTCGTTATTAGGGTCTTCGTGGATTTGTAGATGAATTTTAGTCTGAAACGGTCATTTTAATCTTAATATCATCTGAAAAGTCTGAACAATGAATTAGTCAGTCATGTTCAGTCTTACAGTCAATTTTCAGACTTATCTACTACGGTCAAGGAGTTCAGATAATTCGCTAGCAGTCAATTCAGTACTGTTCTGTAGCTTTCCAAGCAATTCAGCATGATTTGTGTACAGTAAAATAACAACTACTGGACAGTATGAACATAAACTGAAAACATCATATTTGATCAAGAAGTTTCAGATCAAAATTGGTTTACTAGGGATGACGAAAAACGTTATTAATCTTACAAAATAACGTTAACGGGAGTTTCTTTTCCGCCATTTTATCATCGTCAAATTTAGTTTCATATTTCAACTTTACTGTTAAAAGACTTATTACCTAGTTTAGCAACAAAGCAGGATAAACAAGCTTGAACCCGAACAATGTAGAGACGTCGACGTTTTAAATTTTAATGAACGTAATTTACATGTACGTATAAATGGTAAATTATTACGTAAATCACAACATATATACTTAACGCCCGTTCCCAATTGTTTCTTAGATACATTTTGTACAAGCGGTTGGTTACGAAGTTGGGATGTGCCTCTAGAAACAATATTACAAATAGATATTACATCCTAATGTTTACGGTGATATTGTTTGTTGAGCGATTAAATTTTGATTTGAATACTTATAATCAATCAAATAGAAAAATCTTGAAAAACACTTTTTTTCACAACAATACTTATTTTGAAAAAACAATAACACAAAATAAGTCTTAAAAACACAAACACACAAAAAAATAAATGCTTTGAATTTGAAATTGAATTCGTAATCATCCGTGTACATTATATTTTTCAAAATATACTTTGAATGATTAGAAATATACAAACGAGACAGGTTTGATCTATACTTTGAACATATTTGGTTTAAATAATATTTTAATTGATGATTCAAGATAATTTCGGTTACTAGCCTAGTAGTCAGTACTTCTGTTTTGACATGAGTTATCATTGATATGGCCATCACTATAAATTAACCGTTTACGAAACTCAGAATATTTCGAAGTACTAAGGATTGTCTACCCCAAGAATAGATTACCTTTACTAAACCTTTGGGAATGTTGGGTCATGCATGCTCTTCAACTGCCTACTTTATTTTTTATCTTTTTTTTTTATTACTCGTGCGTCACTGATGAGAATTGTAGACGGATAGCGCGTCTAGCGTACAAAATTTTAATCCTGGTAACTATAATGAGTTTATTAGTGTAAGAATACTTGCATTATTGACCGTTTCACTTCTTGTCCATTGAAGTAGATCAGTTATCTGATTTACAAAGAGCAATATGACTGCACACGCGACCTTTTTCATTTAAAACTCCTACGTTAAATAAAATCGGTGAGAATATTATCTAGGTTTGATCCACTTACGAACAATTGTGTAAATCATTAACTCAGCAGTATACAGAGAACCTCTAGTATATTGTCGTCTGTGTATTAATCTGTAGTTTGCATAAGAACAATGCTTGTATGTGCCTGTTGATATGAACATTCTGTACTGCAAATTAAGTAATGGGCACATTTCGATGCGTTTTATTAGAATATGCGACATTTTGCCTCAGATTTTATGTAGCATCATGGTGGATCTCTGTATCATAGCAACCACTACACAAACAATCTACGAATCTCCGTATTCCAGGATTCATTTAATTGAATGCTTCAATCCTTGAAAGTTCTCAGTAATCTTCTAAGTTATCTAGTTATCTTATTGTTCTAAATAGAAATCAAATGTAATCACAGTTTACATAAAATGATTTTATAGTTAATCAGGCACTAATTCCGGACTAGAATATTGTATGAATTGAAACTATCAAATGTCACCAATCTATGAAATTATCACGAAATGTAACTGTCAGAAACGAATTGTACTACCCACTTGAAGATGCCGTCTTCCTTTATAAAGGTTAACTGGTCGGATCCATTGAGGGATCTTTCGGCGGATCATTTGGGCTCCGACTGGACTGAGTGTAGCAATAACATTATACACCACAATGTTTTGCTTTATGTATCTTACTTGTTTATCTAGTTAAAAAAATGAAAACAACACTTTATCAATGTCATGTATTCGTAACGCTTTTCTGGATTTAACTTCACTAACAACACTCAAAGCCGAATATTTGAAAGCCAAGGATGTATCAGAACTGGACAGTTGAAGACTTAATGTGTTTTTATAATTGTGTAGTTTTGTAAGAATGCTATGATCAAATAGTGCTAATACCGTGTTTGTGATCAATGCGTATCAATAATAAGCATTATGGTAAATCTAGTTTCTTTTGATTTTGACCTAAACAGACATAACTTGTAAATCGATATATTCACATACAGACACTATTTTATAATTCAAGTCCCCGTGACAATGGCATACTTGAAAATCTAGTTTTAGAAACTCAGGTATATTCCGGGGAATTGTAGTACTCTAAAGACTATACGGAATACTATGTCCTTAGTGAATCAGAAGAGCTTTCAATTTGTATCCTTTAGTTTTTTTCTTAATTCAGATCAAAATTGGTTTACTAGGTCAGTCATCTTGCAAATACAGTAGCTTCTTTTCCGCCATTTTATCATCGTCAAATTAAGTTACATATTTCAACTTTACTGTTTAGAGATTCATTGCCTTTTTCAGCGGCAGGATGAACAAGCTTGAACTCGTACACTTTGGTCGTGTCTGTAGTGACCTTTCAAGTTCAATGAACGTAATCCACATATACGTATAAATGGTACATTATTACGTAAATCACAAAATACTTAAAGCTTTTACCTAATTCCTTCTTAGATACACGTTGTACAAACGGTTTATTACAAATTAAGTTTGGCAGTGCTTCTAGAAACCTTATTACAAATGGGTAGCACATCCTAATTTTAACGTTGATGTTGTTCGTTGAGCGTGTACATTTTTATTTTGATAAGCTTATTCGTAATAGTTATTATTTCAATACTGTAAAACGATCTTTGAAAATTGTCTTTTTAAGTACTTTGTTTAGAATTAGTGAAGCGAAGACAAACTGACATGGCATGGCAAATCCGGAAAAAAGACAAAAGACAAAATAAGTCTTAAAAACAAAACAAAGAAAATTATAAAGACTGAGCAACATAACCTCGCCAAATCCGGGTGACATCAGATTCTTCCAAAGGTTTAGCAGTTCCTGCTTTCTTTGTATCGTCCGTCATATAAGTACAAATTCGGAGATGTCATGTTCGATGTAAAAGAAGGGGATTCTGGTTACAACAATTGGTACATATCCTTCATCATCTTCTGTGAAACAAATATTCCAGAACCAACTTGTGATGGCTTTCGTCAAATTTTCGAAGAGATGAAACTTTAAACTCTTGGTTTAATAGCTTCCTTGTAAGCAGAATTCCACTATCAAGCAAAACATGATATGAAATGCATGATGTAGAATATCATATCAACTTGGGGATATATACTCCATATGCAGGCGACACTGGAATATTGCAAAATGGTAATGATAAGTTCACAATTGGGAAGCTGAAATCATCTCTTTTGTCGTAAAGTTTTCTTTTAAATCAACCCAAAGTGAAATTTGTTTATTGTTTGAACATAAATCGAACCCCTTGGTATTCTCGTTTGAATTGTTCTACATTTTGTCATTTTTTTTGGTTCTTTGATAGCTACCTAGAAATACAATATGGGTTTTGTTTATTGTTTAAATAAAAAATAATGGTACCAATTTTACCGTACCAGATGCGCATTTCAATAATTAATGTCTCTTCAGAAATGTTCGAGGCCAAATATATTCAAATCAAAAACTTAATAAAATATTGAAGAGCTGGAAATCAATCCTTTCCGTTATGTTTAAATTCGGTAAATTACATCCGCTTGACAAAGTTAAAAGGAAAATACCTCACAGTGTTTTCTTTCAATTATTTTAGTATGGTGATCAACACAAATTTATTTGAGAAATGCGGTGTAATATATTTTATTTTATATATTTTAAAAACCTTATTATTGGAGAAACCTTCTATCTATATATATAGACAATAACTAGTTCGAATAACTTAGACAGCTATATCATTCGGGTACAATCATATTTCGTGCCCAAAAAATAAGATCTTACAAGTAATGTGTTTCACAATACCTTCTGCTATTCTGTGTATACTATGTGTAGTTTATATGATGTATTCCTAAGGTTGTTATGACTTTGGCAAATAAAGGTTATTATTAATTTCAAATCGGATTTACTAATACCCGTGTTCTTTTAAAAATATTTAAAAAGAAAGCAGGATGTTTTCCAATAATGTTGTAATACAATCGTAGTTGATATCAGATAACGACTTTATATTTCTAAAAGAATGTTTTATGTTCCATTCTTTAAGAAATGGATTGTCGGTATTCGAACTTAATGCTTTGAATTTAAAATTGAGTTCATAATCATCCGTGAAGATTATCTTTTCAAATATACTTTGAGTGATAAGAAATATACAAACGAGACAGGTTTGGTCTATACTTTAACATCATGGGTTTCAATAATATTATTATTTATTATTCAACAAAATCTCGGTTACTAGCCTAGTAGTCAGCACTTCTGTTTTGACATGAATTATCATTGATTTGGTCTTAATTATGAATTAACAGTTTACAATACTTAGAATTTTTTTAATACTAAGGATTTTTTTACCACAAGAATAGAATTCCTTAAATTGGCAGTTTCATTTCTTGTCAATTGAAGGATATCAGTTATCTGATCTACAAAGAGTAATATGACTGCACAAGCGACCTTTTTCATTCGAAATTCATACTCTCGAACATAAAACAGGACGGATTATTACTTTGACAAAGCACACTTCCACCACTATATCTTGAACAACTTCGCATATTTTATGAATTTATTTCAGTTGTGTCTTTAATAGATTTTTCAGGATGATCCTCTTTAAATCATTAGCTAAGCAGTATGATAGAACATCTAGTATATTGTCTTCTGTGTATTAATCTGTTGAACAATGATTGTATGTGCCACACGGTAGGTAGTGTCCGGCTGAGATCGTGTTTTTTTCAAGTGAATCGGTCCACTTTTTTCGAGTGTAGATCAAGTTGTTTTCGAGTGATATCACATGCGATCAGATCGATTTACTGCAATTTCGCAAGTATGATAGTTTTATTCGTGATTGTTCATCTTATTCTGAATATTATACATATTTAGAACACAAACTACGAACATTTCCTCGAATTTCACTCAAAATTCAGCGTGTTACATTGTCCGTGTTTTTTCGAGAGCAAAATTTAAAACCTCCAGGTTTTTTAACAAACGGTCTGGGTTTTTTAAAGAAAATTCGAAAAAGAAAGAAGGCAATCTTTGCATTAAAATCCGATTTGTTCTAGTTTATAAATAAAATTTAGTGAAGAACAATATTATATTTTCCCGATAAGTCACAAAAATGAAATACAATGTTCATCAAATTTAACTATTTTCGATTCAATGCGAATTTTCTGTACTGAAAACATTTAACTTGCTATATAACTAAATATCAGAAATCACTGGGTGGTCCTTTTTAAATTAGTCTTTAAAACCGAGTACAGAGGCTCAATTTCATGATTGATATATATTACTGTGGCGAACCTGTGTTTTAAAAATATATAAAGAAAACTAAGGAATAGAAGTAAAATCCTAAAAATTACAATAACAAAAATCAAAAACACAAAAACGCAAAAATACAAAAAAAAACCACACAGTTAATCCGTCAATCTTCTATTTCCCATTGACAATACGATTTGAATTGAATGGAATATCTAACAAACAATTAAAACAACACTTCATAAATTGCATGCGTCCGAAATGCTTTTCTGGATTTATATTCATCTGGAACGTTCAACGCCGAAAATGTGAAAACCAGGGATGAACAAGAACCGAAACAGTTGAAGGGCGATATGACTAAAAGGGACCTGAAAAATATCCAAATCAATCTAAGGTTCAACTGTGCAATTTTTTAAATTTATAAACAGATAATTTTAAATGATTAATTGTTTGTTGCTTAACGTCCAGTGGCAAATGCGTCATGCGATTCAGGAATTAATACAATAGGTTCTGTAATAGAGGTCGTTCGGGATGAAGGTCGAGAAATTTAGACTGCAACTGGAAAATAAGTGTATATTAGAAATATAGATACAGAAATTTTCCCTTGGAACAGGCCACCTACGGACTACTTCTGAAAGAGTTGTTGCAAGGCTTCTTAACGTGTAGAGAACGTGGCACTCTCTCTACACGCCCCGTTCTTACCGGACGTGGCTGTGTACTAGTATATCCCGCACAGTCAAACGGACGTCGCACTTTGGCAAGGGTTTTACGAGCGATCGAAAGAGGACCTAAGTGACCATAATTCAATTCCCCTGTCCCCCTTTGAGGTACATATTGCTTGAAATGTTTGATATTAATCATGTCAGTACTGACTACTGAGCTGATGATAACCTCGGGGAGTTATCAAATGTAAATAATGAAATAAACTATATACAAATAATAATTAAAAAAAACGAAATTTATATATTATATGCGTACACCCATCTTCGCTAGCCAAGGGTTACGATCCACTTCCCTCCTCTTCGCCCTTGGCAGATTAAGCCAACATTTGTGATAACAATGTTGCGCCATCTATCGGTAGATTAAAGTCACGCCCATTCCGAATACATTATTCTTGACCAATGGTAGCACTTGAACTCTTCAATTTGGAGGTAAAAGCACGGAAGCGTCTAGATTCTACACACTTGGTAATGCAGGAAACGAAAATAAACGTTGACATTCATGCATTTGTGCAAGAAACATACACAGGAACTTCTATTAGTTGATTAAAAACATTCAAATTGTCACTAAATATAGTCGTATGTTTAGGGATGTAAAGACTTGTTGCACAATAAGCACGTGGCAATTGTTTACATACACTTTCTACATTTACACGTGATCATGTTATAGGCGCTTTTTGATTGGATGCAGCGAGTTTCGACTGCAACCAATGAAAATCATTACCTTGTGTCTCGGAAATTCTATCTCAATCCGCCAAGGGTGGAGAGGAGAGAAGTGGATCGTAACCCTTGGCTAGCGAAGATGGCGTACACCTCACAATGATAAATTGTCAATTTTCATTCTTTTAATTTCTGATAGAAAAGAAGCTTTGATGGTGCTTTATCTCTTTGTGACCAAGCATAATATACACTTGAGCAGACTCCTTTTCAAGTAGGGTCATTTGCACAATATTTTTTTTTCCATTTCTAGAACTATAAAACATATTACCATCAATACAAATAGTAAATGAAACATCTAAATGTATTTGTTGTTAAAAAAGCACACATTTATCCGCTTTACACACTATACGTACATACGTCTCAATCCAACATATCTGTTCTTACATAAAGATTGTTTATATCACGAACTATTTATTGTATGATATCCATATCGGTACACTTACACGAAGATTGTTCACATCACGTAAATTTATTGTATCAAATCGACATCGGTATACGTATATGTGAATCGATACAACATGTTTACCTGGGTGTTGGCTGGGTGTGGACATGTTGGATCGATAAAAAAATACGTAAAAAAAGAGGGCGTGTATGGTCTTTACTTGGGCGCAGACATGTTTGATCTATCCAAATATACGTAAGCTGGTGTCCATGTATTTGATAAGACTTAGCAAACAAAAATATATACAAATGCACGATGCTATTTATAAAATGTACGTTTTATTACAGCACTATCAAACTTGGTTAGTGCATTGGTACTTTATTTAAACCTTTTTATTGTTTTTTAAACGTAAATGCACGGACATATTCCTTTTTAGCCATAGAAAATTTTTTTAAATTTTTTTTTTCACTCGATAAAACTTGGACGCACTCGAAAAAGCACGGACTGCTCTCGAAAAAACACGGATATATAAATAAATTAACTGTCCAAAATGTCGTTATCAACACAATAACTAAAATTTTGTAAAGTGCCTGTATGTATGTATGTATTTCCTTTGACATTTTCATTGGTATGTGTATAAAAATTGCTTTAGTCTAAATTTTAGAATAAAGCATTGTAAGGCTAAATTAAAAGTTTTTAAAACATAATAATGTAGGATTGATAATATCTTTTTATCACAAAAATTATTAACCTTGTATGATCTGGTATTTTAGGTTCTAGTACCGTTGTTTACGTCTTGGTTGTGTCTGTTTGTTTACATTTTTGATCATATTCACTAGAATAAACGTGGTCACCCTAAAAAACAAAACAATCAAATCACTCGAAAACACGCTATCCCAGCCTGACACTATACTTACTGTGTGCCTGTTTATATGAACATTCCATACTGCATATTTAGTAATGGGCACATTTCGATGCGTTAATTTAAATACGCGACATTTTGTGTCATATTTCATTTAGGGTATCGTGGATCTCTGTATCATAAGAACCAGTACACAAACGATTTACGAATCTCTGTATTGCATGATTCATTTACTTGGATGATTCATTCATTTAAAATACTTAGTAATATAGTTAATTATCTTTTTGTTGTGTGTCAATATGAAACAATATTAAGTCCATTTATTTATCTATTGTAACGTGAGTCTTTAAGGCCAAGGCAGAAAACCAACAAACAAATTAGAATTATCGCGAAGTGTAACTACCTGTAACGAAATGAACTGTCCACTTGAAGGTTTCAGCTTCCTTTATAAACGTTAACTGGTCGAATATATTGACGGACCTTTTGGCGGATCACTTGGGCTCCGACTGGACGGAGTGTAACAATACTTGCTCTATGAATCTTAATTGTTTAATATATAGATAAAAATCAATTACATGCTTTCCGTGGCGCTTTTCTGGATTTACCTTAATCGTGAACGCTCAAAGTCGAATATTTGAAAGCTAAGGATGTATAAAACCAAAAACGTTGAAGAGATAATGTGTGTTTATAATTATGTAGTTTTGTAATAAAGCTGTGATCAAATAGTGTCAATGCCGTGTTTGTGATCATTGCGTATCAATGATAAGCATTTTGATAAATATACCTTATACTTGAAGTCCCAATGACATTAGCGTACTCTTGACTCTAGTTAGGAGTCTAGAAGGATACCAAAGGGACATTCAAATTCATAAGTCGAAAATAAACTGACAACGCCATAACTAATAAGGAAAAAGACAAACACGCAAACAACAGTACACAAAACACAACACAGAAAACCAAAGACTGAGCAAAACAAACCCTACCAAAAACTGGGGGTGATCGCATGTGCGCCAGAAGGATAAGCAGATCCTGCTCCACATATGGAATCCGTCGTGTTGCTCATGTAAGTACAAACCAGGGGACAAGTCTAATTCGGTAGGTCACATTCGGGGTAAATGGGACGGGATTGTAGTTACGATAATTGGAACATATTCGTTGTCATCTGTAAAAAGGATATTCCATAACGGTCAATCAACTAATTAGCTATTTTGTTTGTTTGTTTGGTTTAATTTTTTTACGCCACTTTCTTGTCTCAAACAAAGAAAAACAAAAAAAACTCATCCTTATGTGCAATAGTGATTTTGAGACGAAGGTAAAAAATAATGCCCATATCAATTCAGGAGCTTTCTTTGATACGATATCGCGGAATTTTAAAATATTTTTTTCTTATAATAACATAGACATAAGGAATAACACGAGATAAAATTCTAATCTGACTGTAACATCAATTTATTGAGATCAATAAACTGTATGAAATGCGTTTGTCATCTAGGATGAATATATGAAGTAATTGTCATAAGGTCATATAAGTCTCTGGGGGGAAACGAACTCTCCGGATGTTAGATAACATCCTTAACATACATATGATATCATATAAACTTATAAAACGCATAATCCTTTTTGATGAGACTGTGTTAACAATTAATGATGAAGTCCATTTGCTTAAATTTGATAATATTGAACCTTGTTAATGTCGTGGATTTGTTAAATAATGACGACATATTTAAAGTCATGTTAAACCGAACAGACTTACTATGTCCCATGTTCTGTAATGGATATCGTCTGGTCAGTTGCTGTATGTGTAATGTACAAAAAACACCAGAAAAACTACAGACATTAAATGTTGTGCACAATGCCAAAACGGAATATCCTAAAATAGAAGATCCAAAAGTGTTGAACATTCAGTACCAGATAATACACAGATTTAGAAAGACGAAGAGACTTCCAGTTAACATATGTAATTTTACAGGAATTGTTGAAATAGACTTTTCTTACAATGAGATAAAAAGAATTGACAATATTTCTTGTGTTAAAAGTTTAGATATTCTGATCATGCGTAGAAACAGAATAGAATATTTGAGGAACGATACCTTTATCGGAATGAAGTTTTTACGAAAGATTGACCTTTCATATAATAATTTAAGATATATAGAACCAGGATTTTTAATAAATATGGCTGGAAGTCTTCTTAATTTTGATGTATCTAATAATGTTTTAACAACAGTAGATGTCACTAATTTTCTGTGGGAAAAACAACCAGCGTTCTGCAAAACAGATTTTTCCTTTAATGAAATATCAAGTATAAGCAATGAACTACATTGGACATGCAAAACGAATACACAATTTGGATATGGAGGAATGGTTATTTTTTCAAATAATAATTTTTCACATTTTGCGAATTTTTCTGAGATAGGATTTAGAAATTTCTTTTTGTTAGGAAAACTTCTAGATTATGGATTTGATTTTCGAGAAAACAATTGGATATGTGATTGTCGGATTTATTTCTTTGCATTTAAAGCATCCCTGGTTTTAGATAAGCAGTATAGAGATTATTTTGAGTTGTCTTGTCATTATCCTCCAGAATTCAAAAACATGCTTTTAATTGATTTTATAAAAAGTCAAACTCTAGATCGTTTAATCTGTAATCTAACGATTGCCGACAGATGTCCACCAAAATGTCGCTGCTTTTACCAGCCAGGAAGATCAAGAACTGTAGTAGACTGTTTCGGAACCGGAAGAAGAAAATTACCCTCTGCGTTGCCATTGAAGACTGACCTTGAGGTAGATTTTTCAAGTAATGAAATATCAAGTTTGCGCAACGATACGGGTAGTGGAAACATAATATATTCTTATAGCAAATACATAAGTAAACTGGATTTATCAAACAATACAATCAAGATGATCCCGAACGATCTTGTTTTTAAATTACGAAACATTAATTTGATTAATATATCAAAAAACCACCCCATCCTATAACTATTTGCTTCATCAATAAGAAAGTTATTAGTGTTATTAGCCTTTTTGAAATTGTAACAACGTATACTGTATATACCGTACAGTATGCTGCAGTATGCTGTTAGCTTATTCGAAGATGAAATGTCTTTTCGGAAACACTCGCTTTCTTTTTGAATTTTAACAAATTATACTGTATATACTGTACAGTGTGCTGTTAGCTTATTTAAAGATTAAAAGTCTTTTCGGAAACACTCTCATTTGCTGTTTTAGAAAGAACGTGGTACTTGAACAAGAAGAAAGCTGCGGCCATTTTAACAAATTTGGTAGTTTTACATTTTAAAAGGTAGATAGATTAACTACATGTACTGACACCTTGGGTTAATATATAAAGGAGCAATACGCACAATATTAGTCTAATTTTTGATTAATTTTACGCTGCAAATTATGAGACAAAATTGAAATTTATGAGCAATGCTGTTTGTTTTTTTTTTTTAAAGAAAACTAGTTGATTTACTGTGTTATCAGGACTTTTGTTTACAATTACCAAACATTTAGATTGAATTTTCGACTGTTCGACATACTAAGGAGATAGTAAAAATGTTGTGAAGGGATGGTAACGATATTTTTTTACTTGCCATGCTTGAAGCAAGAATCATTTTTGTGATACCGTTTTATTTTCTTTTATTTCTTCCTGGAAGCACATTATAGAGCCTGAATATTTATTTTAAAGTTCTCAGTGTCTTCTATTCCTCCTGAGACTATTATACTAACACGTTAATAGTCCCAGATTGCTCCAAAAATATTTTATTTTACGATTTATTTACAGCTTGAAAATAGCATGGGTGACCCTCAAAAGCAAGGAATATCATGACCCATCCCAGTCCCCCCCCCCCCCCCCCCCCCCTCCCCTCCGGACCCTCGAGGTTTTCTTTCATTTCAAAAAAATAACTTTGAACGATCTCATTTTGAGGAATGTGAACTTTAATAATTAAATTTACAGACTAATGGTATCTGAAATTCAATTAAAAGTATCCGTTTGGGCTTAAAATGATAACAAAAATCGAATTAGAATGCAACAAAATTAACTTAAAACGTAATATTCTGTTTATTTTGCCAAACAAACATAGTAATGGTACACTTCCGGTAGGGTAGGGGCGTGTACAATACTGAAACCATCTCGGTGAAAACATGACTTTTCTGGATTTTGACAATAAAAACATAAAAAGAAAAATGAATCCTAACTACTTATCTCACTTTATTTTTACAACGAAACTGGAACCAAACTATAAGAATAAACTTTCATTCCTAACCTAGTCAATTAGAGATGATGACAAAAATTTAGCAAAGTTTAAATCCTTAAAAATAATTTAAGATCATGGAAATTAATATAAGATAGAACTTGTGGCCTTAATTGTTTAAAGTTATGGATAGGTTGATAGTATTTTAGGTAAAATAGGTATATGCCATACCTAAAGTAAGAGAGGTGGTGAATAAAAAAATTTCACAATTTCGAAAAACAAAAATATATTTAAAGACTTGTACAATTTAGTTTCTAATTAAAAAGTTTTACATAAACATCAAAGCTATATGACACAAAATAAATGGCTTATAAATTTACAAGCCTATATACTATTATAAATCCAATAGGAATATTTAATAGGAAATTTGTCTGAAAACCCTTACATAAATTTAGGTTTTTCTGGTTCTATGGGTCAATAAATCTATAATTATGATTATTATAGTGAACATTTTAGTAAACTTTTTATTTAAAAATTATTTTTTTTAGAAATATACTGAATTGTAAATGATAAAATTTGTTAAAGGGGAGATAATCAGAAGCTTTCATTTAAAGTAGCATTTCATCAGTGCTTTTTTTATTCTTATGAATAGGATTAATAATTAGCACCAATAGTTACTCACACAGAAGAGACAAATAGAGCTAAATATATGATTGCAAAATAAATGGAATACAATAGAGTGGTTTACGTGTAAAACCCCCTTCTGTTAGACAAAAAGTAAAATGATATCATCACAACATTAATTGTATAAAGAATAAAGTGGTTTACCAAGAAATACAAACACAAAATATATGAGGAATATGTCAATGAGACAGCAACTGAACAATACAAAAAGAGACAAGTAGAGGTCAGTACATGGTCTACAGAGAAATTCAAACTTTTAGATATATATGAAAATAATTTGTAGCAAAATAAAAGTGACCTACTAATTTACAGTTTGTTTTTTTTTAGTTTGAAGATATAATAATACTATGCGCTGATGTAGCTGAAGGCTAGGGCAAGTCATACCTATTGGTAAGTAAACATTGTAGTCAAATTGTATAGGAATGTCTACTAGAGTTTGTTCATAGTGTATTTCATTTGTAAATGATATAATTTTGAAAGGGGAGATATTTAAAAGGTACTTGTTTCATTACAAGTAGCATTATATCAGTGCTTTTATTTCCTTTGCAATGTATATGAACATTTTGCACTAATAGCAACGTTGGTTAAGGCAAAACGTAACATGAAATCATTGCACTATAAATTGCATAAAGAAATAGTGGTTGACCAAGAAATACAAACAAAAAATATGAGGAATATGTCAATGAGACAGCAACCAACCAAATACAAATAGAGACGAGTTGAGGTCAGTGGATAGTCTACAGAAAAAGTTATAACTTATATACATACATATATGAAAATAACAGCAACTGAATGTGACCTTTATAATTTACTGAATGATATTTTAGATTGAAGATAGTTTACTGTGAACTCATGTGATCCAAGGTCCAGTTAATTTAATACTACATGTATTGGTAAGTAGGCACTAAAGAAACTATTTGCTTATTAATTTTATCCAATACAATTGGGAAATGTTTTTTAATTGTAATTTAATTATAAAATTATGAAAGGGGAGGTAATCAAGCACTTTTTAAATAGGATTTACATTTTGCACTAGGAGCAATATTTTTTTGATATGGTACAAGGGAGTGCTCTTATAAAAGGAGAAAGATATAGAAAAATAAAAATACATACATTTGATATATACTATTGGTTTCAGTATCTGAAAATGAATGTGACCTTAATAATTCAATTATATTTTCAGTTTGAAGAGCTAATAACTACTGTGTACTGATGTCATGTGTTTCAAGGCCACGTTAAGTTGTTATTACATTTGTATTGGTAAGTTGTGGCATTGAAGTCAAATATATAGGAACTTTTACTTATTCATTTAATCAAACAAAATTCAGGAATAAATTTTAATTCTAATTGAAAAAACTCTGAAAGGGGAGATAATCAAGAATTGTTCCATTAGAAGTAGAATTACACCCGTTCTATTAGTAGACAAAAAGTAAAATGATATCATCACAACATTAATTGTATAAAGAATAAAGTGGTTTACCAAGAAATACAAACACAAAATATATGAGGAATATGTCAATGAGACAGCAACTGAACAATACAAAAAGAGACAAGTAGAGGTCAGTACATGGTCTACAGAGAAATTCAAACTTTTAGATATATATGAAAATAATTTGTAGCAAAATAAAAGTGACCTACTAATTTACAGTTTGGTTTTTTTTAGTTTGAAGATATAATAATACTATGCGCTGATGTAGCTGAAGGCTAGGGCAAGTCATACCTATTGGTAAGTAAACATTGTAGTCAAATTGTATAGGAATGTCTACTAGAGTTTGTTCATAGTGTATTTCATTTGTAAATGATATAATTTTGAAAGGGGAGATATTTAAAAGGTACTTGTTTCATTACAAGTAGCATTATATCAGTGCTTTTATTTCCTTTGCAATGTATATGAACATTTTGCACTAATAGCAACGTTGGTTAAGGCAAAACGTAACATGAAATCATTGCACTATAAATTGCATAAAGAAATAGTGGTTGACCAAGAAATACAAACAAAAAATATGAGGAATATGTCAATGAGACAGCAACCAACCAAATACAAATAGAGACGAGTTGAGGTCAGTGGATAGTCTACAGAAAAAGTTATAACTTATATACATACATATATGAAAATAACAGCAACTGAATGTGACCTTTATAATTTACTGAATGATATTTTAGATTGAAGATAGTTTACTGTGAACTCATGTGATCCAAGGTCCAGTTAATTTAATACTACATGTATTGGTAAGTAGGCACTAAAGAAACTATTTGCTTATTAATTTTATCCAATACAATTGGGAAATGTTTTTTAATTGTAATTTAATTATAAAATTATGAAAGGGGAGGTAATCAAGCACTTTTTAAATAGGATTTACATTTTGCACTAGGAGCAATATTTTTTTGATATGGTACAAGGGAGTGCTCTTATAAAAGGAGAAAGATATAGAAAAATAAAAATACATACATTTGATATATACTATTGGTTTCAGTATCTGAAAATGAATGTGACCTTAATAATTCAATTATATTTTCAGTTTGAAGAGCTAATAACTACTGTGTACTGATGTCATGTGTTTCAAGGCCACGTTAAGTTGTTATTACATTTGTATTGGTAAGTTGTGGCATTGAAGTCAAATATATAGGAACTTTTACTTATTCATTTAATCAAACAAAATTCAGGAATAAATTTTAATTCTAATTGAAAAAACTCTGAAAGGGGAGATAATCAAGAATTGTTCCATTAGAAGTAGAATTACACCCGTTCTATTAGTAGACAAAAAGTAAAATGATATCATCACAACATTAATTGTATAAAGAATAAAGTGGTTTACCAAGAAATACAAACACAAAATATATGAGGAATATGTCAATGAGACAGCAACTGAACAATACAAAAAGAGACAAGTAGAGGTCAGTACATGGTCTACAGAGAAATTCAAACTTTTAGATATATATGAAAATAATTTGTAGCAAAATAAAAGTGACCTACTAATTTACAGTTTGTTTTTTTTTAGTTTGAAGATATAATAATACTATGCGCTGATGTAGCTGAAGGCTAGGGCAAGTCATACCTATTGGTAAGTAAACATTGTAGTCAAATTGTATAGGAATGTCTACTAGAGTTTGTTCATAGTGTATTTCATTTGTAAATGATATAATTTTGAAAGGGGAGATATTTAAAAGGTACTTGTTTCATTACAAGTAGCATTATATCAGTGCTTTTATTTCCTTTGCAATGTATATGAACATTTTGCACTAATAGCAACGTTGGTTAAGGCAAAACGTAACATGAAATCATTGCACTATAAATTGCATAAAGAAATAGTGGTTGACCAAGAAATACAAACAAAAAATATGAGGAATATGTCAATGAGACAGCAACCAACCAAATACAAATAGAGACGAGTTGAGGTCAGTGGATAGTCTACAGAAAAAGTTATAACTTATATACATACATATATGAAAATAACAGCAACTGAATGTGACCTTTATAATTTACTGAATGATATTTTAGATTGAAGATAGTTTACTGTGAACTCATGTGATCCAAGGTCCAGTTAACTTAATACTACATGTATTGGTAAGTAAGCACTAAAGAAACTATTTGCTTATTAATTTTATCCAATACAATTGGGAAATGTTTTTTAATTGTAATTTAATTATAAAATTATGAAAGGGGAGGTAATCAAGCACTTTTTAAATAGGATTTACATTTTGCACTAGGAGCAATATTTTTTTGATATGGTACAAGGGAGTGCTCTTATAAAAGGAGAAAGATATAGAAAATAAAAATACATACATTTGATATATACTATTGGTTTCAGTATCTGAAAATGAATGTGACCTTAATAATTCAATTATATTTTCAGTTTGAAGAGCTAATAACTACTGTGTACTGATGTCATGAGTTTCAAGGCCACGTTAAGTTGTTATTACATTTGTATTGGTAAGTTGCGGCATTGAAGTCAAATATATAGGAACTTTTACTTATTCATTTAATCAAACAAAATTCAGGAATAAATTTCAATTCTAATTGATAAAACTCTGAAAGGGGAGATAATCAAGAGTTGTTCCATTAGAAGTAGCATTACACCAGTTCTTTTAGTTCTTTTGAAAACAGAATAAACATTTTGGCTAAGTATCTTTTGTCACATGGTAGAAAAAAAGTAAAAGGATATCATTACAATATTAATTGCATAAAAATATTTTAGACCACTGTGGTTTATCAAGAAATACAAACAAAAAATATATGAGGAATATGTCAATGAGACAGCAACTGAACAATACCAAAAGAGACAAGAAGAGGTCAGTATAAAGTCTACAGAGAAAATTCAAACTTTTAATTGCTTAAAAAATATAGTGGTTTTCCAAGAAATACAAACAAAAAATATATGAGGAATATGTCAATGAGTCAGTAACTGAACAATACAAGAGACAAGTAGAGGTTAGTACATGGTCTGCAGTGAAAGTTAAAACTTATATATATATGTATATATAGAAGTCTATAAAAAGGACCAACCAGCAAATTTACTATGTACATATATGTATACACAAGTCTAAATTGAAAACAACGTTCAAACCTATGATTGCGTTGGATAAAAACCGCAATTTTTATACGTGTGCATGCAAAACAAATTTCTTGGTAGAGGGGTCTAAATACAGCACAAACAACATATATGTATACATATATATATATTGTTGGTGATGTTGTACCCTTTTAGACTGGTTATATATTGTATTTTGTAGTGTACTGTATCATAATTATATGATCCATCGCTCCGTAAGATTTATTGTTGGCTATTATTCAGTCATTTTATATATATATATATATATATATCATATATGAAAATAACAGCAACTGAATGTGACCTTTATAATTTACTGAATGATATTTTAGATTGAAGATAGTTTACTGTGAACTCATGTGATCCAAGGTCCAGTTAACTTAATACTACATGTATTGGTAAGTAAGCACTAAAGAAACTATTTGCTTATTTATTTTATCCAATACAATTGGGAAATGTTTTTTAATTGTAATTAAATTATAAAATTATGAAAGGGGAGGTAATCAAGCACTTTTTAAATAGGATTTACATTTTGCACTAGGAGCAACATATTTTTGATATGGTACCAGATAGTGCTCTTTTTGGAGGAAGATACAGAAAATACATACATGTGACATATACTATTGGTATCGGTATCTGATTCCACATGGCACTTGTTAATCATTGTCAATACCTATAATGTGGAAAACAAAAGGGTTGGACTGATGTAATTTTTAATCAACACCATTGTCCTATATAAGTTATGTATAAGTCAAATTCTTTGATTTGTCGTGTTTACGTCATGAAGGCTAACAAAATGGACCTTGTTATTTTAGTATTATAGATATATATATAAGTGTGTCTAAACCTGTGACAACTTTATATGACAGACATTCTCTGTTGGATTATCTGTGGTTATACAGCGCTAACACCATAATATATATATATCATCGTCTCATAGGTTTTCGTTAATATTAAGAATGCATTATGACGTCACGATTTCCATTGAAAAAGCATGCATAGTTCGAAAACATATGACTACGAAAACATATGATATGACCATATGTATGAAAGGCAAACAATGATAGTGACCTTAAGAATTTGATATATTTTCAGTACGAAGATTTATAACCAAGTACTGATGTAATTAAAGGTCCATTCAATTTATATTGTAAGTAAACATTTTAGTCAAAATGTTTAGATATGATAATTTAATACAACCTTCTATAATGTATAATGAAATAAAATTCAGAAATATATCAAATCTTTTAAGAATACTTATTAAATTTATTTTATCAATGAAAATTCAGAAATATATTTTAATTGTAAATGGTAAAATTTTGAAAGGGGAGATAATCAAGCATAAGTTGTTTATTCTTAGTAGCATTACACCACTGTTTTTTTTCAAATTTTGAACTTAGCAACTTTTGGACTGAGTAACATGACATATGAACACAACGAATTGCCTAAAAAACAGAGGAATATGTCAATGAGACAGCAATCAAACAATACAAAAAGAAACTGATATTTTTATATATAATATATATTCTATAAATACAAATTGATAATTTAATTGTACTTTTAGTTTGATGATTTTTAATTATTTATTTTTT
Source organism: Mytilus californianus (assembly GCF_021869535.1). Classification (NCBI taxonomy): domain Eukaryota; kingdom Metazoa; phylum Mollusca; class Bivalvia; order Mytilida; family Mytilidae; genus Mytilus; species Mytilus californianus. The sequence goes on from NW_026262734.1 coordinate 34,215,034, forward strand.
AGATGTCTCATATAAAGAAAAGAAAGGTGCCATGCACTTTTGTAGTCCATCAAAATGGGAAAAAGAAAACAATAACTAAGTCATACAAACCTTTATCATCAATTGATAAAACTGCTGGTGCCAAAAATGATAAAGATGAAACTATAAATGCACAGGTGATGAACAATGAACCAGAAAGAAATGGGGATGTACAGCTGAACAATGAGCATGAAACACCTTTTACAGTTGACCCTAAAAATAGTATGTGAAGTGTAATTATTTTAAAGTGGCATTTATGATCTCCTTAAAGTAGAATTATGGGTTATAAGATGAATAAAGAGGTGTGCCATGAGTGCATTATATGCCCTTCATTTTTTCAATGAAAAAATGTCCATAACTCATCAATATCATATCAGAAATGTATTAAAAAATAAAGGAAGCTTATCTTAATAGATATAAACCATTCACCAAAGTTTCAAGTTTCAAAGGTTTAAGCCTTTTTTGAGTGATTCTCAGACGTGTTGATTACAGACGGACAGACAAACAACAATATACAATAAAACGAATGTTCTGTAAACGGGCTTATAAAATTGAATTTTTTAAGCCAGAAAGAACTTGAAAGTTGACCAAAAAATGGTATAAAAAAAAATTGATAATTCTGCATATTCTGTCATCATAATTTTATTGGTATTTTTTAAAAGGTGCAAATGTGTTAACATCATTGATGAAGGTGACTGTAAAATATGTGTTGTAATTATTCATTAAGTATAAATATCATGCAAAAGATTGTCTAATTAGAATTTAATTTTGATATTTTTAGGTTGTTTTTTATACTTACAGTACCAAATACTTTAGTACTTTTTTTTAAGAATATGCTAAAGCCAAGTTCCAACGTTTAAACCATTGGTCAGAATTATGCAAGAAGCTGGTGTCTGCAGCAAAAGAAAAAGAAGCAGTATTCGATTTTAAATGCCAGGATTGTGGAATTGAAAACCTTGATCTCTACCGATGCATAGATTGTATATCTTGGCCAGTTATATGTGAAAGTTGTCTGGAAATTAGGCATCAATTTCCACATTTACATGTTTTTGAGAAATGGATGGTAAGATTTTCCCCTTTTTTTAAAGAAAAACCATGTAAAATTAACTTGTAATTTAGTAAAGCAGATCTTTTCAGTAAGAATTTCTGAAATTAATAAAAATGTATGTGTGATGACAGCCCCCCTTCTTAATAAAGCATGAAGATACATGCAGATAATTGCTTTATGAAATATTTATCATAGACCAGGTTGTTTTTATGGTTTCATGTATTGATTTTTGTTATAAATGTATAAAATTAGAAATAGGTGTTGATTGATCATATTATTTCTGTTTGTTTAATTATTACAATTTTTGTGGAAATTGGCCATGCTTGGTTTAATTTATTTGAGGCATGATATCTGGATGTATTTTCTTTTTGTTGTCAATGTTTGTTATTTGGTTGGGGTCTCTTTCACCCCAATGTCTCTTCTTATTCATACTTATTGGCAGTTTAATATAATGTTTTTAGCTCACCTGGCCCACAGGGCCAAGTGAGCTTTTCTCATCACTTGGCGTCCGGCGTCCGGCGTCCGTCTTTGTCGTCGTCGTCGTCGTCCGTCGTCGTTAACTTTTACAAAAATCTTCTCCTCTGAAACTACTTGGCCAAATTTAACCAATCTTGGCCACAATCATCATTGGGGTATCTAGTTTAAAAAATGTTTCTGGTGACCTGGCCAACCAACCAAGATGGCCACCATGGCTAAAAAATAGAACATAGGGGTAAAATGTAGATTTTGGCTTATATCTCTGAAACCAAAGCCTTTAGAGCAAACCTGACATGGAATAAAATTGTTTTTCAGGTCAAGATCTATCTGCCCTGAAATTTTCAGATGAATCGGACAACACGTTGTTGGGTTGCTGCCCCTGAATTGGTAATTTTAAGAAAATTTTGCAGCTTTTGGTTATTATCTTGAATATTATTATAGATAGAGATAAACTGTAGAGAGCAATAATGTTCAGCAAAGTAAGATCTACAAATAAGTCAACTTGACCAAAATGGTCAGTTGACCCCTTAAGGAGTTATTGCCCTTTATAGTCAATTTTTAACCATTTTTCGTAAATTTTTGTAATCTTTTACAAAAATCTTCTCCTCTGATACTGCTACGACAAATTTAACCAAACTTGTCCACAATCATCATTAGGGTATCTAGTATAAAAAATGTGTCCGATGACCTCGCCCGCAAACTAAGATGGCGGACATGGCTAAAAAATAGTACATAGGGTAAAATGCGGTTTTTGGCTCATATCTTTGAAACCAAAGCATTTAGAGCAAATCTGACGTGGATTAAATTGTTCATTAGGTCAAGATCTATCTGCCCTGAAATTTTCAGACCAATCAGGCAACATGTTGTTGGGTTGCTGCCCCTGAATTGGTAATTTTAAGAAAATTTTGCAGCTATTGGTTAATATCTTGAATATTATTATAGATAGAGATAAACTGTAAACAGCAAAAATGTACAGCAAAGTAAGATCTACAAATAAGTCAAACATGACCAAAATTGTCAATTGACCCCTTAAGGAGTTATTGCCCTTTATAGTAAATTTTTTACAATTTTCATAAATTTTGTAAATTTTTGTAAATTTTTACAAAATATTTTCCACTGTAACTACTGGGCCAAGTTCATTATAGATAGAGATAATAGTAAGGAGCAAGAATGTTCAGTAAAGTAAGATCTACAAACACATCACCATCACCAAAACACAATTTTGTCATGAATCCATCTGTGTCCTTTGTTTAATATGCACATAGACCAAGGTGAGCGACACAGGCTCTTTAGAGCCTCTAGTTTGCAGTTATTGGAATACAAAAAAAGGTAGTGATTTTATTAAGATCCTGGATTTCATAATTTAAAAGAAGTTACTGAACACAATTGATTCTTATATTCAACATACCCCTACCCCTGTGATAGCTTGATATATTAGTTTTTTTAAATTACAACAACCTATAAATTTGATGATATATGCACTGTATGATTATATAAAGAAGAGATTTTGGGTATTTTTTAATGCGACAATAATATAATAACATTGAAAAGCAAACCATTGATCTGAGTATCATTAAACATTATGGTTTTGTCTTTCCTCATGCACACACATTAACAATTGTTAAATTTAGCAGTAAGGGCAGTTGAAGAAGACCATTAAAATTAGTTCAAAACAATAGTTTAGGTTTTTATTGTAGACTTTGGTTGAACTAATAATAGTTTACTATAAGAATTATATCAAAGATTAGTATTATTTTTGTAATGATGAACCAATTTAAGGTAAATTGATTAAAACACATGCTTCTTTTATAGCATGGGGCATTTATAGGCTATGCACCTCCAACTAAGCCTTGGAAGAGAAGACAACATGACATGTGTACAACTGACTACATGAAAGAAATAGTAGTTATCGATGATAAAGGTATTCTTTATATAGTAACTAACATACTTTCTTTTGTAGCATTTCTTAGGTTGGATAAAGGTATCAATTACTTTTAAATGGACATTTGATATGATTTAGACAAAAAAATAAAAAAAATATATACATATACCAAATTGCAACTATTTTGACAGATTTTTCACCTGTAACATTCATTTATGATCCAAACAAAAGTTTCTATTTTGTGTTTATTTGGTAGATGAATCCTTATTTACTATAAAGTTCCATTAATTGGAATTTGAATCTATATCGAATCATAGAAAAATGGGTTCGAACCGACCTTCATACGATCCATGAGTCTGTTATGAGGAGTACCCAAATTGCATCCATGCTTAAATTCACATCCTTAGAAGTTAAATAAAAGGTGTTTTGTTTTATTTCTTCAATCATTTAGAACAATTTAATGAATTAGTGAATACTTTATCTGTTGATTTGTACTGTATTTTGTGAATATTTAGATATATATATACCTATATTATGCAAGTCTTTCAAATACTATTTGAAAGACTTGCATAATGTCAAATTATAAAAAAATACAAATTGTTTAGTCCCTAAGAAATCTTGTAAGATTTTCGCTGCTATTTTTGCTAAATAGGCGAAATTTGGGTACTGTGACATTAAATATTTTTTTTCAATTAAAATTTTTAAAGTGATAGGTGGTCCAAAGTGGAATACACTAATTAACTTCTGTTTTTTAAGCATTTTTTTTGCAAGACTTGTATGTTTTAAAAACAATTTCTCTATTTATTGTTACCTGTAATAATTGTCTTTATTTTTCAGGTAGACAACATCTTAGAACAATTCAATTTTGTTCTTGTGAGGAGGAAGCAATTACCTTGTTGTCATACAATCTGTGGCCTGCCTCACCAAAAACACCTCATTTAGCCTTCCACATTGATTTACTTCGCTGGTTAAATGGTTTATTGCTCGAGTGCCATGTATCCGTGAAGGGGTTTTGTGAAGCTTTAAAAGCTAGACAACCAAAGTTGTACAAGATGTTGGTCACAAAAGAGGTTAATTTAATTAAGATTCCATACTAATGAGATTTATAGTTTTGCTGTTATAAAACCCTCAGCATATCCTACTGTTATATAACTTATATAAGGCATTTCAAAAAATAAATGACACTGTATACATTTGAAAGAATGAAAAGTACCAATAAAATATATGTCTCGAAAAATTTAGATAATTATGTTTTTTATAAAGGATACAGTATTTTTTTACACATTTATATATAAAATGATGTGGTGTGATTGCCAATGAGACAACTATTCACAAGAGATCAAATGACACAGAAATTAACAACTATAGGTCACGGTACAGCCTTTAAGGTTTGGTTGGTGGTGGTGGTGAGGGTTTTATCTTTTCCCTTATAATCCATATAGCCACAATTGCGTATTCTTAAATTTAATTTTTAACTCTACTTTTAGGGAAAAGAAATTTATAAGAGTTTAATGGCAGAAACAATTCACCAATTTCGTCAGTTTGTATACCAAATGGACTATTTAACCAATAATTTTCCAGATCTAGATGATGGTTGTACCTGTCCAGCTTGTTTTGAGGTATAATTGATATAATGTGCTAGATTAACATTGAATGATTGATATATTTTAATGAAATATTTGCCACAGTATAAAAGCAATAATCAGTAGAATACAATAGCCCACATGCAACACCATAAACAAAAAGAGGAACAACAATCAATCAATCACTGTACTATCAGATTATTGCATGGCATTTTTCATATCGCATGTATTATCAGTCCTAGGTTCAATATCAGCCCAAGAGTCGCATGGCTCGAGGGCTGATATTGACCGAGGGCTGATAAAACATGCGATATGAAAAATGACGTGCTATGATCTTTTTATCATATACTTCAACAATGGAGAAAATAACAGATTAATATAATAAATCCTTTTAAGTGGTTCTCAAATAGAAGTTCAAAGAGTGAAAAGTTTACAGACGTCGGACCCCAAAGGTAGTACATCCAAAATGAAATTCTATCAAATGCATCAACAGAGAAGAAAAACAACAGTATGATCTATTCTTATATGGACGATTAAAAAAAATTCGACAATAGATGTAATGAACACCGTTTGGAAAAGTCATCATTTTAAAGTAACTTTCAGAAATATGTTGGTATTTTTTTAAAATGCTTTTATTTTATCATTTGTTAGTTTGTTTGTTTGTTTTTTATTGAATTTTACACAATATACTTTCCTGTATCCAAATAATTGTTTTGTACCCTACTTTGTAATGTTTTTCACTGAAAAGTACCATTGGTGTGTATTTTCCGGAATTTCCCGAGTATAACCGGAATGCCATGCGATAAGGTTACGGAAAGGGCCATGAGATAATATTCGAAGCATGTGATAAACTTTTCATTCAGCCCTCTAAGCACCAATTCGAAAAAAACATGGAATTACGTTAATTTTCTGCTATTATCATACGGTAAAAATCATATGTTATTTAGTGTAAGTATATGATAAAGTGAGTTATCAATTTCTTTTGTTATTATCATCACTTTGAAACAGCTTCACAAAATTTTGAACTGAAATGATGCTTAGCGCACCTATGTTCATTCCTTAGCAAGAACCCATCTCTACTTAATACACTCCTTAAATGATGTTGACGTAAGTTTTTATTTATTTTAAATATTTATCTGATAATTTATCTGATAATTATATTTTTAATTATCCGGTGCACTTTCGTACAATTGACTGATATTTTAGTTTCTAGTAAAAACATTTTGCGTATGATTTTCATTATAACAGTAGATTAATATACCCCAAACATTTCTTTTTTAGACAGAAACCAGTATCTTTTGTTTTGATGCAGACTTTCAGTTGGTTCGGAAATCTTCATCTGGTAACCACTGGCTTGAACCAAAACACAAAGATAATTTTTTCGTTCAACAGGAATTGGTAGATGATTTCATAAAGAAATATGACACTCCAAAAATAGAAAAGGTATTTTGTGTTTCATATTTTATTTATTTACCATAGGCGGATCCATGGGGCCCAGCCCCCCCCCCCCCCCCCCTTATGTGGGAAAAAATTGATTGATTATGTAGGGAATTACTGAAGCAGTCAAGAGACCTGCATACATTTTAAAACCCTTTCACACCCATCCATACTAGCTAATTAAAGTTGCCTTCCATAAGTTCCATATATATATGTTTAATTAAAATGCCTCATGAATTCTAGACATAAAAATCAAAGATGAAGAATTCCAAAATTGTTTCCAAAATTTCTTCAAATTTAGGACTATTGCATTTGAGGAATAATATATTTTAGGTTTTTATTTTTAGTAGATATAAGAAGATGTGGTATGAGTGCCAATGAAACAACTCTCCATCCAAGTCAAAATTTATAAAAGTAAACCATTATAGGTCACAGTATGGTTTTCAACACGGAGCCTTGGATCACACCGAACAGTAAGCTATAAAGGGCCCCAAAACTTACTAGTGTAAAGCCATTCAAACGGGAAAACCAATGGTCTAATCTATATAAAAAACGAGAAACGAGAAACACTTATTTTAGTACATTTGAGACATATGGATATAAAAATAATTAATGCTGATTTTTTTTGTATTTGAAAAACGGCAAGTAGTTAAAAAAAAGATGAGAAATTGATAGCTTTTATATCTTTTTTCAGGAATGTAGCGATTTCCAAGCAGGAAATGACTTAAGATCCAAAGCAAAAAACAAGAAATTGTCGGAAACAGCAGTGTTTGGAGCTACCTGTAGACACGATTACCCTCAGAAGTTTTTTAGTTTAAAACATGGTGAAAAGTTAGTTCTATTATAGATAATTTTTAGAAAATGCAATTTTAAGGCCTTCCTTCCTTATTAGGTTTTCAGATTTGTATGTCATTTGTTCTCCTTCCCATATCAGATAAATGTTTTTGTTTAGGATATTTGAACAAATGTTGTGGTTACATCAACTTGAAACTTAGAACATGCAGTCATTAATATGTGAACTTTCACCATATATGGCTTTAACCCTTATTTTATGGTTCATTAAACACAGAAGTAGGATACTGTGAAATTAGTTCATTTTCAGATTAAAATAATAATTTTTTTTATTTACCATGAAAACTGTGACCTCACCAGTTAGTATGTTCATGTAAGGCTAACTTTCCAAATTTATGCCTATTTATTTCACCTTATGTGTTTTATAGAAATATTTGCATATCATGTAATGTAATCAATTTTTAGATTGATGTTTGATAGAATCTTATGCAATATATTCAAATAAAAAAATCAATACAAATTTTATTTAAAGTCACAGTTCAAATAAAAGTCTATCAAAATACATTAAAAACTACACTAAAGTCGAAGTGATGTTGAAGGGTTTTAGACTACTGAAAGGTTTTTGTTGCTCATGACATAAATCTAAATTAAATGAGAATTGTATTCAGTGGTAAGGAGACGTGAATAGAAGAGAAAAGGATTATGGTTATGAAAGAATAATTTAATTTTGGATGTAACGCTTCTTCTGATTGGCTGACGGTGTTTTGTTTATCAGCTCATATAGACATAATTTAGTCAAGTGACCGTGACGTCTTCAACGTTTTTTCATGATTTACTCTGGTTTAAAATGGAATTTAGAATTAAATTATAAGGAATGACTGTAATATTTTTTCTGTCTATTCTAAATAACATAAAAAATGTGGTGCACACTTTAAAATAACACGCTACACGGGTTATTCAGTGTGCACCACTTTTTTGATGTTATTTCTTCATAGACAGAAAAAAAATTACAGTCATTCCTTACAGGGACATATGCAGTTTGAATTTGAATTCACTTAAAAATAGGAAACCAATTTTTTGTTATTTCAAGAAACATTTCTCTTTTTATTTTGTAGACTGGGATATGCTGTTTTTCTGATAGAACTGCTTTTAAGTGCAAACAAAGACAAACACCTGCACATCTCGTATGACATTGCATGTTTGTTAAAAAGACATCTAGAGGTTTGAAACTTTTTTCATTTGTACTGTATATAGTTTGGGCAGTAATGTAATTCAATTTATAAGAAAATACTAGAAAATTTACCCACGAATCTTAAAACTTCATTAAATAATTACAAAAAATTAAGCCATGCACAGCCTGGTAAGAAATTTTTATGATTTTTTTTCATCAACATAGTAATATTTCACAAAATTTATACAGGACACCAAGACAGTATAAACTTTATGTAATAAATTCTCTGACAGTTTTAATGACACAGAGAGGTTACAAACTTATTGCAGTTGTGCATCTGATATCATATTATAGAAATGTTTCAAGGATTTCCTTCCATTATTTCGACTTGACATTTACTGGGTGTCATTTTAATAAATTTACAAAATACAGTATTAGTCAGTCCCATTCCTTTCTCGTATGATGTATAATCTAAATCCCTTAAACTTTACATAAATATTGCAGTCATATTGAAGTTGTAAATTTGCACTATTACAGTTAGATTTTTTTATCATTTGCAATCATACCACATCTAGTTTTATCAATTAGTTATTCAGCAGTTTGAATCAAGATCATTGAAACTTTATAAAAATGTTTACAGGATTCTTAATTCGATTCAACACAATCTTTTTTTTTTTCAGAAAGCAGGGCGAAACGACATTTTAGAAAAAATTACATTTTCTATACCAATTTTCCACTGCTATGGACACAGTATTTCATGTCAAGTAAGATAATCTAATTTCACATGTTTGTTAAACTATTGGTTGGTTCAGTACATATTTGTATATGTAATTGTTATACATTAAAATGGAAACTTAAGAACTCACAAAACTTTAATTAGACATCAATTGACTGTGTTGCTCATATATCATGTACTCGCATATTGTGTTTATATATATTATACTAGAATGGTTTGAAAAGATTTTCAGTATATGTTAACATGAAAATTTTTTTTATAGCAAGTTTTAAGACCAAATATGTTGTTTTCTATATGGGTTTACTATGATATGATTTCTCTTTTCTTAGCAACATTTTAAATTTTGAAGATTTTTTAATATAAAAAACTTGGTATTCATATTTAAATGACTGTTGTTAGACATTTGTCTATAATATATTGAAGTTTATGTTTTAATATTTATATACTTGTAGATTTTGTATGGACCTAGGAGGACAGAAAATCATGGTCTTACAGACGGCGAAGGTATCGAAAGGTTATGGTCTTATTTGGGTGGATTTTCTTCTATCACAAAAGAGATGACGCCTGAAAATAGAACAGACCTGTTGACAGATGGCCTTATTTACTTCGGTCAGAAAATCAGAGATAAATTAGGTAATTACAGAAAATTGCAAATGTGTAATGGAGGAATGCTGCCTGTGACTTGTTGCATATAGATATAGGAAGATGTGGTATGAGTGCCAATGAGACAACTCTCCATCCAAGTCAAAATTTATAAAAGTAAACCATTATAGGTCAAAGTATATGCATGCATGTTTATCATAATATAACAGCTAATGATTTCGTATTTATAAAAGGCAGATGAGACATTTCTTTAATGCCAGTTTTATCAAGTCAAATAAAAAAGTTTAAGATACTAAATTAATTTTGCTCCCTTGATTTAGAAAATTTTATTTTAGAATTGAGGGGAACATAGAAATTCTGCTTGTCCTTCCATCTGGTCAACAGTTAGCACTCAAACATATAAAATTATTGCCAAATTTTTATAAAACTTGTATAATAGGTTTATATCAGCAATTTTAGAGAATCAAAATTTTATATTGATAATAAAACTTAATTCCAACATGCAGGTTACACATTGGTTATGAAATTCAAAAGATCAAAGAAAATTGAGGAAAACAGTGATGTGGCCATGAAGGAGATTGTATCAACTGTTCATGGTAAGAAACTATCTTTCAAAAATAAATAACTTGTTACTTTTATTTAGTTATTACTATTTAATGAATATCATGTGTCCTCATATGCTGAAGTTGATTATCTGTTCATATCATTTATAAAGGCATTATAAAAATCTTTAGATAAAAAACTTTTACCCAGAAACAAAACCAATCAACTCTTTTTATTGCTTTTGAGAAAGTGTTTCAATAAAATTTAGTTTTGTCTGCAATTCAGTCAACCAACTTCCTATCTTGGAACAGTTAACTGCCACAAATAGTTTGCTTAGTCATTTTAGCTCAAATTACCTAAGGAATGAGTTTTTGCCCTCACTTTGTGTCTGTTTTATGTAAAAAAAAATGTTAAACACCTTATCTGAGACCAAAGCACAAATACAAACATTAAATATTATGATTAAGGATGCTTTCTTCACATTGAACAGCATTCCAACATGATTGAAGAAAAATATTTTCATCTATTTAATCCATTAATATTATAACCAAATGTTCAGGTTGAAAAAAAAATTAAACCACAGATAATGTTAATTGTTACAATGAAATTTTTGTTGTATATTTATATAAGTTATGTGTAAAACATATGTGAAGTATATCAACTTGCAAACTATAATCCATGTTTGTTTGTATTCAGACAAGGTTATTGGAAATGATAAGATTATCCAATGGATTGAAGAGGAAAAGTCTTCAGTGCTACACACTCAAAACAATGATGCAACAAGTAAGTTTTAATAATCCATATGTTTTAAATTTATATTTCAATGAAAAATGAAAGAAACTGTATCACACAACGCACTTATACATCTCCTATTTTCAAGTTTTGTCAAAACATGATCATTTTCTACTGTACTGTGTTCAAAATTAAAACGTTTCGGGTTACATGTCACATATATGAAAGTATCTCACAGTAAGACCTCCTTATATTTTAGTAAAAAACTCTTTTTTTTATAGTTAAGAGGACTCTGAATTAATTTTGATATAATTTCCATTCTAGACATATTGAGTATTAAAACTATATACATTGTCTTAAAATATCAAAATTTATTAGCCAGCTAGGATCAGAAACATGTAGATTGGTTTCGTAACATTTCTATCATGTTCGGAGCTGAGTACAATTTCTACTTCAAATTAGTAATATATTTTGAGATAATATTTGGTTGTTACATTATCTTTGTACACTGCAACTCTACCAACTGTTCCAAAACTAATATATGGTGTAGAAACAAAACATTTGGAATTAATAAAGGATGTCATAAAAATTAATTTTAAGCAAGCATTCTTTCCTTACTAATGCCATATATAAACTCTATGTTTACACATATAGAAATCACAAACAAGGTTTTTTATATCAGAGGCTGTAAACTACTTTTATATTTACTACATTTGATTCTTGTAAATGCCAGTAAAAATTAATTTACCTTCTTCATTTGTGTTCGGTTTTATTTTCCAGTTAAACTGAACAAGACAGATGAATATATTCTCAGTCTTCAAAGATATTACAGAATTGGGTATGTCAAAAAATAAACAGTACATTTTAAGGCCTCGATATCATATTGAATATAATATGATTACATATAACATTTCCATCATGCATCCTCCAGTACTCATCAACTAATGAATTGAATGGTCATAGAAGTTCCACAATAATGACCAGTAAAATGTGAATAAATTATTATATTTGTTTTTGTTCATTATGTTGTACATAAATCAGGCCGTTATTTTTCTAAATTGCATATTAGTTTACATTTATCCTGCAATCAGCCAACTTTTGTACAAATAACAGGTACACAAATAAAGTTTTGCTTTATTTGTACTTGTACAACAGGAAACTCACTAAAACTGGAGGTGATCTAAGGATAAGCAGATCCTGCTCCACATGTGGCACCCATTACAAAATTACTCATTTTAGTACAAACCCAGAGTTAAGTCTAATTTGGTTGGTAACTTTCAAGGAAAAAGGAACAGCATTGTAGTTACAACGATATTATTAAAAATCATGTTGAAAATGTACAATATTGACCATGCATATATTATGATTGACAGAATATACCAATAGTACATTCCATTTATTTTTATAGTGATTCCATTGTTTGATGATCAAAGTGTTTATTAGTGTTCACATCTTAGGTGTTTTTTATGGAAAGTGGTCTCATTAGCAATATATTAACTAATCATGCCAGATGTCTTTATTTATAAATGATTTTCTCTAATTCTATGGAAATATATCCCTTTCCGAACCCATTGTATAAAAAAATTTAATCAATGTGTGGTTGTGTGATCTCAGAAGATGACTGGCTGAGTTTAAGGGTCATAACCTTTCTCAGCTCTCTGAAATGATCAAAATGTTCTAACAAGTGTTAATAAAATTGACAACTTCATGGAAAGTGGAAGGCACTCGAAGGGGATTTTAGTTTAGAAAAAAAGGAAAATTTTTATCATTAGAGAAACAGATTATTACATAGTTACGCGTGGATTATCAGATTTATCCAATCTCGATCCAATCTTGCCGAGGCTCGGACTTTAAAATTGATAATTTAACTATCTTGATTGGACAAATCCAATATTCCACTTGTATCAATGTAATAATCTATATTTATATTGGTTGTGATTAGGGCTACAACATGACTGCTACCAAAAATGATTACTCATTTAAGAGAAATAAATAGAAGATTTTTATGTACTTTTAAGTAATAAGCTTTTTGTAAGTATATATATTTATTTCTAATATTGTCATTCTTAATTTTCAGATATGAACAACTAGATGACAAGTTCAAGGAAGAAAAAGAGAGGTGCATGATTACGAAAACTTTAAGAAATTGTAATAATATTTATTTTGACAGCAATTGCCTTTTTTTTTACAACCTGGCATGATGCATATTTAGGGCAATTATATACAGTATCATTTAAAATATAAAACAGAAGGGAAAATAACATTCTTATCTATGTCATCCTTTAATAAAAGTTTAAAAGATATAAAACTAGTTAACATGATGATCTAAAATTAATTGTGACCTTATTTAAATACCTTAGAAATGTTTTAACATGTATGAACATTTGAAAACACGCATATTACACTAGAAAAGCTACAATTTTGTGCAAATATTCTGAATTTTGTACAATTTTTGTCTTCAGTTTTTACCCAATATAAAGTACATACATGGAAAGTCAGGCTTGTTTTGCCGATCAGTTGAGTCTTACTACTCACTTGTGATCTCATGAGCAGAGTTTTGCCTGGAAATTCCGTGAAATGACTGCTGATTATGTTAAAAAGTTGTTTTGAAAGGCATATATAACAATATATAAAAATAACTAAACATTTTGATGTATAAATTTTTTATTCAAATATCTTTACAGACTAGAGAAAACCTTATCAACATTTGAAAAAAAGAACAAGACCTCTAGATTGCATCAAACTGACGAAAACTATAAGAAGGATGTAAAGATTGTGAAAGAAAAACAAAAAAAATTACAACTTGTAACCCTGAAGAAACATGTTTCAGAGAGGCACTATTTACTACGGTTATTGCGCAAATATTCAAGTAAGCAAAGTTTTATTACCCATAGAACGAAGGGAAGGGAATCTAAAACTTCCTTTATGTAAGCATGCTCAATCCTGTGATGCTTTTTTCATTTATCTCTAACAACTTCATGTTTACTGAACTTACTATGCTTTATTTTACAAATAATGGCCATGTATGAAATTTTAGTAACATTTTTCGGTAGAACTGCAAATCAGATCTTCCAGAAATTTTTATCATGCAGGCTTCCTCGTGTAATGCACTTTTTCATTCCATACTTATAAAAAAGAAGATGTGGTATGATTGCCAATGAGACAACTCCCCACAAGACACCAAATGACACAGAAATTAACAACTATAGGTCACCGTATGGCCTTCAACAATGAGCGAAGCCCATACCGCACAGTCAGCTATAAAAGGCCCCGAAATGACAATGTAAAACAATTCAAATGAGAAAACTAACGGCCTAATTTATGTACAAAAAATGAACGAAAAACAAATATGTAACACATAAACAAACGACAACCACTGAATTACAGGCTCCTGACTTGGGACAGGCACATACATACAGAATGTGGCTGGGTTTAACATGTTAGCGGGATCCCAACCCTCCCCTAACCTGGAACAGTGGTGTAACAGTACAACATAAGAACGAACTATAAAAATCAGTTGAAAGAGGCTAAACTCATCAGATGGATAAAAATACAAATACTACAAATACAAGTGGGCATGGCCGGGTACTTGTACATCCAAACAACAAAAAGACACTAAGTACAGATCTGAGAGTACTCGCAGTTACTGACAGCTAGTTCAAAGCCACTAACAACTAATAAAAAAAAAATATTATGCATCTAAGACTAAATTATCAATCCGTACACATCCAACATCCAATGGATTTAGTGTTAAGACATCATAAACAGTCAGAGAAAAACATGACCTTGTGCAATGCCAAGATACAGGTATCGACAGATTGTAGATCCATAAATGTGTATATGTAAATAACAATAATATTTAGTTTGCTTTTAATTTACTGATAACAAAATCAATATCAGTACCAATTAAAACAATATTTAATAATCTATGTTGAACTTGCCTTCTTTGAGCTAACATAACTTTATGATATTTTTTGCATAACGACAATTTATGAAAATTGAAATAAGATTTTTCTCAATACAAAGAATTAAAACACTTCATAACACCCTTAAATTTAGAATCAACAATAATGTTAGCAGGCTTTACTGTGTGATTGATTCCTTTAAAATTCATTGGTCTTCAACTTCCATCGAAACTGAATGCATATACTGACCATGACATTATTTAAGAAATAATTCATGGAAGCCATAGATTTGTTGGAAATTTACACATGGCCTGGGCCGTGATATTCGAATTTTATCCTGAGCATTAGTGAGGGATAAAATTAACGAATATCACGGCCCAGGCCATGTGTAAATTTCCAACAAATCTATGGCTTCCATGAATTATTTTGATTCTAAGAGGACAAATACGGTCATTAAAAAACTGAAGCGAGAGTGGGTATGCCGTATGTGGGGCTGTTCTTTTTTACTCCATTTTAGATAAAGCTAAAAAATTCTAATAAATCTGTAGCTTGCATAAATATTTCGTGAATAACAGCTAGAAAAATTGTTCTTAATTCTTTTAATTTTCAAACCCAACATTTACCATTTTTGATTACATGTTTTTCTCGTAATCCAAAGTTGACATTTCCTTACTAAGGAGCCAAAAGCATTAGTGGACTTTCGCGGAATTTTATTTTATTTGGATTTTGTGGATTTCACCGAGCACTTGTGCATTTATTCTTTTTGTTATGCATCCGAATAAGAATAAAAGTTCTGTAGTCTTTTTTTTAATTGCAATTTTTAAAAAAAAATCTGCATAGCGTTTGCAAATAGGTTTCGATACATGTTGATTTACATGGGAGGTATATTGTAACATCCATTATTATGTATATCTCGGAGTTTGCGCTAAGTATAGATATATTGAGAATTTTATCACGGTGTTGTTTACAAAGCGAACTAGCGCGTCATATTAGAATAAATATTTAAACATTATTTCTTGTTGACATCCAATTCCTCTATGAAAGATGTGTTAGCACTGTTTACTTATCTCATATGTATAACACTATATAATACTATAATATTGTACATTTTATTGATATTTCAGAAGGACAGGCTGTTTTCATTAAACTGTCAAAACAGTTAAAGTGCATATCAAAAAAAATTCACAAATCCATTGCAGCTTACAACATGATTGGGGATTCCTCTGAAGGTTTACCAGAGCAGATCACTTTTGATACTGTCAAGGACATTGACAGTGAAATTTATAAATGCATGGTAGATTTGGAGGTTGTGTCAGATATTCCAAACACAATAAAACAGGAAATTATTCAACTGAAATGCCTCATTGATCGAGCCATCGAAGAACAAACTTTGCTCAAGCAAGAAATGAGGTCTGTCACTAATTGGTACAAACATCAGTACAATATTGTGAAAGTAAAACTAGGGGAACATCGAACTGCAGGAGAAACTGCATTCTTAATAAAAGAAGGAATGTACTATGAAATGGTTATTATAAGATTAAACAGGCAGTTTTCAGAGTACATTGGGGAAGTGTCTGTTGAATCTCAGTTAACTGATAGCATATTGACTGATGATCATGAAAGGATGCAACAAATGTTGAAAGAAATGGCTATAAAGGAGGAGATATCAGTTGAGGACATTGAAAGTGATGATGAGGAAGAGAGTAGTGATGAAGAAGACATGGAGGACCTCTAAAACTGTCTTTCTCTTAGCGTTCCTTCTGGGCATACTTTTTTGGATATTATAATAAAATTACTGTGATTTTCTTATTTTCAATGTATTTAAACAAAAAACAGCTTTAAACAATAAGAAAATACAAAATTTAACAGAGGTAAATGTGCTTGCAAAGTATGTCGGATGATTCCTCATCAAATCATCACTCTTTAATGAGAATTTCAACTTTTTAATCTAATTTAAAAATGGTTATTTAATATCCAAAACATTGGAATTCATCTTTTATGATTATATAAAATTTCATTCTGGAATCGATATCTACAGAAGTATTTCTAAAAACAACTGTCTATCTAAAATATTTAGTAGTATCCTGAATAATAGGCTAAAAACGTTTATGTAAGTCGGTGTTTGGTCTATCAGTTTTGTTTCAGGAAAAAACAAATAATATTCAACACTTTTTTTTTATTTTGAAAGCTTTGATTAATAAATATTTGCATAAAAAATATCAAAAAATATATGCATGTTCTGTGGACTTATAATTTATTCTAGGCTACATACTAAAGTTATTATTTGGCTATTAAAAGGAATTGTTTGAAATCTTTAAGATGTTAGATGCACAGAATGTATATTCATGGTATATATATTTCAAAGATATTATGATTCTGAAAATTAATTGTCATGCAAAACTATAAAGGAAATTGAATCTATAGAAATGTTATTAAAGCAAGAATTTCTAAATATTATAATATGATATAGAAGATGAATTTCATTTCTTTTTCCAAAAGAAATAAAAATGAAAAAAAAGTTACTTCTCTGAAATTATTTCTAAAAAAGCTGACTTTATGAGTTGTACTTACAAAAAAAAGTTACAATACATACTCAAGCCCTCAAATTACAAAATTTAGGTTCCTTTTCTAAATCATCAATGGAACTGAGGACAAGTGACTCTTGATAAACTTATTGTTATAAGATTTGTTGTTTGTTGTATATTATGCTGTAATTTGCATTTTGTTTGTAACACAGCAATAAAGAAGCTGAGTTTTTTATACTATACAACAACAAAGATTAACTAATAATCTTAACAGTTTCAAAACATTGTATTGGAAATAAAGGTTTTTGCTTAAGATGGAGTGAATGTGTCAGGAGCAAAATTGAGAACTACAAAAATTGGATCTCAGAAGTTCATCAACTGATTGGTATAATATTTGTTGTATACATGTTGTAACTTGCATTTTGTTTTACCACAAGCTGAATTTTATATTCTTAACTGCAATACATATTAATTAATGAAAATAAGAGTTTAAGGCTATTGTATTGAAAAATTACTTTTGTTAAAGAGAGACAGAGAGAAACTGTAAGCAACGAAATTGTTTCTTATTGGATGCATAATAATTTTTTATTCAATGAGCCTTTATGTAAACCCCAAAAAAAAACACTGTATACATAAATTAAATGTACAATTTCTTTAATAAATATATTTACTTGCATCATACACTGTTTCTGTTTCTCAAAACTACAACTAAAGCAATGCTTCTCAGCATAGCTAGGTCCCCTCTAATTATAAATTTGCAGCCATTCTGTCACACTAAAGTCATGGATCATTAATGTCTTTTTCAACTATTGTATACCAATGACAATATGTTTTGTATATTCCCTGAAAAGTGTGAAAAACACTTTACAATGCAATTTATGACTGGAGAATCCATTTAGTATAAAAATAAGATGTGGTATATGATTGCCATTAAAACAACTCTCCACAAGAGAGAAATAAACAACTATAGGGCACTGTACAGTCTTCATCAATGAGCAAACTCCATTCTTCATGGTCAGCACAAAGGGCCATTTTCATCATTTCTCTGACAATTTAAACTGTTGATGACCAATGCATAACCTAGCAGTCAAAACCTGATGAAAAAAATATAGTATTGAGTTTCAAATCATGTTACAAAATCACTATAAGCACATGTAATAAGCCATCAGTGAATCGAAGGAACATCACTTTTATTTCTGTTTGTCATCTCAAATTCACAGAGATGCCTTAATCATGGAGCAAAATTTTTCATCTCACAACAAATTTACTAAAAGAGTTATCTCCCCGTATATGGCTTATTTAAAAAAATGCATTGGCAAAACACAAATATTTGGTATTTGATAAAACAGACTAAATAATGCAATTCGCCAATCAAGTTTATTCCGTTCAATACACAGTCTTACACAAAAATTGCCAACATGTCTCATAACTTGTAGATTTATGCAATGAACTAGTCCGATTGTGTACTGCTATATTTCTGAATCCAAGATGGTAGTATACACTTAATGTATCTTAAGATACGTATAAGCCAGTAGTCAAAAGTCTGGGACTGGTCATCTGCATTAAGTAAGCCAAGCTCTGGATGGTGAACAACATCAGTGAGAAGAACACATTTTAGACGATAGGACGTTCTTGTGGCTTTTTAAATGCCATTATCAAATACCCAAATGCATATTCTGGTCAAGAACTAATTAATATGATGGATAGACTGCTTTAATAATGTTCTAAAGAATTTGGGAAATTATTGGGTCAAAACAAAAGAGAAATCATTGGGTCATTCATACGAATGCGAATATGAAAGTTTTATTTTGATTCACATAAAAAAAAGAAAACGTGGTATGGTTGTCAATGAGACAACTCTTCGCAAGAGACCAAATGACATAGATATTAACAGCTATATGTCACCATACGACCTTCAACGAACAAAGACCAAACTGCATCCCAAACGAGAAAACGAACTGATTAATGTACACACAAAAAAATGAACGAAAAACAAATATGTAACACAGCAACAAACGACAACCACTGAATTGCAGGCTCCTGACTTGGGATATAAGAACGAAATATAAAAATCTGTTGAAAAAGGCGTAACGCATCAGATTGATACAAATATATATATATATATATATATATATCACATTCATAATTGCTAAGTATATATATAATAGATATATAACCTGCCACTGGACGACAAGCTGTTATACATCATCTTCAATTTCAATTTAAAAATATCATATATATATAAAATGCAGCGAAATTAACCTAAATATATTACAGGAGATCTGGTTCTTTACTCCCTGCACGTTCGTGGCTGTAACGTGTGGCAATTTTCATTTCTCACTTCTAGGCAACACCGCCAAACAATAATTATTGCGGATAACAGATCTCCTTCATCATTACGATTATTCTAATGTAAATGAATCAACTGATGGATTTCTACAACCCGATAAGAGTAGTCCATGTCACATGCCTTTCATCAAGCTACAATAAAGAAAGATATAGGACAGGTCTGTAAAGAAAAAGATAAATTTTGCAAAATGGTTGTTTCTCCAATTCATGTCATAGGCGTACTGATTGTTGTTTGTTTCTGAAACCTCTAACAACCATTTTGCGTGTACTGCACACAGATATCAGTGGCGGTTCATGCCAAAATATCGCCGTCAAGACATTCAATAAACTACATAAACACAAGCTATAATGTCAACACAGAACAGGTGTTATGTGCTTTTGACTCCAATCTTAATTGACTAAGTGCATGCGTTCAACGGCGAATCAAGCCCCCTCCCCCTTTTTGTGGGAAAATATTTTAATTGACTACGTGCATGCGTTGAAAGGCGAATCAAACCCCTCCCCCATTTTGTGGGAATAAATCTTAATAGACTAAGTGTGTAACAGCCACTATGGTCCGTCATTTACTTTGTTCCGGCGGAACTTTTGAACTAGTTATTTCGTTCCGATGGAACTTTCCAACTAGTTGTTTTATTCCGAGTGCAGTCGAAAAGTTCCGGAAAAAAGTAGCTAGTTGAAAAGTCCCGGAACAATGTAGCTAGTTGAATAGTTAACCCTAACCCTAACCCTAACCATAACCATAACCCTAACCCTAACCCTAACCTAACCCTAACCCTAACCCTAACCCTAACCCTAACCCTAACCTAACCCTAACCCTAACCCTAACCCTAACCCTAACCCTAACCCTAACCCTAACCCTAACCCTAATCCTAACCTAACCCTAACCCTAACCCTAACCCTAACCCTAACCCTAACCCTAACCCTAACCCTAACCCCTAACCCTAACCCCTAACCCTAACCCTAACCCTAACCTAACCCTAACCTAACCTAACCTAACCTAACCTAACCTAACCTAACCCTAACCCTAACCCTAACCCTAACCCTAACCCTAACCCTAACCCTAACCTAACCACAACCCTAACCCTAACCCTAACAAAGAGGAACTTTGTGACTAGTTGATTAGTTCCGTTTGACTTTTGTGGCTAGTATCTTTGTTCCCCTTTGAAAAGGTTCAAAGATAATATGTTGCGCTTTTACTTTGCATCAATTCTCCAAATGGAACTTTGTGACTGGTTGATAAGTTCCGTTGGAACTTTTGGGCTAGTTTGTTAGTTCCGGTTTTGACTTATTTGCCAAAGAGGAACTTTGTGGCTAGTTGATAAGTTCCTTTTGACTTTTGTAATCAGTATCTTGGTTTCCCTTTGAAAGGTTCAAATATAATATGTTGCGCTTTTACTTTGCATCAATTCTCCAAATGGAACTTTCTGCCTGGTTGATAAGTTCCGTTTGAACTTTTGTGCTAGTTTGTTAGTTTCGGTTTTGACTAATTTGGCAAAAAGGAACTTTCTAACTAGTTGATATGTTCCGTTGGGACTTTTCAACTAGTCACTTTGTTCCGGTGGAACTTTTAAACCAGAGGAAGAACGAAGTAACTAGTTAATAAGTTCCTCCGGAACTTTTCGGCTAGTTAGTTCTTTCCGCCCGGAACTTTCCAACGTCGGAACAAAAGAGCATTTACAAGTGCATGTGTTCAAAAGCGAATCAGGCCCCTCCCCCTTTTTGTTGGAAAATATCTTAATTGACTAAGTGCATGCGTTAAAAGGCCAATCAAACCCCCTCCTCCTTTTTGTGGGAAAATTATGGTTGCTTATATAAGGAATCACTGAAGCATGAATGGAGCGAACTGTACCCCCTCTTAATGCAGTCAGTGGATCCGCCACTGCCGTTAAGCACCATGCAACGACTCAGGTTCACACCCGGTGTTGATTTTATTTATATAGCTCATAAAGTATGTTAAACGAGTAATTTAATTTGTTAATCGTTTACAGAACATGTGAAAGATACTGCCATTGAGTGTAGTTATGTGTTGATATAGACTTCTTCTTTCGTTACAGAAAACCATCAACGACTTGGTGAACTTTTTGGAAAACACAAGAATATTTAATTCGTTCTTTTATAACAACCGGGGATATTTCACCAACATATTGTATGAATTGTCTACTGATTTAGATTAAAAAAAAAACGACAACTAATTACACACAGAATATCTAGTAAAGTGTAATTTAGGTCTTTCTGTCTACACCAGTGTTTAACTGAACGCCTCTTAGTTGGCTTCATTGTCGTCAAATGGTATACTAGTATTATATTGCTGGGTTACTGATTGAATGACTTATACTCCATAACAAGTTTTAGGTATCTATGTTGCTTTATCTCTGCCGTACGTAGATTCGGTGTTGGATACCAAATAACTAATAAATCAGTCATTGTATTTTTTGTCTGTCATATATATTTTATCATTGATTAATAAAATTGAGAATGGAAATTGTGAATATGTAGAAAAGACAACAACCCAACCAAAGAGCAGATAACAGCCGAAGGCCACCAATGAGTCTTCAAAGCAGCGGGAAAATCCCGCACCCGGATGTGGGCCTCAGCTGGCCCCTAAATAAAAATCAGTCAGTAAAAATGGACGTCATACTAAACTCCAAAACATATAAATGAACTAAAAAAAATGCAAGACTTACAAAGTTCAGAGGCTCCTCACATGGGACAGGCGCAAACTTGCGGCGGGATTAAACATGTTTTGTGAGATCTCAACCCTCCAGCTATACATCTAACCAATATAGAACAAAGAAACACACATCAATACGCACAGTAAAACTCAGTTTAAAAGTATTCAGAGTCCGATGTCAGAATAGGTAACAAAAGAAACTAAGGAAAATGACAACGTTAACGATACATAGATTAACAAAGGACTACTAACAGTTACAGACATGCTAGCTCCAGACCTCTATTAAACTGATATAAAGATCATGTCTTCATACAGAGAATCAAGCACAATCCCTCCCGTTAGGGATTTAGTATCATACCATCATAAAATATTTGAACCCGTGTCATGGTTTGAGAATACGTTGAGTTTATTTCCGATGCAAAGACCCTATATGAGTGAATCAATATTAATACCAAAATATGCCATTCTTAATGACTTTACAAAAATATCGGAACTATATCCCTTCAGATTAAGTCTGTTTAAAGGTTTGGTTAGCTTTTGCGGTGAATGCCGACATTTTTGTGCTATGCAAATAATATTACATCAAAAAAGTGGATGTGAAATACATGAACGTACAAGATGTGGTGTATTTTTTTGTTTGTTATTATTATAGGTCGTCATGTAAATGTAATGTTAATGTTAATTTGTTTGTGCAAATAAATATTGTCTATTGTAGCGTATAGTTGCTCATATCCACATCCATTTTATCAGAAGTTGTCTTTTTTAATAATGTATGTGACATTATTTGTTTTAGGTAGCGGTCATCTTGCATTTTCACCACAATGCTATATCTCATTTACGCCAAAACTTAAAAACAAAACACTGATTATTTCACATATTATACATAACATGATCTTAAAGTAGCATTTGGCTATATATAAAAATATAAGAAAGTCAAGTAATAAGTTTCATTTTGTATTAATTGTATAATAATACATTTTAATACATACATATTTATTCAACAACAAGTGTGGAAACAGATCAGTCTGGATAGTATATTAGGATGTTTGACAGTGTTTTCAGACATAGAGAGTTCTCTGGTTTTTCCCAATAGGTTTCTATGTTGAACTGTGGTGCACAGTGACAGCCAACCTGTGTCTTTTATCTAATATTTAGTTTCAATGTTCAAGACTGTTATGAAAGAGACACTAATTTAAATCAGTACCAACCGTTCATAAATTTTATTTAGATAAAAACTGCTATTGATATCAAATCTATATATTGGCCAACATTCTATGACTGCTTCGTGTATATAATATGTATATTCCTGTAATTAAATTTTGTGCATGCCCAACTTTCCTTTCGGGAAATTTCTTTCAACATTTGGAATAACTTCTAATTCAATACATTTATATTTTTAACAACGATCCTTTAAGGGAACACAGCTTGCTGAGTGGGCCCCAATGCTGCAGAGATTTACGTAAAGAAACAGTAGATTGGAAATATTGCCAAATGATTCCGATAAAATAAGTTCCACAATTTTTATTTCGGATAGCAGGAAAAGCTCAAAATAGGAAGAGGATCGATATCACACAAGGCGCATTTCTGCAAGATGTTATTTTAATATGCGAGATGGTATCCGAGAACCTGCAAGAATGTTATATTTGTATGGTTCTATTTATGTTTCTTTGAGGTGTTAATTTCTTACTTGGGTTTGTCCACGACCACCATGACTAAGGGGGTTAACCAACTAATTTTCATGGATGCGATGTTGTAATTCTGCCAACAACACACCAAATATTGTTGATTTACCATTACTGGTGTCCTTCAAACTGAACTAATCAGATTTAGCATATAAACTGATCAATGATTTTTGGGGTCAGACCCCCTTATATCAATAGAATGAGAGATGCAAATGCTCCTCCAACTATATTATAGAACACGTACATACCACGTATCATTGACTTCCCATAAGTGTTTCCTGTTACTAACGAACATGTAAACAAACAGTACTCTCCCAAATTTAACATGTCCAACAATTGTTATTGGCAGAAAACTTGTCCACTTGATAAAACTTTAAGCTCTAATATGTCCTCAATATTTATGCACAAAGGTTTACGACATTTAATGATGGGTAAACAGACACAAGATAAGATAAATGGGATATGTGTCCATGGGACACAGATGATAACCCTGCTTGCATATATGATTATAGATGAGCATAACTAAAGAACGGCAAAAGAGACACTACCCAATTGTGTGCTTAATCTGTGTTTTGTGGTAATAAGCATTGGTTATACGTTTCATAACATTTGCTGGAGGCTAACTTACGTTAGAGAACAAAACGAATAAATGAGGAATGTGTCCATGGGACACAATCATATGATGCCCCCGCTTGGATATAATGTTATAAAGGGACATAACTCAAGAATTGTAAAAGTGACGCTACACAAATTTCTACTTGATCTGTGTTTTGTGGTAATAAGCATTGTGTATACATTTCATAACATTTGGTTGAGTCAAACTAAAGTAGGAGAATGGAAATGAAAAGTTAAGCAATGTTTCCATTTGTAAAGGGACATAACTATAGAACGGTATAAGTGACACCACCAAAATTCAAACTTGATCTGTATTTTGTAGTAATGAGCATTGTGTATAAGTTTCATAACATTTGGTTGAGACAAACTAAAGAAAGAGAACGGAAACAAAAAATTTAGCAATTTTTCCATTTGTAAAGGGGCATAACTCAAGAACGGTAAACATGAAACCACCAAAATTCAAACTTGATCTGTGTTTTGTGGTTGCATTGTGTATAAGTTTCAAAACATTAGGTTGAGGAGAACTAAAGTTAAAGAAAGGAAACCAATTTGGGGACGTACGGACGTACGTACAGACTGACAAGGGTTTGCCAGTTTTTACTAGACTAGTTTCTCAGTGCTCTAACTATTGATTAAGTAGCCCGGTATGTACAGGCAACGGTTTGTGGTCAATGTCAGTTGTCAGTTGTTTATATTAAACATAATCATTTGCAACACATACATTAAATCTTGGTGGTTGATTGCTTGATGTACAGTCGCAAATATGCATTTTTTCCATTTGTAAAGTGGCATAACTCAAGAACGGTAAAAGTGACACCACAAAATTCAAACTTGATCTGTGTTTTGTGGTTATAAGCATTGTGTATAAGTTTCATAACATTTGGTTGAGGAAAACTAAAGTTAGAGAACGGAAACCAATTTGGGGACGTACGGACGAACGTACAGACGGACAAGGGTAAAACTTAACTAAAAAGGAGAAATAACTGTATGCAGCCCTAAACAATAAGATAGTTTATTTTCACTTTTTTGTTAGATTTTTATTAAAACATTTTATGAAATAATTTGGAATGTTCTTTCTTGGTTCCCAGGTAGCTTCGGAAGATTCATATCCTTCCCAGTGCACCAAAAAGAACTGTTTTCTTCCAATTTTCTTTTTGGCAAGAAGACTGGACACTTTGCACATGTCATTTGACTCTTCTTCTTCTGAAATAAAGGAAAAAAATGAAATAAACAAAATATTATTCATAAATTGATTAACTCAAATGTTCATTATACCATGTCTTATGACTTGTACATATTCAAATTTAGATAGGCTCCGTGTCATTTGGTCTATGGTGGAGAATTGTTGCATTGGCAATTATACCACATCTTCTTGTTTATATCTTTAGAAGAAATTCATTGTAATTGTCTACAAGTGTTTTGAAAACCCCTCACACTTATCAAACAATTCATTAATATAAAAAATGTGCAATCGTTCTGTGAATGTTCTATTTTTTTCTCTTAAAATTGAATAATTTCTTTAACAATTCCATTATATTAGATGCTTATCAGATGCACAACTTAAAAGTTGGGTTCAAAACTGTACCAGTTAATGATACGAATCTTGTACACTCTTCTATAAATTTTGTTAAAATATAACTAAGTCTTATTGTAAAAAAATGCCCCAAACAATTCTATAATAGCTTCAACTTGTGCTATCTATTTATGAACATTCGGGGATCTGAGATGGAAAAAACAAGGAAGTGATTTCATCAATTAGGTAAAAACAACCACTTTATAATTCATCCGGCCAATACAGTGTTGAGCCCAAACAGCAATTAAAGGAAGATAGCAAAACAAACCTTTAGGTATAATAACACTTGTTTGCTCCTCTACAGCATCACCATGAATTGTTGCAGCTAATGAATCTAAAACATCTGAAATGAAAGGATAAACACTTAAAGATTAATGTTTGCCAGCTGTCATTGTAATAATAAAATATTTGGTAACATAATCATACGACTATAAATTGACTTTTAGGTTATAGCAACGAAATGAATTCTGAAATATACACAAGAAACTAAAATTAAAAATCGTACAAGACCAACAAAGGCCAGAGGCTCCTGACTTGGGACAGGCGCAAAAATGCGGCGGGTTTAAACATGTTTTTTGAGATCTCACTCCTCCTCCTATACCTCTAGCCAGTGTAGAAAAAGCAAACACACAACAATACACACAGTAAAACTCAGTTCAAAAGAAGTCCGAGTCTGATGTCAAGAAAGTTAACAAAAGAAACTAAAGAAAGTTTGGATCAAATTACTAACCTAATGGAATCTCTGGAGCACCTGTGATTTCCTCCATGTGCATGTTACTCAGATCTACATAAAATAAAAATCAGGTATTAGTATAACTTATTGTATAATCAAACATCACATCTAACACAATCATTAACATTAAACTTCAAATGCTGCATTAAAATTCTAACTTCGTACTAAGTTTCATCCTGAACATGCATGAACTATTTGCCATTCAGGGGCGTAGCTAGGTATCCAATAAACTGCAGGCACAAATTGCGGCAGGGGGTTTGGGGGCCGCTCAAGGCCCCCAGCGGGTCCAGGGAAGTGCCCTGGTATGGGGTTAAGGGGGGCGAAGCCCCCAGACGGAAAACGGGTTTCAGCATTTCAGTTGCCAAATTTTATGACAAAAAAACATGAAAACTAGTCATTTTATCATGATAATATACATGTCCCGTTTGAATGGTTTTACACTAGTAATTTTTGGGGGCCCTTTATAGCTTGCTGTTCGGTGTGAGCCAATGCTCCGTGTTGAAGGCCGTACCTTGACCTATAATGGTTTACTTTTATAAATTGTTACTTGGATGGAGAGTTGTCTCATTGGCACTCATACCACATCTTCCTATATCTATGAAAAAAATTTCGAAGAAATTATAATATACATAATTTTACAATTATATCTGACTGATGAATTAGCCGGCAGTACAATTGGAAATATATTAAAAATAAATATTTACAATATGCATTGCCCAGCGTGGATAAGAGTAGCCCTTTATTAAGCAGCACAACCTGTTTATAGTATTTTTATAGCTATTCCTTTCTGATTGAGGATAATTGGTATATATACGTCAATTGATAGTACATATTGACTATCCTTCATTTAAAAGAAACCTTCACCGTCCCCTGGCTACACAAACACATACACACACAGTCGATGCCTCATGCAGAAGTTCTGTTCTGTTCATACTATCGAAATAAATTCAAGAAATTCATATTTCCTTATATCCTGTACTATAAAATCCCTACCTGCTTAGGAATTTGAATAATTATGGTCATTACACGTAGATCTGAGAGTACTCAAAGTTACTGAAAGCTAGTTGATTGATTGATTGATTGCTAAACATACAGTTGCAAATAGTTCATGCATGTTCAGGACAAAAACAAATTTACAATAAATACAACAGGTAGCTAGGTCCTGTAATAGGGGTCATCCAGGACGAAGGTCTGGAAAATTGGAAACGCCATGCATTTGGAAAATGAGGGTTTATTGGATAGAAACAGAAATTTTGCCTTTCAGTAAACTTACGAACCCCTCAAAGAGTTGTTGCAAGTTTCTTAACGTGCAGAGAGCGTGGCATTCTCTCTACACTAGGTATCGGATTTAACGTCTCCATTCTGACCAGACGTGACTGTGTATTTATACATCCTGCACAGAACGAACGAACGCCCAACTTTGGCAAGAGTTTTATTGTAGATCGGATGAAGAACAAGTGGAAAGCTAGTTGAAAGCCAACAACAACTAATTAAAAAAAATCATGTGTCTAAGTTGAGGTTCATTCCAGTATTTGTTGATAGAAGTGAAATGATCTGAACCAAAGTTCTAGTTTATAGTTTCTATATAAGGGGGAATATAATGACATACAATTCTATCCAATACTCCATTCACTAAGGATGATAGACTAGTGTACACATGACATTCGATTATTAAAGAGTTTTGACGACTTCACTAGCGTGCGTCTACAGATAACGTTGTTTTTTGTTTTTTTTTAATAAAAAAAATTTGTGAAAAACTTATGTGTAGGCACCTGCCTAAAGTGCCTAACGGCAGCTACGCCACTGCGCGGGCATTGGACATTAAGCAATCAACGATCAATCAATGCAAAATTTTATGATGATTGCAGACAAGCTATATTTTCCTAATATATATATATATATAAACCAAAATAATGCAGAAAAAACTGTAATCAAACCTGTAAGTACTTCAACACCATGCTCCTCTACAGCATCACTGGAAACAGCATGGGCTAATGTGTCTGAAACACCTGAAATGGAAAGAGTAAACACTTGTACCTAAATGTAAGTATTATCTTTTTTATAGTGTTTTCAATACAGTTTTTGTACTAAATCATGCAATCTTTCAAAAAAAAAAATATAGGATTTCCTCTTTTCTTGCAGAATGAATTAATATACCATACATAATCGGTTTAGATTTAAACAAATGTAAATAAAACACATAAATAATCAAAACCGAAAAAAAGATCGTACAGTGTATTTTTTATTTTTTTTTCATTCATCACATCCTTAGTACAAATGGTGGATAAAAAAAAACTAACCTATAGTAATATCTATAGCATCGGCTACTTCCTCCATGGGTACTTCTCTCAGTTCTATATAAAATAAATATAATTCTGCTATACAAGCGTAATGTGTTAGTGTATATGTATATGTATTGGTATATGGCGCGGAATCAGGGTCAAAAATATTTATTTACGTATATACATAATTATTTCTGTTCATACAGAAATAATTACGTATATACGTAAATCGAATTCCGTATATACAATTATGTATATACGTAAATAATTACGTATGTGAAGAAATATTATTGTATAAACGGAATTCGATTTACGTATATACGGAATTCTTTGTGTATATACGTTAATATTTTTGTATACTAGACATTAATACAACCTGCCAATGAAATTCATTGTT
The DNA here is from genome assembly GCF_021869535.1 of Mytilus californianus. NCBI lineage: Eukaryota > Metazoa > Mollusca > Bivalvia > Mytilida > Mytilidae > Mytilus > Mytilus californianus. Next base: position 34,244,788 of record NW_026262734.1, read on the forward strand.
ATAACATATTTCTGTATATACGTAATTCGATTTCTGTCTTTACGGAATTATTTCTGTATGTACGTAATTCGATTTCTGTGTATACGGAATTATTTCTGTTTATACGTAATTCGATTTCTGTGTATACGGAATTAATTCTGTATATACGTAATTCGATTAACGAATATACGTAATTATTTTTGTATATACGTAAATCGAATTATGCGTAAATCGAATTATGTATATACGTAAATAAGTATGTTTGACCTTCATTCCGCGCCATATTATGAACTCAAGCCGTATAAACATTTTGAAAATAAGAATATGAAATATATGTAGCGTATTCTATACATTCATGGACTCTGAAATATTGTGAAGTTAATACATTGTACAGGTTATCATTTACAATCGTGACTCGTGTGTATGTATATAAAATTGAATATTGTGTAAATATCATTATGATATTGTATGTACTTTATTAATATGTTATAACGTAAAGTTGTTACTGCATATTTAGAGACTTTGATATGTGTTTGTGTTATTTCGTTTGTATATCTTTACAATTTATAAAACTCATATTTTCATATGCATACAAAACCACCGAGAAAACACAAATTCATCCTTGATAATTTAATCTAATCAAAAGCTTTAACTTGAAGTGGATAACATAATAAATCTCATACATTGTACAAACTTTGGATCAAAATACCAACCTAAAGGAATAGCTGGAGCATCCGTGACATCCGTAATATTTCCATTTTCTAATTCTGTAAATATAAAATTACTCAAGCTTAAAATAAAATCAGTGATATTTTATTTCAGCACATGCATTATAAACGTTTTGAAAAATAGAAATATATTCATCTTTATGATGGATTTCGGTTGATTGAGGTAGATATAGATGTTTAGGAAAAATTTTATGAACCAATTGGCAAAACATAGAACTTAATATATTGTTTTTCTGAATCTAAAAATCATCCGATGGCCTGCTTGTTTCAAGATGTTCGAAAAATACGAATTACTTGTACAAACCTTATTTACATATATTATACAAGATTTACAGAATGTCAAACAGAAAGTTACACGACAAAAAGTCACAGACAAAAAGTCACGGACAAATAGTCACAGACAAAAAGTCACAGGACAAAAAGTCACAATACCGTTTTGTTATTATTTTTCATTGAACAAGAAAACACTCATTTTATAAATATTTGTTTGTTTTTTTTTTTGAAATATAATATATATCACAACTTTGTTATTAAAAGTTATTCAATAAATATCAATAATGATTAAAAAATTGTTATGAAAACAAAATGTCAAAAAAATTCCTTTGGATAATTAAAATTTAAAAAATACCATACATAATCGGTTTAGATTTTAACAAATGTAAATAAAACACATAAATAATCAAAACCGAAAAAAAGATCGTACAGTGTATTTTTTTTTTTTTTATTCATCACATCCTTAGTACAAATGGTGGATAAAAAAAACTAACCTATAGTAATATCTATAGCATCGGCTACTTCCTCCATGGGTACTTCTCTCAGTTCTATATAAAATAAATATAATTCTGCTATACAAGTGTAATGTGTGAGTGTATATGTATATGTATTGGTATATGGCGCGGAATCAGGGTCAAAAATATTTATTTACGTATATACATAATTATTTCTGTTCATACAGAAATAATTACGTATATACGTAAATCGAATTCCGTATATACAATTATGTATATACGTAAATAATTACGTATGTGAAGAAATATTATTGTATAAACGGAATTCGATTTACGTATATACGGAATTCTTTGTGTATATACGTTAATATTTTTGTATACTAGACATTAATACAACCTGCCAATGAAATTCATTGTTATAACATATTTCTGTATATACGTAATTCGATTTCTGTCTTTACGGAATTATTTCTGTATGTACGTAATTCGATTTCTGTGTATACGGAATTATTTCTGTTTATACGTAATTCGATTTCTGTGTATACGGAATTAATTCTGTATATACGTAATTCGATTAACGAATATACGTAATTATTTTTGTATATACGTAAATCGAATTATGCGTAAATCGAATTATGTATATACGTAAATAAGTATGTTTGACCTTCATTCCGCGCCATATTATGAACTCAAGCCGTATAAACATTTTGAAAATAAGAATATGAAATATATGTAGCGTATTCTATACATTCATGGACTCTGAAATATTGTGAAGTTAATACATTGTACAGGTTATCATTTACAATCGTGACTCGTGTGTATGTATATAAAATTGAATATTGTGTAAATATCATTATGATATTGTATGTACTTTATTAATATGTTATAACGTAAAGTTGTTACTGCATATTTAGAGACTTTGATATGTGTTTGTGTTATTTCGTTTGTATATCTTTACAATTTATAAAACTCATATTTTCATATGCATACAAAACCACCGAGAAAACACAAATTCATCCTTGATAATTTAATCTAATCAAAAGCTTTAACTTGAAGTGGATAACATAATAAATCTCATACATTGTACAAACTTTGGATCAAAATACCAACCTAAAGGAATAGCTGGAGCATCCGTGACATCCGTAATATTTCCATTTTCTAATTCTGTAAATATAAAATTACTCAAGCTTAAAATAAAATCAGTGATATTTTATTTCAGCACATGCATTATAAACGTTTTGAAAAATAGAAATATATTCATCTTTATGATGGATTTCGGTTGATTGAGGTAGATATAGATGTTTAGGAAAAATTTTATGAACCAATTGGCAAAACATAGAACTTAATATATTGTTTTTCTGAATCTAAAAATCACCCGATGGCCTGCTTGTTTCAAGATGTTCGAAAAATACGAATTACTTGTACAAACCTTATTTACATATATTATACAAGATTTACAGAATGTCAAACAGAAAGTTACACGACAAAAAGTCACAGACAAAAAGTCACGGACAAATAGTCACAGACAAAAAGTCACAGGACAAAAAGTCACAATACCGTTTTGTTATTATTTTTCATTGAACAAGAAAACACTCATTTTATAAATATTTGTTTGTTTTTTTTTTGAAATATAATATATATCACAACTTTGTTATTAAAAGTTATTCAATAAATATCAATAATGATTAAAAAATTGTTATGAAAACAAAATGTCAAAAAAATTCCTTTGGATAATTAAAATTTAAAAAATACCATACATAATCGGTTTAGATTTTAACAAATGTAAATAAAACACATAAATAATCAAAACCGAAAAAAAGATCGTACAGTGTATTTTTTTTTTTTTTATTCATCACATCCTTAGTACAAATGGTGGATAAAAAAAACTAACCTATAGTAATATCTATAGCATCGGCTACTTCCTCCATGGGTACTTCTCTCAGTTCTATATAAAATAAATATAATTCTGCTATACAAGTGTAATGTGTGAGTGTATATGTATATGTATTGGTATATGGCGCGGAATCAGGGTCAAAAATATTTATTTACGTATATACATAATTATTTCTGTTTATACAGAAATAAATACGTATATACGTAAATCGAATTCCGTATATACAATTATGTATATACGTAAATAATTACGTATGTAAAGAAATATTTTTGTATATACGGAATTCTTCGTGTATATACGTTAATATTTTTGTATACTAGACATTAATACAACCTGCCAATGAAATTCATTGTTATAACATATTTCTGTATATACGTAATTCTATTTCTGTCTTTACGGAATTATTTCTGTATGTACGTAATTCGATTTCTGTGTATACGGAATTATTTCTGTTTATACGTAATTCGATTTCTGTGTATACGGAATTCATTCTGTATATACGTAATTCGATTAACGAATATACGTAATTCGATTAACGAATATACGTAATTATTTTTGTATATACGTAAATCGAATTATGCGTAAATCGAATTATGTATATACGTAAATAAGTATTTTTGACCTTCATTCCGCGCCATATTATGAACTCAAGCCGTATAAACATTTTGAGAATAAGAATATGAAATATATGTAGCGTATTCTATACATTCATGGACTCTGAAATATTGTGAAGTTAATACATTGTACAGGTTATCATTTACAATCGTGACTCGTGTGTATGTATATAAAATTGAATATTGTGTAAATATCATTATGATATTGTATGTACTTTATTAATATGTTATAACGTAAAGTTGTTACTGCATATTTAGAGACTTTGATATGTGTTTGTGTTATTTCGTTTGTATATCTTTACAATTTATAAAACTCATATTTTCATATGCATACAAAACCACCGAGAAAACACAAATTCATCCTTGATAATTTAATCTAATCAAAAGCTTTAACTTGAAGTGGATAACATAATAAATCTCATACATTGTACAAACTTTGGATCAAAATACCAACCTAAAGGAATAGCTGGAGCATCCGTGACATCCGTAATATTTCCATTTTCTAATTCTGTAAATATAAAATTACTCAAGCTCAAAAAATAAAATTAGTGATATTTTATTTCAGCACATGCATTATAAACGTTTTGAAAAATAGAAATATATTCATCTTTATGATGGATTTCGGTTGATTGAGGTAGATATAGATGTTTAGGAAAATTTTTTATGAACTAATTGGCAAAACATAGAACTTAATATATTGTTTTTCTGAATCTAAAAATCATCCGATGGCCTGCTTGTTTCAAGATATTCGAAAAATACGAATTACTTGTACAAACCTTATTTACATATATTATACAAGATTTACAGAATGTCAAACAGAAAGTTACACGACAAAAAGTCACAGACAAAAAGTCACGGACAAATAGTCACAGACAAAAAGTCACAGGACAAAAAGTCACAGGACAAAAAGGCACAGACAAAAAGTCACAATACCGTTTTGTTATTATATTTCATTGAACAAGAAAACACTCATTTTATAAATATTTGTTTTTTTTTTTTCTTGAAATATAGTATATATCACAACTTTGTTATTAAAAGTTATTCAATAAATATCAATAATGATTAAAAAATTGTTATGAAAACAAAATGTCAAAAAAAATCCTTTGAATAATTAAATTTAAAAAAATTTCATTTATCAAGGCTTATGAACAATTTCCTACAATTAAAATTGAATACATGTCCTGTGACTTTCTGTCCGTTTACCCATATACATACCCTTGGATGATGTTGTAGATGAGGCAAGTGTGGAAGCTGGTGTCACGTTTCTTCAAGAGATTATTACAATTATTGCAATTTATATTAACAATTATTTTGAACTCAGAAAACTATCAAAATAGTACAGATATGTTTGTATGTAACCCATTGAGAATATTTGCCTGTTAATATTAAATATAATTGACTAATATTTTTACTAATATGTGTATGGCTCTGATCTGGCTGTGGTTTAACATCTTACAATTGAGATGATTATATTCATATTTATATATGATTTATATCAACATTATTGTGTCAATTATCAAAATCATTGTAATACATGTTTTTGCTCGTCATGGGCCCTTTAATTGGAATAAAAATATCTTATCTTATCTTATCTTATAAACGGTTTCTTTACAAATATTTGCATTATCAAAACTCACAATTGATCGACACTGGTACAAAATAAGCAGGATAAAGCTTGATACCCTTGCTATGACTATCGATAGATGCTTCATATTCCTAGCACTTGTTATGGTATTTTCAAGGAGCATTTGAAAGTGTCTGCACTAAATGTTTGACTCAACTCATTTATATTGTTATTTCAAATCTTTTGTTCTAGCACTAAAATCAGCATAGACAATCGTTGTAAATTGAGAAAAATCTAAAACTTAAAATGCAATTCAAGTTTCTAAATAAAAAATATTCGTGGCTTCATAATATTAAATGTGTGACTACTTCTACATGTTCTACGGGTAATACATACACAAATTTGATGGATTCTTTCTGGCTTATGATTTGCCTAAGAGTAGACAAACCATAAGAATTAGGGTCTTTGAAAATAACACCATCAGGCAGACCCTCCATTCTATATGAGTTGTTTTTAATGATATTCCCATAGGGTACTGCCTGATTCTTCAAACTGACAGATGCTGAAAAGAGATATGTCATCACATAAATCTGCAAGAAGGAGTAGTATTAATTAACTTCAGTTTATCAAAAAATCGCTACAATAAGCCAATTCTTATTTTAAGATGTCACAATCAGAATTTTAAAGATGAAAATACTACACAGACAGCCATAAGACAATATTTTTTTTTTAACTTGATATATATAAACATGTTACTTTTATTATTCTTCCCTTGGTTTACTTATTTTGTATTTACATTGTGTCATAGGTCAAATTTATTTGTTCAGTGTATGTTCAATGGTGTTAATATGTCCTTTGATTGAGTTAAGCTATTTCAGTTGATATTTTATAGTGTGTCTTTCTATGTTGTGATGTTACACTATTGTTTCAGAAAAAGGGTGAAGGTTTGGTACCATTAAAACGTTTAAACCCGCTGCATTTGTTTGCACCTGTCCTAAGTCAGGAATCTGATGTTCAGTAGTTGTCGTTTGTTGATGTGTTTGATAAGTGTTTCTCGTTTCTCGTTTTTTATATAGATTAGACCGTTGGTTTTCCCGTTTGAATGGTTTTACACTAGTAATTTTTTGGGGCCCTTTATAGCTTACTGTTCGGTGTGAGCCAAGGCTCCGTGTTGAAGACCGTACTGTTACCTATAATGGTTTACTTTTATATTTTTTGACTTGGATGGAGAGTTGTCTCATTGGCACTCATACCACATCTTCTTATATCTATGTAAACATATATTTAATAACCAGTAATCAGCATTTACTTTAACATTCAATTGATCGATATGTCTGCAGCGTTTTGTAAATCTAGTACATATTGTAGTTTGCCTGCTGCGTCTGTCTTTTTATTATTCTTTCGTAAACATAGGCTGTCTGTTCCGCCTAAGAGAAGTTCCCCTTATCAGTTAAGGGCAATAATTCCAAAAAGGAATTATCCAATCGTTTCTCATAAATCAACATGTTTGTTGACCATCCAAAGATATACGGCAGTTTTATCATTTAATAGACTCTCTAAATCTGATATATTCTACTGTTTTAGTTTCTAAACTATACATCATATAGAAATTGTGATAAAAAAAGTACTCATAATTTACAGCGTGTTTGATATGAACAAGTTGATTAACATTTTCGCAAAATAAAATATTTCGAATGTATTCCTTACGTGTTCTTAAAATTATAAAAAAAAAATTGTTCATAACTGTGCTTACTTTAGGGAAAAGACATAAACGCCCATCCCAAATTACAGTGTAGCTTTTACACATTATTTTTTTTTAAGTGAGAAGGGATAATTTTTGCTATAAGATCAACTGGTAAATAAAGGACTTTTTAAAAATCATTTAGAAAATTAAGTTGTCCCTAAGATGTTTTTTTTTAAGTTTGCATGTTTCTTTTATTTCGTATTTTTTTCGACATATTTTAATAGACTTAGTACCCCAACACGAATTGAAAATTTTTTTAACTTTTTCAGTTAGTTCTTTTTTGGTCTCTTTGCATGTTATACTATCTCCAACATACACAATGTGTCCTTAAAAATATAGTAAAACAAATATAAAACATTTTCGAGTACACTTCCCTTCATCTTTTCATTTATTGTTGCATTACCAAATGTGAGTTATTGCAGCTTCTTTATATGCAACGAGCGACTTGACGGGTTCCAATATTGAAGCACGAATTGCTTATTCATCTGGAACATATATTCACCTCCTAATTTTGTCAACATTCGAATTTCTCACTCTTTTTTATTCTGTAAAGTGTTATATTTCTGCTTAATCTTTTTCGTCATGATGTTGTCATGTAAAATGTGTCAAACACCATGAAAATTAAGTGTAAATTTATACTCTTTGGTTCCTAGAAATTTACAGGGTATATGTGTATGTGCTTAAAATAATTCTTATCATATACGTGACTGAATGGAGGCAAGAATAGGACTTATATTGTAGGCTGTATTTTAAAAGGTTTTTGAATTACAAGTACGTTGTATGAATATCTTGATTCTCCGGTCGTCCATTGAAAAAAACATGAAGTATAATCTTATAATATTTAACTCATTATTACTAACTGAATACAGATTCTCGGAATTCCTTTTGTAATTTCACGTCTTGGATGAATTCCAAGCCTCTTGGGGTCCCAAACAGTTGCGATGACTCGCTCTCCTTTGCGGCGATAGCGGCAACCTCATACCCTAATGATTGCAATACAGCACACTGAAATATAAATATATAATTTAATATACATTTATAGCTACCATTGCACTTTAAAATACATTTAAGGTCAAGGTACAGTATAATTTAAAAAAAAAAATGATATGTTGTGGATACATACAATTTTAATGGTGTAATATAAAAATAGGATCAGTCACTGCGTTTCTATGGTTGAAAGTTAACCAATTACAAAGTCAGTCATCATATGGTTATATTATATCAATCAAACGGATTTTTTTGTGTACATGTTTCAACAATAATCATAGAAAAATTATATAGATTTCTAAATTAACGACATAATGTTTTCAGAATTTTTTTCGACAATTTTTTGTGCTTTCAATATATATATGGAAGTTTTTAACGACCTTGACTGGCTATACAGCCCTTGCATGGTCGGCAAGTGTTTTCAAATACAAAGTTTCCATTATTTTAAGGTAGTTCAGGGGTATACCGCCATCTTGAATTGTACCATCACAGTAAATAATCGGTCTAGTTCTTTGCCCAAATCTGAAAATTTGAAGATAGATTTGCAATTTATTGGTTACACTGTATATTTATATAAGGAAAACTTAGTTATTCATTGCATTATCGAACATGTTTTAACAAATACCAAATATTTGTGTTTTTAAAATTAATTTTTCAAATAAGCCATTTAAGGGAAGATAACTCTTTTAGTACAAAATTTATACTGGACATATAAGGAAATTTTCATTTTTTACTTGTAGCAAGAAAACAAGTTCGGTGACACGATTTTTTCTTTTTATTTTCTTAAAATGTATTATAAAGCCTATCTTCTCATACTTTATTTCAAAATTCTGATTCATAGATTTCCTTTTATGCACAAAAATGTGTTTTATCATGAACAATCTAATCAAATTTTGGCAATTTTGAACGACTCGTACTTTGAAAAATCGCGCGGTGACCCATACTTTTTATTATTTTTTTGGAAAAAAGCATAGTAAAATCTTCATTTTGGCAAAGTATAAGAAAATTTTGTCATTTTTTTTCTATACTCCTGAACTACCTTAAAGACTTCATTTAGTTGCATATCATAAAATAAAAAAGATTAATGCATTATTTAATTTCAGTTAAAATTTCGAAAAGATTAAGTTGCAGAAAAAAATGTTAAAAGAAAACTGCTGTATTTGCTTTCGTGTACCTTCCAAATAAAGTATGTTTTGTTCCATTGGCAATATTGTGATCATTAAATCTTACATATTCTTTGGTATGTCCACAGGCACTTGTCTCAGAATTTTTTTCCCCTGTATACCTTAATGTTATATTAAGGTATATAGGAAATTTTTTTCTGAGACAAGTGCCTGTGGGTATGTCATAGAAATATCTAAAAATATTGCACCATTTTTATAAACCTATCTTCATTATAGTTTAGATTTAAGTCTTTAAAAAACAAAACTGTGAACATATAAAAGTTAAAACCCATACATGATGATGCTGTCGTAAAACAGAAATGTAGATAATTTTGTCTTTATTAAATATGACAGGTTTTGCAAAAATAAACCAACCGAATTTGTTATGGAGTTCATATGAAATTCAGCAAACTCCTCTGCTGTCCTGCCCTTCAATGGGTCATTCCTAATTTCTTTGGCCTGTTGTCGGAAGGCCTCCTTTTCTTCCTCTGAAGTTCTTCCCCACTTCTCCCCTAGTGACCTCAGGTGTTCCTCTTTGGGTGTATCACCTAATAACGGGGATTACAATCTTATTGGTGAAATGAAATGCCAAGATGTAAAGTCATCTTAAAATGAACCAGTAAGTTTTAATAGAACATTTGATATTGCCTGAGCAGAAACATTCATTCAAATTTTAAAATAACGCAACTTTATGAACGGACCATCGTTATTTCAAGAATCGCAAAGACACCTGGAAATTCATACAGGAGCTCTCCACGTTTTACGACAAAAGTTAAGAGTTAGATGACTTTTAACTATTGACACACATGTTTGCCTCGCCTTATTAGTTTGTGTTCGCATCAACTTTTCATTATTGTTGAAGGCCACACGATAACCTATAGTTGCTTACATCCACGTCATTTGGATTTTGAATGCCACATTTCACAATTTTGTATTAACACTTAAGTAGTTTACATGTGTGTTATGAAGTAAACTGTTTATAGTTTATATATAAATATTGTGTAGACAATAGACAACGATATTTCTTATATGATATGCATACATGTGAAACAATATTGTACAAAATAGATAAAATATAAAAAAAAATGATCGTATTTGATATTTAGTTCTGATAAGCTAAAATAATAATTAAACATGTTTTGACTATTTATACTATTCTGCACTTGCCTCTTTTAAACTGTTGTGAAAAGAGGGAATACGCCGTTGGGCCTTTTACCGTCTTTCTTTTTTTGGTAGGAACAACTCCCTGGCCACCACGCTTCTGTTTGGCCCTTCTGTTACCAATCCAGACCTGGAGGTAAAATACTTAAAATATTATGTTACAAAAATATAATAATTAATGTCTTACTGTCATGAGGACGTTTTCATCAGATCAGATATTTAACAATAAATAAACATTTAAAACGTTTTCATTATTGCTGAACATTTAAAAACGTACAGGACATTGATGATATGATATGATTGTTTGATTGATTAATTGATTGGTGTTTAACACCACTTTCAGTAATATTGGCTATTCTTGGCGGTGCCACGTGTGGAGCAGGATCTGCATACCCTTCCAGGGCATCTGAGATCACCCCCAGTTTGTTTTAGTTTTTTGTGTGTTTCTTTTTTTTTTTTGGGGGGGGGGGGGGGGGGGTGTCGTGTAGCTCAGTCTTTATTTTTCTATGTTGCGTTGTGTGTATTTTGGCTTGTCTGCTGGTCTGTTTCTTTGCTAGCCATGGCATTGAAAGTTTATTTTCGACCTTTTATTTATGAATGTTCTTTTGGTATCTTTCGCTTCACTTTTTAATCACATTTATTCGACAATGAATGTAGCATGACAGTGCTATTTCTTTACAAAATAAATGACATTCCTATATTTCTATGGTCCCCCAAATAAAGTTTGTAAACTCGTGATTTCCACTTTGGACAAAAGCTAAATAACTAGCATACCGCAATCCTCTCTCTGCTAATTGATGTTTCATTTACTAAAACATCAATTTCTGTTGCATGGTCTTTACTTGTTGAAGTAAGGCCTTTCTGCCATGCATCCTCAAGCTTTTCTAACTGCAATTTTGAAAAGTCAAGTCTTGTTCTAGTTGACCCCTAGATTAACAAAAGTTTGAACTAAATTTTCAAAAAAATGCAAGTAAGGTTTCATATGTATCTAATATAGACATTTGAGGTAACATTTCAAAAATGTTTTAATTGTTTGAACGGAAATCGGAATGATGTTTATTATTTTTTAATGGACATCTGTATAAATCTAGATGAAAAACAGCAATAAAAACGCTGTACCTTTGCTTTTAGTATGTTTTTTTTGTTCTAGTGCATTTACTGATATTTTGTCATGGATGGATACTCTATATTCTTTGTTTGTCTATTATCACTGTACTAAAATTCGAGTACATGCGATAAGGGTGGCGATGACATGGTCAATTTTGAAAACGGTATAAATGCATTTTTAGGTATAAGAGGTAAAGGTCTAGATTATAAACAATTCTAAAACCCTTTACATAGTGATGTTTGCTTATTATAATGAAAAAATCTTCAAAGTTAAAATTGAATCAAACAGTATTTGATGATGTTGGTCCGAACATATACGGGCAAATATGATCACAAGATTTACCGCAGCTATGATAAATAAGAAATAGAGGAAAACAATTAATGGAAATAACAATATACTCATTATTTTCAACAACAAAAATCTAGAATAAAAGCATATGCACTATAACTTTGACATTTGGCGCGGCATATTAAATTTCTAGTACTAGTAACTAGTAATGTCTTCTTTAAAAATGAGTGAATCATCATTTCAAGTAATTTTATATAATGCCTTTATTAATGGTGTGCGTACAAGATTCTTTTAGAAGATGAAAAACAAAAAAAAAATCTTGAAAAGACAAACTTCTCTCTGTAATGAACATTTTACATGTTCTCCATTTTTTTTAGAACGTGGTTTATCAATCTGGGTCACTATTACGGTAAAGAATATACAGGACAATTGTACACCAATTAAGGCAACAATGATACATAGTTGTTCAGGGGCGTAGCTACCTTCTTAATGAAGTGGAATCACAAACTATAGGGCGAGGGGTCTGGCGGCCGGCCCCTAGTAGGTACAGGGCAAAGCCCTGGTAGGGGGGCCAGGGGGGCGAAGCCCCCCGGAAGCTCCGCATATATAGCGTTTCAAAACAATCACAACCGAAATAAAACTTGGACATTTTTGTTGTGGTTTTTTGGTCAACTATTTGTTTAACTTCGAGTCGAATGAAGACTTAACATTGTCGCTTGCGTTTTTTTAGTACGTGCAAGCTTTTAAAAGCACGGAGATTTGTTCCATATGCTAGTATTTGTATTGAGCAAAGTAGATTTAAAAAAAAACACATTAAACATAAACACAATACTATATGTGGAATTTCTGTTAGCGTAAACATCATTGGATACCAAATACTTGGTGGACACATTCTCATATATTTTGCTTAACATATGTATTTAAATGTTTAAAAATTTTGAGGGTAAACTCTACAAGAGAGAGATGGGAATTTCGAATTTTACGTAGTTAGGAATATTCGAAGTTGAAATTAATGAACTTTTTCAGAGTAAATGGTACTTTGATCACGATCTTTTTCATGATCTGTGTTTTTAATAAGCCAGCTAATTAACAAATGCATATGCATTCGACCAGTTGTATGGCAATATCTAGATGATAACAGTGAAGATAAGTGTAATAAAAGTTTGGTGTATCTTTCGAACAAGAATCAGCAGTTTAGTGTCCTACTCGGACAGACAGTTCTTTTTAAAATTGAAAGACCTAATAGTCCAGTAAAACGAGTTAGAATTAACAATTTATTTAAATGGTTTTACAATCAACCATTCGTATAGCCGGCCCATATAGAAACGACTTCGAATTATCGAATCTATATAAAAGATTTGTTTGTAAAATAAATAAAAACGTAAAACATGTACTGGAAAATGTGTACTTTTTTTTTTTATAATAACAGCAGTTCCAACTTTTCATCTACTAGTATACGAAAACTATTGATTGATTGAATGGTTATTAATGTCCGGTAGCAAATATTACATGCACACAGGACGAGATACGTTGACGTGATGTGAAAATGAACTATTCGTGTTGTCAAGACCTACATACTTAGTCAATATTGAACTAGTTCACAGGGTAACATTCATTATTCCCGGATCGATACGAGTTGAAGAGTCTTCATTCTAGTAAGATGTGTGCTTTGGGGCGAAGCGGAAAATAATAATTTTCAAGTTTTTTTGTTATCCCTAAAGGGATTATGTTTTTTTTTGCACTCAAAGCGAGTATACGGTATGGTTGTGTTACCAACAACTATGTAGCTGGTATTTCCTAAACAATGCCCGTAATATAAAAAGTTCCTCTAAGTTTACACCAGTTGTATGTATTTATCGTACACATACATGTCTTACAGGATTAAAAATTCCGTTGCATGTGTATTCCTCTTGCTTTTATTCTGTGTGTAGTTTTTAAAATGCATACATAGAAAGACCAATTCCTATTTTTTAACTTTATCCCTCTCTCTCTCTCTCTCTCTCTCTCTCTCTCTCTCTCTCTCTCTCTCTCTCTCTCTACGCCCCTGTTGTTTGCTGCGTACACAGTTTACCAATGCAACAGGCGTTCAACTATATTCTTATAATCTTAAAGCAATGCCGTCATATCATTGAGATAAATTTGAGAAGGTGTGCTTCTTCATTCTTCTTTAATTATTGATTCAAGTTATTTCATATACATTCATTGTGGTGCTTGTTTGGTTTGAAGGTTATATATGATAGATATGAAACATTTTATAACAGCATCTTTTATATATTTCTTTCCAAAAATAAATTTCAAATATCCCTGAACTTTTCGATATAAGCACATATGTAGCTAGTTTAAAGCCTAGTTGTCTTTTGGATGAAAAACAGCAGTGCAAACTCTTTGTTTTTGTTTTATATATTTGTTCATGTATGTATTGTGAATTTATGCAACGAATTGATACACCATATACAAATGCCGGAGTTGGGGTGGCATGGTTGTCAATGAAAACAAACTATCCATAGAGATCAGCGGACAATGATGGGAACACATGCAGGTCACCACATGGTCGCATAAAGAATGTGGCGAGTTAAACCTGAGATGTAACGTAACAACATGACAACACAATATTAAAATCAGTTGGAAGGTTTCAATTGGGACTTATACATTTATGATCATTTATATGTTAGTCACAGGTTCCGCTCTTCAAATTAGTCCGAAGTACACAAAGTAACAACTGGAGAACACTCGCCTTTACTTAAACCTTGTCCAAAACACAATATCAACCTTTCTTCAAAGCATGCATTGTTTTCCCACATTGAAACGCCATTCAACTACGACTGGGTATAGTTTATCAGCAGTCTATTTATTTCATATATACATAACAATTTTGTAATTATATTCTAATCCAATTAGACTCATGCAGATCGACGTCCCGTTTCTCAAATCTACGTCCTATGTAAAGGTATGTTCTCAAATCCACGTCCTACGTAAAGGTATGTTCTCAAATCTACGTCCTTTGTAAAGGTATGTTCTCAAATCTACGTCCTTTGTAAAGGTATGTTCTCAAATCTACGTCCTATGTAAAGGTATGTTCTCAAATCTACGTCCTTTGTAAAGGTATGTTCTCAAATCTACGTCCTATGTAAAGGTATGTTCTCAAATCTACGTCCTATGTAAAGGTATGTTCTCAAGTTAATGTCCAATATTTGTGCCGGCTTCTGGTCGACGTCCAATTTGAAGTCTATATAGTTGTAAACTTCTACCTTGTTTAGTATCTGGTGGAGTGTTATCTCATTGACACTCATTCTACATTTTATTTTTCTATAAAACAACGAGACAACAACCCAACAATTGATATAACCAAAATACATCTAGGGTGCAATATACAGTCTAATTCATGCAGCCTGCCTCTGATTACAATGGAGTTTACAAACCAAGCAGAATCTGGTAACCCGTTTTGGATCATTTGAGATTCCTGTTTAAGATTCGTGTATATTTTTATACTTTTTTATTTATTATTTGACTTTTTTCTTACGATATTGTATGTGTTACTTCAAAATATGCCCATTGGTCTTTTCCCCATTAATGGATGTTTATTTGTTTTTTAAATTATAATAAACTATTCTTTCAGCAGCCATAGAAATAAGAAGATGTGGTATGAGTGCCAATGAGACAACTCCCGTCCAAGTCACAATGTGTAAAAAGTAAACCATTATAGGTCAAAGTACGACCTTCAACACGGAGCATTGGCTCACACCAATTAGCAAGTAATAAATCCTGAGGAACCTACTAGTGTAAAACAACTGGAAAACCAACTGTCTAATCTAAATAAAAAATAAAATGCTCCGCTGGGCGCAGCTTGATACGACCGCAGAGGTCGAACCCTGAACAGTTGGGGCAAGTATGGACATAACATTCAAGCTTGATACAGCTCTGAATTCGGATTGTGATTAAATATTTGACACAGCATAGGTTTCTGACACAGAATGAATGTGGTCTAAGAACTTGAACACAAGTTATTGTCTGGAAACTAGAAAAATGCTTATTTTTAGTCCCTTAATCCTAAACGTTTTGGGCAATTATTACCCCCAAACTCAATTCCAGCTTTCCCTTTGTGATTTGGAACCTTGTAGTACAATTTCAGAAAGATCCATACACCTACAAGTTATTGTCATGAAACTAGAAAAATGCTTGTTTTTTGCCCCTTTTTTGGCCCCTAATTCCTAAAATTTTGAGGTAATTACCCCCAAAATCAATCCTAGCATTCCCTTTGTGATATGGAACCTTGTGGTACAATGTCAGAGAGATCCATACACTAACACACAAGTTATTGTCTGGAAGTTATAAAAATGCTTATTTTTTGCCCCTTTTGGCCCCTTATTCCTTAACTGTTGGTACCATAACCCCCAAAATCAATCCCGACCTTCCTTTTGTGGAATTGAACCTTATGGTAAAATTTCATAGAGATCCATTCACTTAAACTAAAAGTTATTGTGCGAAAACGAATGTGTCTTCGGACGATGACGACGACGCCAACGTCATACCAATATATGACCGCAAAATTTTGTTCGATTTATAAAGGGGAATAACTCTAGAACAATTAAAGTTTCGCCACAAAAAAATCACACGTGGTAATAAGCATTTTGTGTAAGTTTCATAAAATTTGATTGAGGCAAACTAAAATTAGAGAACGGAAATGAAAAATTCAGCAATTTTTCCATTTATAAAGGGGGATAACTCTAGAACCGTTAAAGTGACGCCGCCAAAATTCAAACTTGATCTGTGATTTGTGTATTAGCATTGTGTATAAGTTTCATAACATTTGGTTGAGGCAAACTAAAGTAAGAGAACAGAAACCAACTTTAGGACATACAGACTGACAGGTGAAAGAGATTGACCTGCTAATCATTTTCGTTCATATCAGATTTGCTTTATATTCAACTACTTCATCTTTTCAGATATAAATCAGCTCATGTGTTATTATTTAGCAAAAGCTGCCATGTTTTATCATGATGGATCAAATCCTGGGATATTTTTTTATTTAGAGAAGACACCCTACATAACATCCAGGTTAAGTTTGGTAATCTTTGGCATACATTTTTTAACTGATTCAGAAGGGAATTAAAATGACTGCCAAACAGAGGAACATAAATTGATGGCAAAAACTCATATAGGCCAGGTAAGCTAAAATGCAAACTGGGCCAATTTTTTACTGCCAGGAAAAATATACATATAAATAAAATATTTTAATGATGAATGAAGAACAAATAATATTCAAAATATTTTAAGCATTATAGCATGTATAGAGATTATTTTCTTAATACTTCTTTTTTCTATTTTTTATTAAAAAAAACACATTTCACTTAACAGTTATTACACTTCTTTGACACCATTCAAAGCTTACCAGCATATTTTTGTAAAAATACAAATGCAATAAACACACCTAATGGATGACTTTGACAATTCCAATTTCCCAAATATTTTAAGTCCTGGCTCCAGTTATCCAAGTGTACGTTAAAAAAAAGCATTTCATCATGTATTATCAGTTCTTGTTTTAATATATAATATCACATATATATTTTAATACAATTCCAATACTTCAAATAAATCAAGATTCA
Organism: Mytilus californianus; assembly: GCF_021869535.1. NCBI lineage: Eukaryota > Metazoa > Mollusca > Bivalvia > Mytilida > Mytilidae > Mytilus > Mytilus californianus. The sequence goes on from NW_026262734.1 coordinate 34,262,349, forward strand.
ATAGGGAACCAACCTAACCAATTGTTACTACATCTAAAATTACACAAATTGTAAACAAATAAAATGCTTCGCTTAGCGCAGCCTGATACGACTGCAGAGGTTGAACCCTGAACAGTTGGGGCAAATTTGGACACAATATTCAAGCTTGATACTGTCTGAATTTGGATTGTGATCAAATGTTTGACATAATATAGGTTTTTGACACAAAACAAATGTCAAGATCTTACAAATATATTGCGCAATACTGTGCAATTAAAGATTTTTTCTTGAAACTTTTCAAAAATTTGAAATTTGAGATCCATACACTTAAACACAAGTTATTGTCTGGAAAACTAGAAAAATGCTTGTTTTTGACCCTTTTTTGGCCCCTAATTCCTGCATGAATGGGGCAATAACCCCCAAACTCAATCCCAGCTTTCCTGTTGTGACATGGAACCTTGTGGTACAATGTCAGAAAGATCCATACACCTACACACAAGTTATTGTCCAGAAACTACAATAATGCTTGTTTTTGGTACCTTTTTGGCCCTTAATTCCTAAACTGTTTGCACCATAACCCCCAAAATGAATCCAAGCCTTCTACTAGTGGTATTAAACATTGTGGTACAATTTCAGAGCAATTGAAATACTTATACACAAGTTTTTATCCTGAAAGTAGAAAAATGCTTGTTTTGGGCCCCTTTTGGACCCATTATTCCTAAACGGTTGGGACCATCATCCCCATAATCAATCCCAATCTTTCTTTTGTGGTATTGAATCTTCTCATTAAATTTCAAAGAGATCCATACAAGTAAACTAAAGTTATTGTCCGGAAACCAAATGTGTCTTCGGACGACGACGCAGACGACGACATCATACCTTTATACAATCCCAAAAATCTTTTTGCAATTGTATAATTAAAAGGAATTATGGTAAAATAATTTTCACAGGCAGACTAAAATATTTGAACCTTCCAGTACTCAAGTCAATAACCATGATAACAGATTACTTTAATATAATGAAAGTGTTTTACCTTTTTTCACTACATGCAGCTTAAATTAAAAATAAAGAATATTGTGTATAGGTTTCATAATGTTTGGTTGGGGCAAACTTAAGTTACAGAATGGAAACTAAAAATTTTGCAATCTTTCGATTTATAAAGGGGCATAACTCAATAATGGTTGAAGTGACACTACCCAAATTCAACTTGATCTGTGTTTTATCAGTGGAAGTCAAAATCAAACATTGCATTGTATAAAGCATTAATTGTAGTTGATTCAACTATAATCATGGACAAAGGAAGATAACTCCAATTTTAAAAATTACTTGATATTTAGAAGAAAATAAAAATTTTGCAATTTTTCTATTTCTAAAGGGGCATAACTCTAGAACCGTTAAAGTGACGCCACCAGAATTCAAACTTGATCTGTGTTTTGTGGTAATAAGCATTGTATATAAGTTTCATAACATTTGGTTGAGGCAAACTAAAGTTAGAGAACGGAAACGATAAATTCAGCAATTTTCCATTTGTAAAGGGGCATAACTCTAGAACAGTAAAAGTGACGCCACCAAAATTCAAACTTGATCTGTGTTTTGTGGTAATAAGCATTGTGTATAAGTTTCATAACATTTGGTTGAGGCAAACTAAAGTTAGAGAACGGAAACCAATTTTGGGACGTACGTACGTACAGACGGGCAAGGGTAAAACTTAATGCCCCCTCTGCTACGGCGGGGGCATAAAAAAAATAATGTACAGCCATTTGACTTACAGTAGATCTTATAATTTGCCTGATTTAAGTTTTTATATTTCTATTAGAGTTCTGAAAATATTCTGTAAATGGTAAAAATTTAATTTAAAGGCAATAACTCCTATAGGAAAATGTTTGACAGTTTTTACTTCAATGGGCAGCAGATCTTTGCCCACTGTTAAAATTTCTCTATTCATAGGGGTTGGCCTTGTATGTCATGTTGGTTTGCAGACAGGATGACAGGGTCATTAGATACATTTTTCTAAAAATCTTTGAGCCAGGTGAATTGAAATTTAAAGGTGAACATGTATACATGTACAATAGACCAAATTCATGGCTAAAACAATTAAATTGTTAAAGGAAACCTGATGATATTCTAATGGTTAATTTATAATCTATATATGACATTAAGGGATAACATTTATACAAGTCATTCTTATTTTATTGACAATGTAAGTAATATTTACATATATAATAAGCAAATTTGAATGATATTTATTTTGATATCATGGTTTTAATTGTCTCCCCTTAATTTTCTCAAAAAATTTTCTTATATATATCATGTTTATATTCATTATATATACAGGTTATTTTTTATTTACAACCCCTTAAACTTGTTAAATGCTCTAGTTGTGTGTGTTTTGGGAGGTCAAAACATGCCTTAAAAGAATTTTTCTGGTTAGCTATATAAATTTAAATATCTAAATTAGATAGAGAGTCAGAACTACACAGAGAAATTGTTTGTCTACAGCCTTGAAAATGCTCCCTTAAGCTTGAACCTTTTAAATGAACAGTATTTCCATGATAACAGACAAATGAGATTTTCATTGTCCTTGAAATCATAATACTTTATTGAATAGGAATAACAACTGTTATTGACAAACAGTTAAACACTCTATTAAGGCAACGTAGTCTGACAAGAAAATTTCAAGAATAAAAAAACAATAAGACTTTTCAACTTATATACATATAAGTAAAACTGTTACACTACTAAATTTCTAAGGGATAATACTCTACCTCCAAAATAGTTTACATATAAACCAGTAAATAAAAAAAACCACTTGTTTAAAAAGTATTACCCCTGACTGTACATGCTGTATGACAAACTTCAAAAATATTAAAATGACTATATCTACATGTTATTTTCATTATCATATCAATGGTTCAAGTATATATACATGATATATAAAATCTGTTCTACAAAATGTAGTATCACATTAAATATGTAAAACAATACAATTAATTTATCAATTTTACTAAAAATATATACAATTTTAGAAATTTGCACACACTTAAAGATGTACATTTGTAATTAATAGCATTTTCCTATTGATACATTCCATGCATTACATTGAAATAATTCTTTTTTAGATTGCAATTCTAGTTTAATAATCATAGAATTGAAATTTAAATTAACAAAAATCTACTGTGCATTAATGTCAGTGGCAGATCCAGTAATGAGGACATGCAACCCTAAGGCCTAGGCTACTTGTCCCCTTTCATTGCCATCTTTCTTGCAATTCGTTTTTTTTTAGCTGAATGTTTATCCTCATAAGATAATCTTCATACATAATCAAGTAAAATTTCATTTTAAAAGAAGAGTATTGCAAAAACATGTAGCAATACATAGTATCCAACTGATTAAAATCCATTGTACTTGAACAAAATGCAAGATTGATTGTTTTGATGCTAACTTGATCTATACATTTGTAACTAGTCATGGTGTAAACTTTATAACAAATATCCATTCAATATCTTCAAGCATGAAGAAAGAAAAGTGAGGAAAACTGATTATCTGAGTGAATTTTTTAAGTCCAAGGACCATAAATCTACACAAAATCATCAAACAGGTACAAAATTTTAAACTTGATCTGTTACCATGGTTATTTGTCATAATTAAACTATAACCATTCAATATCTTCATTAATTTATTAAGTTCAAGGAACATAACTCTGCACAAAATCATCAGACCAGAACAATATTTAAATGTGATCTGTAACTACATGTAGTCATGATGAAACTATATACCAATCATCCATTCAATGTCTTCATGCATGACGTGTGGAAAACTGATTATTTGAATGAATTTTCAAAGTCAAAGGACCATAACTCTGCACAAAATCATCACACCAGAACAAAATATAAAGTTGATCTGTAACTTGTCATGATAAAACAATACACCAAATATCAAATCAATATCTTCAAGCACAAAGAAAAAAAAAGTGAAAAACTGATTTGCTGGACTGAATGTGGACAGACAGACAAATGATTTAATTAATGGAGTGCAAACCTGATCCCCTTCTATATCATCACAAGGGAACTAAACAGAGGGATCGATGTTCTTGATTTTACGCTTATGATTAAAATGAGCTAAAAAAAAGCCTTTTTTTCAAAATATATAAGTGATAAAATTGAAAGTGAGTTTGAATTATGGCAAAAAATAAATCCAATTTAACATGCTTTTAAGTCATCATCCTTTGGACTACCAGTAATTTAAAATTAATCAACATCAGGAAAAGCATAAAAATGATAAAGCATTACTGAGTCAAATCCTTAATTAAAAATACATTAGTTGTTAAGTGATTTCCTCAGCAGATGTTTCAACTACATGTACATGTACATTTTTGTATTTATCAAATAGCTAAAATATGTTCTACATTGACTTCAACTTGTTTTAACATGTTTAAAGTAAACGATTTACAAATACCAAAAAATTCATAATACTTGTTTAAATGCAAAAGTTCTTCTTTCCTATGTGATGCCATCACTAATGCAGCCAGCAGTCATCTTGTAACTTTGAATATCATTACAAATTTTATAATGCTTAATTGCTATTGACCAGTTGCATTGGTTCTCTTCAATTCTCTTCAATTCAAAATAATCCTTATATATATTCATCTTCATACTATTTGAGTGGTGCTGAACTCTTTATTATCATACACATTTTACATTTACATGAAAGTATAGGCATGTAAAGGCATTGTTATCATAAATGTTTAGGATGTATGGTGCCTGGTGGTCAGGTGTAATTTTGTTGCTTTCCTTTATCATGTTTATTCGCGTTATTGTTTTAACTTATCATGCTTATAGTGATAAACACAATCTTCCAATTCGTTGTATTTTTCCTATGAAAAGAATATATATCCTTTCCACAAAATTTGATATGACACTTTTCCCAGCAAATCACCCCAGGTAAAGGCTTTAAAGCGGCGCATTCATAAAATGTCTGTGTCTAGGGATATTTCAGGAGTCTTTCCCCTACTAACGACAAAGCATTCAAATATGTTAGTGAATACGAAAAAATTTCCCGGTTGCAACTGGTATCAGGTGTTTTATATTATAATTTATATTACACCTTGTAGATCAGTCCAAGATTTACAGTACCATCCATATAATGTTACTTTCTCCGAATTTTTCACCATTTTCCACATTTTACCTCTAGGTCCATTATCGTATTTTACTGTTTTCATAACCGTTGTTATACAAGGTTATGCAGGCAAAATGGTTGATCCTTCAAACAAAAAATCAAATGTATGCAATCAAAATTATTTATCATTCAAAATATCAAATTAACAAATCAGGATTCATGAAGAGTTATCTCTCTTGCAAACTTATAATCACAAAAATGTCGGTAATGATCTGAATATATCCCGTTTTCAAGGAATGTATGCATCTCATTAATGCTTCTTTAAAAAAAAAAAGGATAGGCCCTAGAAGAAGGTTTAAAAGCACGTTTAAATCTTCAACTGTGTAGTTCAAGGATTTTTCAAATTTATTTTAACAAACGTCACTAGTAACAAATGAGTAACGGCTCCACGTACAATACATAGACGGGCGGATTAAATAGTTCATTTTTATCAATATGAAAGAACTCTTTGTCGATCATTTTTATCCAAATGGAACATTTTCGTAAGAGTATAATGGTAATGAAAACACTGCCCACCACGTGCTATCTCAAAAGCACCATTAACTGGTCTTTTATCGTTAGATATTACCAGTAATTTCAAGTTCATAAGCTATACCTGAAATAATGCCATTACTATATAAATTAAGACTACTGGAAACACAAGTATAGATGTAGCTTAAGTGCTGATTGCTGGTGAAAAGTAAACAATGGCTGGATATTATTGGAAGCAGTTCTGGAAGTGATGACCTAATTCCGAAACAAATCAGTAAGCATTCCTGCAACGGAAATTACGGATGTCTAGCAAAACCTGTTACTGCTTTAATAAGCTAATAGCATACTGCAGCATACTGTACGGTATATACAGTATACGTTGTTACAATTTCAAAAAGGCTAATAACACTAATAACTTTCTTATTGATAAAGCAAATAGTTATAGGATAGGGTAACTATTTGCTTCATCAATAAGAAAGTTATTAGTGTTATTAGCCTTTTTGAAATTGTAACAACGTATACTGTATATACCGTACAGTATGCTGCAGTATGCTGTTAGCTTATTCGAAGATGAAATGTCTTTTCGGAAACACTCGCTTTCTTTTTGAATTTTAACAAATTATACTGTATATACTGTACAGTGTGCTGTTAGCTTATTTAAAGATTAAAAGTCTTTTCGGAAACACTCTCATTTGCTGTTTTAGAAAGAACGTGGTACTTGAACAAGAAGAAAGCTGCGGCCATTTTAACAAATTTGGTAGTTTTACATTTTAAAAGGTAGATAGATTAACTACATGTACTGACACCTTGGGTTAATATATAAAGGAGCAATACGCACAATATTAGTCTAATTTTTGATTAATTTTACGCTGCAAATTATGAGACAAAATTGAAATTTATGAGCAATGCTGTTTGTTTTTTTTTTTTAAAGAAAACTAGTTGATTTACTGTGTTATCAGGACTTTTGTTTACAATTACCAAACATTTAGATTGAATTTTCGACTGTTCGACATACTAAGGAGATAGTAAAAATGTTGTGAAGGGATGGTAACGATATTTTTTTACTTGCCATGCTTGAAGCAAGAATCATTTTTGTGATACCGTTTTATTTTCTTTTATTTCTTCCTGGAAGCACATTATAGAGCCTGAATATTTATTTTAAAGTTCTCAGTGTCTTCTATTCCTCCTGAGACTATTATACTAACACGTTAATAGTCCCAGATTGCTCCAAAAATATTTTATTTTACGATTTATTTACAGCTTGAAAATAGCATGGGTGACCCTCAAAAGCAAGGAATATCATGACCCATCCCAGTCCCCCCCCCCCCCCTCCCCTCCGGACCCTCGAGGTTTTCTTTCATTTCAAAAAAATAACTTTGAACGATCTCATTTTGAGGAATGTGAACTTTAATAATTAAATTTACAGACTAATGGTATCTGAAATTCAATTAAAAGTATCCGTTTGGGCTTAAAATGATAACAAAAATCGAATTAGAATGCAACAAAATTAACTTAAAACGTAATATTCTGTTTATTTTGCCAAACAAACATAGTAATGGTACACTTCCGGTAGGGTAGGGGCGTGTACAATACTGAAACCATCTCGGTGAAAACATGACTTTTCTGGATTTTGACAATAAAAACATAAAAAGAAAAATGAATCCTAACTACTTATCTCACTTTATTTTTACAACGAAACTGGAACCAAACTATAAGAATAAACTTTCATTCCTAACCTAGTCAATTAGAGATGATGACAAAAATTTAGCAAAGTTTAAATCCTTAAAAATAATTTAAGATCATGGAAATTAATATAAGATAGAACTTGTGGCCTTAATTGTTTAAAGTTATGGATAGGTTGATAGTATTTTAGGTAAAATAGGTATATGCCATACCTAAAGTAAGAGAGGTGGTGAATAAAAAAATTTCACAATTTCGAAAAACAAAAATATATTTAAAGACTTGTACAATTTAGTTTCTAATTAAAAAGTTTTACATAAACATCAAAGCTATATGACACAAAATAAATGGCTTATAAATTTACAAGCCTATATACTATTATAAATCCAATAGGAATATTTAATAGGAAATTTGTCTGAAAACCCTTACATAAATTTAGGTTTTTCTGGTTCTATGGGTCAATAAATCTATAATTATGATTATTATAGTGAACATTTTAGTAAACTTTTTATTTAAAAATTATTTTTTTTAGAAATATACTGAATTGTAAATGATAAAATTTGTTAAAGGGGAGATAATCAGAAGCTTTCATTTAAAGTAGCATTTCATCAGTGCTTTTTTTATTCTTATGAATAGGATTAATAATTAGCACCAATAGTTACTCACACAGAAGAGACAAATAGAGCTAAATATATGATTGCAAAATAAATGGAATACAATAGAGTGGTTTACGTGTAAAACCCCCTTCTGTTAGACAAAAAGTAAAATGATATCATCACAACATTAATTGTATAAAGAATAAAGTGGTTTACCAAGAAATACAAACACAAAATATATGAGGAATATGTCAATGAGACAGCAACTGAACAATACAAAAAGAGACAAGTAGAGGTCAGTACATGGTCTACAGAGAAATTCAAACTTTTAGATATATATGAAAATAATTTGTAGCAAAATAAAAGTGACCTACTAATTTACAGTTTGTTTTTTTTTAGTTTGAAGATATAATAATACTATGCGCTGATGTAGCTGAAGGCTAGGGCAAGTCATACCTATTGGTAAGTAAACATTGTAGTCAAATTGTATAGGAATGTCTACTAGAGTTTGTTCATAGTGTATTTCATTTGTAAATGATATAATTTTGAAAGGGGAGATATTTAAAAGGTACTTGTTTCATTACAAGTAGCATTATATCAGTGCTTTTATTTCCTTTGCAATGTATATGAACATTTTGCACTAATAGCAACGTTGGTTAAGGCAAAACGTAACATGAAATCATTGCACTATAAATTGCATAAAGAAATAGTGGTTGACCAAGAAATACAAACAAAAAATATGAGGAATATGTCAATGAGACAGCAACCAACCAAATACAAATAGAGACGAGTTGAGGTCAGTGGATAGTCTACAGAAAAAGTTATAACTTATATACATACATATATGAAAATAACAGCAACTGAATGTGACCTTTATAATTTACTGAATGATATTTTAGATTGAAGATAGTTTACTGTGAACTCATGTGATCCAAGGTCCAGTTAATTTAATACTACATGTATTGGTAAGTAGGCACTAAAGAAACTATTTGCTTATTAATTTTATCCAATACAATTGGGAAATGTTTTTTAATTGTAATTTAATTATAAAATTATGAAAGGGGAGGTAATCAAGCACTTTTTAAATAGGATTTACATTTTGCACTAGGAGCAATATTTTTTTGATATGGTACAAGGGAGTGCTCTTATAAAAGGAGAAAGATATAGAAAAATAAAAATACATACATTTGATATATACTATTGGTTTCAGTATCTGAAAATGAATGTGACCTTAATAATTCAATTATATTTTCAGTTTGAAGAGCTAATAACTACTGTGTACTGATGTCATGTGTTTCAAGGCCACGTTAAGTTGTTATTACATTTGTATTGGTAAGTTGTGGCATTGAAGTCAAATATATAGGAACTTTTACTTATTCATTTAATCAAACAAAATTCAGGAATAAATTTTAATTCTAATTGAAAAAACTCTGAAAGGGGAGATAATCAAGAATTGTTCCATTAGAAGTAGAATTACACCCGTTCTATTAGTAGACAAAAAGTAAAATGATATCATCACAACATTAATTGTATAAAGAATAAAGTGGTTTACCAAGAAATACAAACACAAAATATATGAGGAATATGTCAATGAGACAGCAACTGAACAATACAAAAAGAGACAAGTAGAGGTCAGTACATGGTCTACAGAGAAATTCAAACTTTTAGATATATATGAAAATAATTTGTAGCAAAATAAAAGTGACCTACTAATTTACAGTTTGGTTTTTTTTAGTTTGAAGATATAATAATACTATGCGCTGATGTAGCTGAAGGCTAGGGCAAGTCATACCTATTGGTAAGTAAACATTGTAGTCAAATTGTATAGGAATGTCTACTAGAGTTTGTTCATAGTGTATTTCATTTGTAAATGATATAATTTTGAAAGGGGAGATATTTAAAAGGTACTTGTTTCATTACAAGTAGCATTATATCAGTGCTTTTATTTCCTTTGCAATGTATATGAACATTTTGCACTAATAGCAACGTTGGTTAAGGCAAAACGTAACATGAAATCATTGCACTATAAATTGCATAAAGAAATAGTGGTTGACCAAGAAATACAAACAAAAAATATGAGGAATATGTCAATGAGACAGCAACCAACCAAATACAAATAGAGACGAGTTGAGGTCAGTGGATAGTCTACAGAAAAAGTTATAACTTATATACATACATATATGAAAATAACAGCAACTGAATGTGACCTTTATAATTTACTGAATGATATTTTAGATTGAAGATAGTTTACTGTGAACTCATGTGATCCAAGGTCCAGTTAATTTAATACTACATGTATTGGTAAGTAGGCACTAAAGAAACTATTTGCTTATTAATTTTATCCAATACAATTGGGAAATGTTTTTTAATTGTAATTTAATTATAAAATTATGAAAGGGGAGGTAATCAAGCACTTTTTAAATAGGATTTACATTTTGCACTAGGAGCAATATTTTTTTGATATGGTACAAGGGAGTGCTCTTATAAAAGGAGAAAGATATAGAAAAATAAAAATACATACATTTGATATATACTATTGGTTTCAGTATCTGAAAATGAATGTGACCTTAATAATTCAATTATATTTTCAGTTTGAAGAGCTAATAACTACTGTGTACTGATGTCATGTGTTTCAAGGCCACGTTAAGTTGTTATTACATTTGTATTGGTAAGTTGTGGCATTGAAGTCAAATATATAGGAACTTTTACTTATTCATTTAATCAAACAAAATTCAGGAATAAATTTTAATTCTAATTGAAAAAACTCTGAAAGGGGAGATAATCAAGAATTGTTCCATTAGAAGTAGAATTACACCCGTTCTATTAGTAGACAAAAAGTAAAATGATATCATCACAACATTAATTGTATAAAGAATAAAGTGGTTTACCAAGAAATACAAACACAAAATATATGAGGAATATGTCAATGAGACAGCAACTGAACAATACAAAAAGAGACAAGTAGAGGTCAGTACATGGTCTACAGAGAAATTCAAACTTTTAGATATATATGAAAATAATTTGTAGCAAAATAAAAGTGACCTACTAATTTACAGTTTGTTTTTTTTTAGTTTGAAGATATAATAATACTATGCGCTGATGTAGCTGAAGGCTAGGGCAAGTCATACCTATTGGTAAGTAAACATTGTAGTCAAATTGTATAGGAATGTCTACTAGAGTTTGTTCATAGTGTATTTCATTTGTAAATGATATAATTTTGAAAGGGGAGATATTTAAAAGGTACTTGTTTCATTACAAGTAGCATTATATCAGTGCTTTTATTTCCTTTGCAATGTATATGAACATTTTGCACTAATAGCAACGTTGGTTAAGGCAAAACGTAACATGAAATCATTGCACTATAAATTGCATAAAGAAATAGTGGTTGACCAAGAAATACAAACAAAAAATATGAGGAATATGTCAATGAGACAGCAACCAACCAAATACAAATAGAGACGAGTTGAGGTCAGTGGATAGTCTACAGAAAAAGTTATAACTTATATACATACATATATGAAAATAACAGCAACTGAATGTGACCTTTATAATTTACTGAATGATATTTTAGATTGAAGATAGTTTACTGTGAACTCATGTGATCCAAGGTCCAGTTAACTTAATACTACATGTATTGGTAAGTAAGCACTAAAGAAACTATTTGCTTATTAATTTTATCCAATACAATTGGGAAATGTTTTTTAATTGTAATTTAATTATAAAATTATGAAAGGGGAGGTAATCAAGCACTTTTTAAATAGGATTTACATTTTGCACTAGGAGCAATATTTTTTTGATATGGTACAAGGGAGTGCTCTTATAAAAGGAGAAAGATATAGAAAATAAAAATACATACATTTGATATATACTATTGGTTTCAGTATCTGAAAATGAATGTGACCTTAATAATTCAATTATATTTTCAGTTTGAAGAGCTAATAACTACTGTGTACTGATGTCATGAGTTTCAAGGCCACGTTAAGTTGTTATTACATTTGTATTGGTAAGTTGCGGCATTGAAGTCAAATATATAGGAACTTTTACTTATTCATTTAATCAAACAAAATTCAGGAATAAATTTCAATTCTAATTGATAAAACTCTGAAAGGGGAGATAATCAAGAGTTGTTCCATTAGAAGTAGCATTACACCAGTTCTTTTAGTTCTTTTGAAAACAGAATAAACATTTTGGCTAAGTATCTTTTGTCACATGGTAGAAAAAAAGTAAAAGGATATCATTACAATATTAATTGCATAAAAATATTTTAGACCACTGTGGTTTATCAAGAAATACAAACAAAAAATATATGAGGAATATGTCAATGAGACAGCAACTGAACAATACCAAAAGAGACAAGAAGAGGTCAGTATAAAGTCTACAGAGAAAATTCAAACTTTTAATTGCTTAAAAAATATAGTGGTTTTCCAAGAAATACAAACAAAAAATATATGAGGAATATGTCAATGAGTCAGTAACTGAACAATACAAGAGACAAGTAGAGGTTAGTACATGGTCTGCAGTGAAAGTTAAAACTTATATATATATGTATATATAGAAGTCTATAAAAAGGACCAACCAGCAAATTTACTATGTACATATATGTATACACAAGTCTAAATTGAAAACAACGTTCAAACCTATGATTGCGTTGGATAAAAACCGCAATTTTTATACGTGTGCATGCAAAACAAATTTCTTGGTAGAGGGGTCTAAATACAGCACAAACAACATATATGTATACATATATATATATTGTTGGTGATGTTGTACCCTTTTAGACTGGTTATATATTGTATTTTGTAGTGTACTGTATCATAATTATATGATCCATCGCTCCGTAAGATTTATTGTTGGCTATTATTCAGTCATTTTATATATATATATATATATATATCATATATGAAAATAACAGCAACTGAATGTGACCTTTATAATTTACTGAATGATATTTTAGATTGAAGATAGTTTACTGTGAACTCATGTGATCCAAGGTCCAGTTAACTTAATACTACATGTATTGGTAAGTAAGCACTAAAGAAACTATTTGCTTATTTATTTTATCCAATACAATTGGGAAATGTTTTTTAATTGTAATTAAATTATAAAATTATGAAAGGGGAGGTAATCAAGCACTTTTTAAATAGGATTTACATTTTGCACTAGGAGCAACATATTTTTGATATGGTACCAGATAGTGCTCTTTTTGGAGGAAGATACAGAAAATACATACATGTGACATATACTATTGGTATCGGTATCTGATTCCACATGGCACTTGTTAATCATTGTCAATACCTATAATGTGGAAAACAAAAGGGTTGGACTGATGTAATTTTTAATCAACACCATTGTCCTATATAAGTTATGTATAAGTCAAATTCTTTGATTTGTCGTGTTTACGTCATGAAGGCTAACAAAATGGACCTTGTTATTTTAGTATTATAGATATATATATAAGTGTGTCTAAACCTGTGACAACTTTATATGACAGACATTCTCTGTTGGATTATCTGTGGTTATACAGCGCTAACACCATAATATATATATATCATCGTCTCATAGGTTTTCGTTAATATTAAGAATGCATTATGACGTCACGATTTCCATTGAAAAAGCATGCATAGTTCGAAAACATATGACTACGAAAACATATGATATGACCATATGTATGAAAGGCAAACAATGATAGTGACCTTAAGAATTTGATATATTTTCAGTACGAAGATTTATAACCAAGTACTGATGTAATTAAAGGTCCATTCAATTTATATTGTAAGTAAACATTTTAGTCAAAATGTTTAGATATGATAATTTAATACAACCTTCTATAATGTATAATGAAATAAAATTCAGAAATATATCAAATCTTTTAAGAATACTTATTAAATTTATTTTATCAATGAAAATTCAGAAATATATTTTAATTGTAAATGGTAAAATTTTGAAAGGGGAGATAATCAAGCATAAGTTGTTTATTCTTAGTAGCATTACACCACTGTTTTTTTTCAAATTTTGAACTTAGCAACTTTTGGACTGAGTAACATGACATATGAACACAACGAATTGCCTAAAAAACAGAGGAATATGTCAATGAGACAGCAATCAAACAATACAAAAAGAAACTGATATTTTTATATATAATATATATTCTATAAATACAAATTGATAATTTAATTGTACTTTTAGTTTGATGATTTTTAATTATTTATTTTTTAGATGTCTCATATAAAGAAAAGAAAGGTGCCATGCACTTTTGTAGTCCATCAAAATGGGAAAAAGAAAACAATAACTAAGTCATACAAACCTTTATCATCAATTGATAAAACTGCTGGTGCCAAAAATGATAAAGATGAAACTATAAATGCACAGGTGATGAACAATGAACCAGAAAGAAATGGGGATGTACAGCTGAACAATGAGCATGAAACACCTTTTACAGTTGACCCTAAAAATAGTATGTGAAGTGTAATTATTTTAAAGTGGCATTTATGATCTCCTTAAAGTAGAATTATGGGTTATAAGATGAATAAAGAGGTGTGCCATGAGTGCATTATATGCCCTTCATTTTTTCAATGAAAAAATGTCCATAACTCATCAATATCATATCAGAAATGTATTAAAAAATAAAGGAAGCTTATCTTAATAGATATAAACCATTCACCAAAGTTTCAAGTTTCAAAGGTTTAAGCCTTTTTTGAGTGATTCTCAGACGTGTTGATTACAGACGGACAGACAAACAACAATATACAATAAAACGAATGTTCTGTAAACGGGCTTATAAAATTGAATTTTTTAAGCCAGAAAGAACTTGAAAGTTGACCAAAAAATGGTATAAAAAAAAATTGATAATTCTGCATATTCTGTCATCATAATTTTATTGGTATTTTTTAAAAGGTGCAAATGTGTTAACATCATTGATGAAGGTGACTGTAAAATATGTGTTGTAATTATTCATTAAGTATAAATATCATGCAAAAGATTGTCTAATTAGAATTTAATTTTGATATTTTTAGGTTGTTTTTTATACTTACAGTACCAAATACTTTAGTACTTTTTTTTAAGAATATGCTAAAGCCAAGTTCCAACGTTTAAACCATTGGTCAGAATTATGCAAGAAGCTGGTGTCTGCAGCAAAAGAAAAAGAAGCAGTATTCGATTTTAAATGCCAGGATTGTGGAATTGAAAACCTTGATCTCTACCGATGCATAGATTGTATATCTTGGCCAGTTATATGTGAAAGTTGTCTGGAAATTAGGCATCAATTTCCACATTTACATGTTTTTGAGAAATGGATGGTAAGATTTTCCCCTTTTTTTAAAGAAAAACCATGTAAAATTAACTTGTAATTTAGTAAAGCAGATCTTTTCAGTAAGAATTTCTGAAATTAATAAAAATGTATGTGTGATGACAGCCCCCCTTCTTAATAAAGCATGAAGATACATGCAGATAATTGCTTTATGAAATATTTATCATAGACCAGGTTGTTTTTATGGTTTCATGTATTGATTTTTGTTATAAATGTATAAAATTAGAAATAGGTGTTGATTGATCATATTATTTCTGTTTGTTTAATTATTACAATTTTTGTGGAAATTGGCCATGCTTGGTTTAATTTATTTGAGGCATGATATCTGGATGTATTTTCTTTTTGTTGTCAATGTTTGTTATTTGGTTGGGGTCTCTTTCACCCCAATGTCTCTTCTTATTCATACTTATTGGCAGTTTAATATAATGTTTTTAGCTCACCTGGCCCACAGGGCCAAGTGAGCTTTTCTCATCACTTGGCGTCCGGCGTCCGGCGTCCGTCTTTGTCGTCGTCGTCGTCGTCCGTCGTCGTTAACTTTTACAAAAATCTTCTCCTCTGAAACTACTTGGCCAAATTTAACCAATCTTGGCCACAATCATCATTGGGGTATCTAGTTTAAAAAATGTTTCTGGTGACCTGGCCAACCAACCAAGATGGCCACCATGGCTAAAAAATAGAACATAGGGGTAAAATGTAGATTTTGGCTTATATCTCTGAAACCAAAGCCTTTAGAGCAAACCTGACATGGAATAAAATTGTTTTTCAGGTCAAGATCTATCTGCCCTGAAATTTTCAGATGAATCGGACAACACGTTGTTGGGTTGCTGCCCCTGAATTGGTAATTTTAAGAAAATTTTGCAGCTTTTGGTTATTATCTTGAATATTATTATAGATAGAGATAAACTGTAGAGAGCAATAATGTTCAGCAAAGTAAGATCTACAAATAAGTCAACTTGACCAAAATGGTCAGTTGACCCCTTAAGGAGTTATTGCCCTTTATAGTCAATTTTTAACCATTTTTCGTAAATTTTTGTAATCTTTTACAAAAATCTTCTCCTCTGATACTGCTACGACAAATTTAACCAAACTTGTCCACAATCATCATTAGGGTATCTAGTATAAAAAATGTGTCCGATGACCTCGCCCGCAAACTAAGATGGCGGACATGGCTAAAAAATAGTACATAGGGTAAAATGCGGTTTTTGGCTCATATCTTTGAAACCAAAGCATTTAGAGCAAATCTGACGTGGATTAAATTGTTCATTAGGTCAAGATCTATCTGCCCTGAAATTTTCAGACCAATCAGGCAACATGTTGTTGGGTTGCTGCCCCTGAATTGGTAATTTTAAGAAAATTTTGCAGCTATTGGTTAATATCTTGAATATTATTATAGATAGAGATAAACTGTAAACAGCAAAAATGTACAGCAAAGTAAGATCTACAAATAAGTCAAACATGACCAAAATTGTCAATTGACCCCTTAAGGAGTTATTGCCCTTTATAGTAAATTTTTTACAATTTTCATAAATTTTGTAAATTTTTGTAAATTTTTACAAAATATTTTCCACTGTAACTACTGGGCCAAGTTCATTATAGATAGAGATAATAGTAAGGAGCAAGAATGTTCAGTAAAGTAAGATCTACAAACACATCACCATCACCAAAACACAATTTTGTCATGAATCCATCTGTGTCCTTTGTTTAATATGCACATAGACCAAGGTGAGCGACACAGGCTCTTTAGAGCCTCTAGTTTGCAGTTATTGGAATACAAAAAAAGGTAGTGATTTTATTAAGATCCTGGATTTCATAATTTAAAAGAAGTTACTGAACACAATTGATTCTTATATTCAACATACCCCTACCCCTGTGATAGCTTGATATATTAGTTTTTTTAAATTACAACAACCTATAAATTTGATGATATATGCACTGTATGATTATATAAAGAAGAGATTTTGGGTATTTTTTAATGCGACAATAATATAATAACATTGAAAAGCAAACCATTGATCTGAGTATCATTAAACATTATGGTTTTGTCTTTCCTCATGCACACACATTAACAATTGTTAAATTTAGCAGTAAGGGCAGTTGAAGAAGACCATTAAAATTAGTTCAAAACAATAGTTTAGGTTTTTATTGTAGACTTTGGTTGAACTAATAATAGTTTACTATAAGAATTATATCAAAGATTAGTATTATTTTTGTAATGATGAACCAATTTAAGGTAAATTGATTAAAACACATGCTTCTTTTATAGCATGGGGCATTTATAGGCTATGCACCTCCAACTAAGCCTTGGAAGAGAAGACAACATGACATGTGTACAACTGACTACATGAAAGAAATAGTAGTTATCGATGATAAAGGTATTCTTTATATAGTAACTAACATACTTTCTTTTGTAGCATTTCTTAGGTTGGATAAAGGTATCAATTACTTTTAAATGGACATTTGATATGATTTAGACAAAAAAATAAAAAAAATATATACATATACCAAATTGCAACTATTTTGACAGATTTTTCACCTGTAACATTCATTTATGATCCAAACAAAAGTTTCTATTTTGTGTTTATTTGGTAGATGAATCCTTATTTACTATAAAGTTCCATTAATTGGAATTTGAATCTATATCGAATCATAGAAAAATGGGTTCGAACCGACCTTCATACGATCCATGAGTCTGTTATGAGGAGTACCCAAATTGCATCCATGCTTAAATTCACATCCTTAGAAGTTAAATAAAAGGTGTTTTGTTTTATTTCTTCAATCATTTAGAACAATTTAATGAATTAGTGAATACTTTATCTGTTGATTTGTACTGTATTTTGTGAATATTTAGATATATATATACCTATATTATGCAAGTCTTTCAAATACTATTTGAAAGACTTGCATAATGTCAAATTATAAAAAAATACAAATTGTTTAGTCCCTAAGAAATCTTGTAAGATTTTCGCTGCTATTTTTGCTAAATAGGCGAAATTTGGGTACTGTGACATTAAATATTTTTTTTCAATTAAAATTTTTAAAGTGATAGGTGGTCCAAAGTGGAATACACTAATTAACTTCTGTTTTTTAAGCATTTTTTTTGCAAGACTTGTATGTTTTAAAAACAATTTCTCTATTTATTGTTACCTGTAATAATTGTCTTTATTTTTCAGGTAGACAACATCTTAGAACAATTCAATTTTGTTCTTGTGAGGAGGAAGCAATTACCTTGTTGTCATACAATCTGTGGCCTGCCTCACCAAAAACACCTCATTTAGCCTTCCACATTGATTTACTTCGCTGGTTAAATGGTTTATTGCTCGAGTGCCATGTATCCGTGAAGGGGTTTTGTGAAGCTTTAAAAGCTAGACAACCAAAGTTGTACAAGATGTTGGTCACAAAAGAGGTTAATTTAATTAAGATTCCATACTAATGAGATTTATAGTTTTGCTGTTATAAAACCCTCAGCATATCCTACTGTTATATAACTTATATAAGGCATTTCAAAAAATAAATGACACTGTATACATTTGAAAGAATGAAAAGTACCAATAAAATATATGTCTCGAAAAATTTAGATAATTATGTTTTTTATAAAGGATACAGTATTTTTTTACACATTTATATATAAAATGATGTGGTGTGATTGCCAATGAGACAACTATTCACAAGAGATCAAATGACACAGAAATTAACAACTATAGGTCACGGTACAGCCTTTAAGGTTTGGTTGGTGGTGGTGGTGAGGGTTTTATCTTTTCCCTTATAATCCATATAGCCACAATTGCGTATTCTTAAATTTAATTTTTAACTCTACTTTTAGGGAAAAGAAATTTATAAGAGTTTAATGGCAGAAACAATTCACCAATTTCGTCAGTTTGTATACCAAATGGACTATTTAACCAATAATTTTCCAGATCTAGATGATGGTTGTACCTGTCCAGCTTGTTTTGAGGTATAATTGATATAATGTGCTAGATTAACATTGAATGATTGATATATTTTAATGAAATATTTGCCACAGTATAAAAGCAATAATCAGTAGAATACAATAGCCCACATGCAACACCATAAACAAAAAGAGGAACAACAATCAATCAATCACTGTACTATCAGATTATTGCATGGCATTTTTCATATCGCATGTATTATCAGTCCTAGGTTCAATATCAGCCCAAGAGTCGCATGGCTCGAGGGCTGATATTGACCGAGGGCTGATAAAACATGCGATATGAAAAATGACGTGCTATGATCTTTTTATCATATACTTCAACAATGGAGAAAATAACAGATTAATATAATAAATCCTTTTAAGTGGTTCTCAAATAGAAGTTCAAAGAGTGAAAAGTTTACAGACGTCGGACCCCAAAGGTAGTACATCCAAAATGAAATTCTATCAAATGCATCAACAGAGAAGAAAAACAACAGTATGATCTATTCTTATATGGACGATTAAAAAAAATTCGACAATAGATGTAATGAACACCGTTTGGAAAAGTCATCATTTTAAAGTAACTTTCAGAAATATGTTGGTATTTTTTTAAAATGCTTTTATTTTATCATTTGTTAGTTTGTTTGTTTGTTTTTTATTGAATTTTACACAATATACTTTCCTGTATCCAAATAATTGTTTTGTACCCTACTTTGTAATGTTTTTCACTGAAAAGTACCATTGGTGTGTATTTTCCGGAATTTCCCGAGTATAACCGGAATGCCATGCGATAAGGTTACGGAAAGGGCCATGAGATAATATTCGAAGCATGTGATAAACTTTTCATTCAGCCCTCTAAGCACCAATTCGAAAAAAACATGGAATTACGTTAATTTTCTGCTATTATCATACGGTAAAAATCATATGTTATTTAGTGTAAGTATATGATAAAGTGAGTTATCAATTTCTTTTGTTATTATCATCACTTTGAAACAGCTTCACAAAATTTTGAACTGAAATGATGCTTAGCGCACCTATGTTCATTCCTTAGCAAGAACCCATCTCTACTTAATACACTCCTTAAATGATGTTGACGTAAGTTTTTATTTATTTTAAATATTTATCTGATAATTTATCTGATAATTATATTTTTAATTATCCGGTGCACTTTCGTACAATTGACTGATATTTTAGTTTCTAGTAAAAACATTTTGCGTATGATTTTCATTATAACAGTAGATTAATATACCCCAAACATTTCTTTTTTAGACAGAAACCAGTATCTTTTGTTTTGATGCAGACTTTCAGTTGGTTCGGAAATCTTCATCTGGTAACCACTGGCTTGAACCAAAACACAAAGATAATTTTTTCGTTCAACAGGAATTGGTAGATGATTTCATAAAGAAATATGACACTCCAAAAATAGAAAAGGTATTTTGTGTTTCATATTTTATTTATTTACCATAGGCGGATCCATGGGGCCCAGCCCCCCCCCCCCCCCCCCTTATGTGGGAAAAAATTGATTGATTATGTAGGGAATTACTGAAGCAGTCAAGAGACCTGCATACATTTTAAAACCCTTTCACACCCATCCATACTAGCTAATTAAAGTTGCCTTCCATAAGTTCCATATATATATGTTTAATTAAAATGCCTCATGAATTCTAGACATAAAAATCAAAGATGAAGAATTCCAAAATTGTTTCCAAAATTTCTTCAAATTTAGGACTATTGCATTTGAGGAATAATATATTTTAGGTTTTTATTTTTAGTAGATATAAGAAGATGTGGTATGAGTGCCAATGAAACAACTCTCCATCCAAGTCAAAATTTATAAAAGTAAACCATTATAGGTCACAGTATGGTTTTCAACACGGAGCCTTGGATCACACCGAACAGTAAGCTATAAAGGGCCCCAAAACTTACTAGTGTAAAGCCATTCAAACGGGAAAACCAATGGTCTAATCTATATAAAAAACGAGAAACGAGAAACACTTATTTTAGTACATTTGAGACATATGGATATAAAAATAATTAATGCTGATTTTTTTTGTATTTGAAAAACGGCAAGTAGTTAAAAAAAAGATGAGAAATTGATAGCTTTTATATCTTTTTTCAGGAATGTAGCGATTTCCAAGCAGGAAATGACTTAAGATCCAAAGCAAAAAACAAGAAATTGTCGGAAACAGCAGTGTTTGGAGCTACCTGTAGACACGATTACCCTCAGAAGTTTTTTAGTTTAAAACATGGTGAAAAGTTAGTTCTATTATAGATAATTTTTAGAAAATGCAATTTTAAGGCCTTCCTTCCTTATTAGGTTTTCAGATTTGTATGTCATTTGTTCTCCTTCCCATATCAGATAAATGTTTTTGTTTAGGATATTTGAACAAATGTTGTGGTTACATCAACTTGAAACTTAGAACATGCAGTCATTAATATGTGAACTTTCACCATATATGGCTTTAACCCTTATTTTATGGTTCATTAAACACAGAAGTAGGATACTGTGAAATTAGTTCATTTTCAGATTAAAATAATAATTTTTTTTATTTACCATGAAAACTGTGACCTCACCAGTTAGTATGTTCATGTAAGGCTAACTTTCCAAATTTATGCCTATTTATTTCACCTTATGTGTTTTATAGAAATATTTGCATATCATGTAATGTAATCAATTTTTAGATTGATGTTTGATAGAATCTTATGCAATATATTCAAATAAAAAAATCAATACAAATTTTATTTAAAGTCACAGTTCAAATAAAAGTCTATCAAAATACATTAAAAACTACACTAAAGTCGAAGTGATGTTGAAGGGTTTTAGACTACTGAAAGGTTTTTGTTGCTCATGACATAAATCTAAATTAAATGAGAATTGTATTCAGTGGTAAGGAGACGTGAATAGAAGAGAAAAGGATTATGGTTATGAAAGAATAATTTAATTTTGGATGTAACGCTTCTTCTGATTGGCTGACGGTGTTTTGTTTATCAGCTCATATAGACATAATTTAGTCAAGTGACCGTGACGTCTTCAACGTTTTTTCATGATTTACTCTGGTTTAAAATGGAATTTAGAATTAAATTATAAGGAATGACTGTAATATTTTTTCTGTCTATTCTAAATAACATAAAAAATGTGGTGCACACTTTAAAATAACACGCTACACGGGTTATTCAGTGTGCACCACTTTTTTGATGTTATTTCTTCATAGACAGAAAAAAAATTACAGTCATTCCTTACAGGGACATATGCAGTTTGAATTTGAATTCACTTAAAAATAGGAAACCAATTTTTTGTTATTTCAAGAAACATTTCTCTTTTTATTTTGTAGACTGGGATATGCTGTTTTTCTGATAGAACTGCTTTTAAGTGCAAACAAAGACAAACACCTGCACATCTCGTATGACATTGCATGTTTGTTAAAAAGACATCTAGAGGTTTGAAACTTTTTTCATTTGTACTGTATATAGTTTGGGCAGTAATGTAATTCAATTTATAAGAAAATACTAGAAAATTTACCCACGAATCTTAAAACTTCATTAAATAATTACAAAAAATTAAGCCATGCACAGCCTGGTAAGAAATTTTTATGATTTTTTTTCATCAACATAGTAATATTTCACAAAATTTATACAGGACACCAAGACAGTATAAACTTTATGTAATAAATTCTCTGACAGTTTTAATGACACAGAGAGGTTACAAACTTATTGCAGTTGTGCATCTGATATCATATTATAGAAATGTTTCAAGGATTTCCTTCCATTATTTCGACTTGACATTTACTGGGTGTCATTTTAATAAATTTACAAAATACAGTATTAGTCAGTCCCATTCCTTTCTCGTATGATGTATAATCTAAATCCCTTAAACTTTACATAAATATTGCAGTCATATTGAAGTTGTAAATTTGCACTATTACAGTTAGATTTTTTTATCATTTGCAATCATACCACATCTAGTTTTATCAATTAGTTATTCAGCAGTTTGAATCAAGATCATTGAAACTTTATAAAAATGTTTACAGGATTCTTAATTCGATTCAACACAATCTTTTTTTTTTTCAGAAAGCAGGGCGAAACGACATTTTAGAAAAAATTACATTTTCTATACCAATTTTCCACTGCTATGGACACAGTATTTCATGTCAAGTAAGATAATCTAATTTCACATGTTTGTTAAACTATTGGTTGGTTCAGTACATATTTGTATATGTAATTGTTATACATTAAAATGGAAACTTAAGAACTCACAAAACTTTAATTAGACATCAATTGACTGTGTTGCTCATATATCATGTACTCGCATATTGTGTTTATATATATTATACTAGAATGGTTTGAAAAGATTTTCAGTATATGTTAACATGAAAATTTTTTTTATAGCAAGTTTTAAGACCAAATATGTTGTTTTCTATATGGGTTTACTATGATATGATTTCTCTTTTCTTAGCAACATTTTAAATTTTGAAGATTTTTTAATATAAAAAACTTGGTATTCATATTTAAATGACTGTTGTTAGACATTTGTCTATAATATATTGAAGTTTATGTTTTAATATTTATATACTTGTAGATTTTGTATGGACCTAGGAGGACAGAAAATCATGGTCTTACAGACGGCGAAGGTATCGAAAGGTTATGGTCTTATTTGGGTGGATTTTCTTCTATCACAAAAGAGATGACGCCTGAAAATAGAACAGACCTGTTGACAGATGGCCTTATTTACTTCGGTCAGAAAATCAGAGATAAATTAGGTAATTACAGAAAATTGCAAATGTGTAATGGAGGAATGCTGCCTGTGACTTGTTGCATATAGATATAGGAAGATGTGGTATGAGTGCCAATGAGACAACTCTCCATCCAAGTCAAAATTTATAAAAGTAAACCATTATAGGTCAAAGTATATGCATGCATGTTTATCATAATATAACAGCTAATGATTTCGTATTTATAAAAGGCAGATGAGACATTTCTTTAATGCCAGTTTTATCAAGTCAAATAAAAAAGTTTAAGATACTAAATTAATTTTGCTCCCTTGATTTAGAAAATTTTATTTTAGAATTGAGGGGAACATAGAAATTCTGCTTGTCCTTCCATCTGGTCAACAGTTAGCACTCAAACATATAAAATTATTGCCAAATTTTTATAAAACTTGTATAATAGGTTTATATCAGCAATTTTAGAGAATCAAAATTTTATATTGATAATAAAACTTAATTCCAACATGCAGGTTACACATTGGTTATGAAATTCAAAAGATCAAAGAAAATTGAGGAAAACAGTGATGTGGCCATGAAGGAGATTGTATCAACTGTTCATGGTAAGAAACTATCTTTCAAAAATAAATAACTTGTTACTTTTATTTAGTTATTACTATTTAATGAATATCATGTGTCCTCATATGCTGAAGTTGATTATCTGTTCATATCATTTATAAAGGCATTATAAAAATCTTTAGATAAAAAACTTTTACCCAGAAACAAAACCAATCAACTCTTTTTATTGCTTTTGAGAAAGTGTTTCAATAAAATTTAGTTTTGTCTGCAATTCAGTCAACCAACTTCCTATCTTGGAACAGTTAACTGCCACAAATAGTTTGCTTAGTCATTTTAGCTCAAATTACCTAAGGAATGAGTTTTTGCCCTCACTTTGTGTCTGTTTTATGTAAAAAAAAATGTTAAACACCTTATCTGAGACCAAAGCACAAATACAAACATTAAATATTATGATTAAGGATGCTTTCTTCACATTGAACAGCATTCCAACATGATTGAAGAAAAATATTTTCATCTATTTAATCCATTAATATTATAACCAAATGTTCAGGTTGAAAAAAAAATTAAACCACAGATAATGTTAATTGTTACAATGAAATTTTTGTTGTATATTTATATAAGTTATGTGTAAAACATATGTGAAGTATATCAACTTGCAAACTATAATCCATGTTTGTTTGTATTCAGACAAGGTTATTGGAAATGATAAGATTATCCAATGGATTGAAGAGGAAAAGTCTTCAGTGCTACACACTCAAAACAATGATGCAACAAGTAAGTTTTAATAATCCATATGTTTTAAATTTATATTTCAATGAAAAATGAAAGAAACTGTATCACACAACGCACTTATACATCTCCTATTTTCAAGTTTTGTCAAAACATGATCATTTTCTACTGTACTGTGTTCAAAATTAAAACGTTTCGGGTTACATGTCACATATATGAAAGTATCTCACAGTAAGACCTCCTTATATTTTAGTAAAAAACTCTTTTTTTTATAGTTAAGAGGACTCTGAATTAATTTTGATATAATTTCCATTCTAGACATATTGAGTATTAAAACTATATACATTGTCTTAAAATATCAAAATTTATTAGCCAGCTAGGATCAGAAACATGTAGATTGGTTTCGTAA
The DNA here is from genome assembly GCF_021869535.1 of Mytilus californianus. Classification (NCBI taxonomy): domain Eukaryota; kingdom Metazoa; phylum Mollusca; class Bivalvia; order Mytilida; family Mytilidae; genus Mytilus; species Mytilus californianus. The sequence continues at coordinate 34,287,901 of NW_026262734.1, forward strand.
CATTTCTATCATGTTCGGAGCTGAGTACAATTTCTACTTCAAATTAGTAATATATTTTGAGATAATATTTGGTTGTTACATTATCTTTGTACACTGCAACTCTACCAACTGTTCCAAAACTAATATATGGTGTAGAAACAAAACATTTGGAATTAATAAAGGATGTCATAAAAATTAATTTTAAGCAAGCATTCTTTCCTTACTAATGCCATATATAAACTCTATGTTTACACATATAGAAATCACAAACAAGGTTTTTTATATCAGAGGCTGTAAACTACTTTTATATTTACTACATTTGATTCTTGTAAATGCCAGTAAAAATTAATTTACCTTCTTCATTTGTGTTCGGTTTTATTTTCCAGTTAAACTGAACAAGACAGATGAATATATTCTCAGTCTTCAAAGATATTACAGAATTGGGTATGTCAAAAAATAAACAGTACATTTTAAGGCCTCGATATCATATTGAATATAATATGATTACATATAACATTTCCATCATGCATCCTCCAGTACTCATCAACTAATGAATTGAATGGTCATAGAAGTTCCACAATAATGACCAGTAAAATGTGAATAAATTATTATATTTGTTTTTGTTCATTATGTTGTACATAAATCAGGCCGTTATTTTTCTAAATTGCATATTAGTTTACATTTATCCTGCAATCAGCCAACTTTTGTACAAATAACAGGTACACAAATAAAGTTTTGCTTTATTTGTACTTGTACAACAGGAAACTCACTAAAACTGGAGGTGATCTAAGGATAAGCAGATCCTGCTCCACATGTGGCACCCATTACAAAATTACTCATTTTAGTACAAACCCAGAGTTAAGTCTAATTTGGTTGGTAACTTTCAAGGAAAAAGGAACAGCATTGTAGTTACAACGATATTATTAAAAATCATGTTGAAAATGTACAATATTGACCATGCATATATTATGATTGACAGAATATACCAATAGTACATTCCATTTATTTTTATAGTGATTCCATTGTTTGATGATCAAAGTGTTTATTAGTGTTCACATCTTAGGTGTTTTTTATGGAAAGTGGTCTCATTAGCAATATATTAACTAATCATGCCAGATGTCTTTATTTATAAATGATTTTCTCTAATTCTATGGAAATATATCCCTTTCCGAACCCATTGTATAAAAAAATTTAATCAATGTGTGGTTGTGTGATCTCAGAAGATGACTGGCTGAGTTTAAGGGTCATAACCTTTCTCAGCTCTCTGAAATGATCAAAATGTTCTAACAAGTGTTAATAAAATTGACAACTTCATGGAAAGTGGAAGGCACTCGAAGGGGATTTTAGTTTAGAAAAAAAGGAAAATTTTTATCATTAGAGAAACAGATTATTACATAGTTACGCGTGGATTATCAGATTTATCCAATCTCGATCCAATCTTGCCGAGGCTCGGACTTTAAAATTGATAATTTAACTATCTTGATTGGACAAATCCAATATTCCACTTGTATCAATGTAATAATCTATATTTATATTGGTTGTGATTAGGGCTACAACATGACTGCTACCAAAAATGATTACTCATTTAAGAGAAATAAATAGAAGATTTTTATGTACTTTTAAGTAATAAGCTTTTTGTAAGTATATATATTTATTTCTAATATTGTCATTCTTAATTTTCAGATATGAACAACTAGATGACAAGTTCAAGGAAGAAAAAGAGAGGTGCATGATTACGAAAACTTTAAGAAATTGTAATAATATTTATTTTGACAGCAATTGCCTTTTTTTTTACAACCTGGCATGATGCATATTTAGGGCAATTATATACAGTATCATTTAAAATATAAAACAGAAGGGAAAATAACATTCTTATCTATGTCATCCTTTAATAAAAGTTTAAAAGATATAAAACTAGTTAACATGATGATCTAAAATTAATTGTGACCTTATTTAAATACCTTAGAAATGTTTTAACATGTATGAACATTTGAAAACACGCATATTACACTAGAAAAGCTACAATTTTGTGCAAATATTCTGAATTTTGTACAATTTTTGTCTTCAGTTTTTACCCAATATAAAGTACATACATGGAAAGTCAGGCTTGTTTTGCCGATCAGTTGAGTCTTACTACTCACTTGTGATCTCATGAGCAGAGTTTTGCCTGGAAATTCCGTGAAATGACTGCTGATTATGTTAAAAAGTTGTTTTGAAAGGCATATATAACAATATATAAAAATAACTAAACATTTTGATGTATAAATTTTTTATTCAAATATCTTTACAGACTAGAGAAAACCTTATCAACATTTGAAAAAAAGAACAAGACCTCTAGATTGCATCAAACTGACGAAAACTATAAGAAGGATGTAAAGATTGTGAAAGAAAAACAAAAAAAATTACAACTTGTAACCCTGAAGAAACATGTTTCAGAGAGGCACTATTTACTACGGTTATTGCGCAAATATTCAAGTAAGCAAAGTTTTATTACCCATAGAACGAAGGGAAGGGAATCTAAAACTTCCTTTATGTAAGCATGCTCAATCCTGTGATGCTTTTTTCATTTATCTCTAACAACTTCATGTTTACTGAACTTACTATGCTTTATTTTACAAATAATGGCCATGTATGAAATTTTAGTAACATTTTTCGGTAGAACTGCAAATCAGATCTTCCAGAAATTTTTATCATGCAGGCTTCCTCGTGTAATGCACTTTTTCATTCCATACTTATAAAAAAGAAGATGTGGTATGATTGCCAATGAGACAACTCCCCACAAGACACCAAATGACACAGAAATTAACAACTATAGGTCACCGTATGGCCTTCAACAATGAGCGAAGCCCATACCGCACAGTCAGCTATAAAAGGCCCCGAAATGACAATGTAAAACAATTCAAATGAGAAAACTAACGGCCTAATTTATGTACAAAAAATGAACGAAAAACAAATATGTAACACATAAACAAACGACAACCACTGAATTACAGGCTCCTGACTTGGGACAGGCACATACATACAGAATGTGGCTGGGTTTAACATGTTAGCGGGATCCCAACCCTCCCCTAACCTGGAACAGTGGTGTAACAGTACAACATAAGAACGAACTATAAAAATCAGTTGAAAGAGGCTAAACTCATCAGATGGATAAAAATACAAATACTACAAATACAAGTGGGCATGGCCGGGTACTTGTACATCCAAACAACAAAAAGACACTAAGTACAGATCTGAGAGTACTCGCAGTTACTGACAGCTAGTTCAAAGCCACTAACAACTAATAAAAAAAAAATATTATGCATCTAAGACTAAATTATCAATCCGTACACATCCAACATCCAATGGATTTAGTGTTAAGACATCATAAACAGTCAGAGAAAAACATGACCTTGTGCAATGCCAAGATACAGGTATCGACAGATTGTAGATCCATAAATGTGTATATGTAAATAACAATAATATTTAGTTTGCTTTTAATTTACTGATAACAAAATCAATATCAGTACCAATTAAAACAATATTTAATAATCTATGTTGAACTTGCCTTCTTTGAGCTAACATAACTTTATGATATTTTTTGCATAACGACAATTTATGAAAATTGAAATAAGATTTTTCTCAATACAAAGAATTAAAACACTTCATAACACCCTTAAATTTAGAATCAACAATAATGTTAGCAGGCTTTACTGTGTGATTGATTCCTTTAAAATTCATTGGTCTTCAACTTCCATCGAAACTGAATGCATATACTGACCATGACATTATTTAAGAAATAATTCATGGAAGCCATAGATTTGTTGGAAATTTACACATGGCCTGGGCCGTGATATTCGAATTTTATCCTGAGCATTAGTGAGGGATAAAATTAACGAATATCACGGCCCAGGCCATGTGTAAATTTCCAACAAATCTATGGCTTCCATGAATTATTTTGATTCTAAGAGGACAAATACGGTCATTAAAAAACTGAAGCGAGAGTGGGTATGCCGTATGTGGGGCTGTTCTTTTTTACTCCATTTTAGATAAAGCTAAAAAATTCTAATAAATCTGTAGCTTGCATAAATATTTCGTGAATAACAGCTAGAAAAATTGTTCTTAATTCTTTTAATTTTCAAACCCAACATTTACCATTTTTGATTACATGTTTTTCTCGTAATCCAAAGTTGACATTTCCTTACTAAGGAGCCAAAAGCATTAGTGGACTTTCGCGGAATTTTATTTTATTTGGATTTTGTGGATTTCACCGAGCACTTGTGCATTTATTCTTTTTGTTATGCATCCGAATAAGAATAAAAGTTCTGTAGTCTTTTTTTTAATTGCAATTTTTAAAAAAAAATCTGCATAGCGTTTGCAAATAGGTTTCGATACATGTTGATTTACATGGGAGGTATATTGTAACATCCATTATTATGTATATCTCGGAGTTTGCGCTAAGTATAGATATATTGAGAATTTTATCACGGTGTTGTTTACAAAGCGAACTAGCGCGTCATATTAGAATAAATATTTAAACATTATTTCTTGTTGACATCCAATTCCTCTATGAAAGATGTGTTAGCACTGTTTACTTATCTCATATGTATAACACTATATAATACTATAATATTGTACATTTTATTGATATTTCAGAAGGACAGGCTGTTTTCATTAAACTGTCAAAACAGTTAAAGTGCATATCAAAAAAAATTCACAAATCCATTGCAGCTTACAACATGATTGGGGATTCCTCTGAAGGTTTACCAGAGCAGATCACTTTTGATACTGTCAAGGACATTGACAGTGAAATTTATAAATGCATGGTAGATTTGGAGGTTGTGTCAGATATTCCAAACACAATAAAACAGGAAATTATTCAACTGAAATGCCTCATTGATCGAGCCATCGAAGAACAAACTTTGCTCAAGCAAGAAATGAGGTCTGTCACTAATTGGTACAAACATCAGTACAATATTGTGAAAGTAAAACTAGGGGAACATCGAACTGCAGGAGAAACTGCATTCTTAATAAAAGAAGGAATGTACTATGAAATGGTTATTATAAGATTAAACAGGCAGTTTTCAGAGTACATTGGGGAAGTGTCTGTTGAATCTCAGTTAACTGATAGCATATTGACTGATGATCATGAAAGGATGCAACAAATGTTGAAAGAAATGGCTATAAAGGAGGAGATATCAGTTGAGGACATTGAAAGTGATGATGAGGAAGAGAGTAGTGATGAAGAAGACATGGAGGACCTCTAAAACTGTCTTTCTCTTAGCGTTCCTTCTGGGCATACTTTTTTGGATATTATAATAAAATTACTGTGATTTTCTTATTTTCAATGTATTTAAACAAAAAACAGCTTTAAACAATAAGAAAATACAAAATTTAACAGAGGTAAATGTGCTTGCAAAGTATGTCGGATGATTCCTCATCAAATCATCACTCTTTAATGAGAATTTCAACTTTTTAATCTAATTTAAAAATGGTTATTTAATATCCAAAACATTGGAATTCATCTTTTATGATTATATAAAATTTCATTCTGGAATCGATATCTACAGAAGTATTTCTAAAAACAACTGTCTATCTAAAATATTTAGTAGTATCCTGAATAATAGGCTAAAAACGTTTATGTAAGTCGGTGTTTGGTCTATCAGTTTTGTTTCAGGAAAAAACAAATAATATTCAACACTTTTTTTTTATTTTGAAAGCTTTGATTAATAAATATTTGCATAAAAAATATCAAAAAATATATGCATGTTCTGTGGACTTATAATTTATTCTAGGCTACATACTAAAGTTATTATTTGGCTATTAAAAGGAATTGTTTGAAATCTTTAAGATGTTAGATGCACAGAATGTATATTCATGGTATATATATTTCAAAGATATTATGATTCTGAAAATTAATTGTCATGCAAAACTATAAAGGAAATTGAATCTATAGAAATGTTATTAAAGCAAGAATTTCTAAATATTATAATATGATATAGAAGATGAATTTCATTTCTTTTTCCAAAAGAAATAAAAATGAAAAAAAAGTTACTTCTCTGAAATTATTTCTAAAAAAGCTGACTTTATGAGTTGTACTTACAAAAAAAAGTTACAATACATACTCAAGCCCTCAAATTACAAAATTTAGGTTCCTTTTCTAAATCATCAATGGAACTGAGGACAAGTGACTCTTGATAAACTTATTGTTATAAGATTTGTTGTTTGTTGTATATTATGCTGTAATTTGCATTTTGTTTGTAACACAGCAATAAAGAAGCTGAGTTTTTTATACTATACAACAACAAAGATTAACTAATAATCTTAACAGTTTCAAAACATTGTATTGGAAATAAAGGTTTTTGCTTAAGATGGAGTGAATGTGTCAGGAGCAAAATTGAGAACTACAAAAATTGGATCTCAGAAGTTCATCAACTGATTGGTATAATATTTGTTGTATACATGTTGTAACTTGCATTTTGTTTTACCACAAGCTGAATTTTATATTCTTAACTGCAATACATATTAATTAATGAAAATAAGAGTTTAAGGCTATTGTATTGAAAAATTACTTTTGTTAAAGAGAGACAGAGAGAAACTGTAAGCAACGAAATTGTTTCTTATTGGATGCATAATAATTTTTTATTCAATGAGCCTTTATGTAAACCCCAAAAAAAAACACTGTATACATAAATTAAATGTACAATTTCTTTAATAAATATATTTACTTGCATCATACACTGTTTCTGTTTCTCAAAACTACAACTAAAGCAATGCTTCTCAGCATAGCTAGGTCCCCTCTAATTATAAATTTGCAGCCATTCTGTCACACTAAAGTCATGGATCATTAATGTCTTTTTCAACTATTGTATACCAATGACAATATGTTTTGTATATTCCCTGAAAAGTGTGAAAAACACTTTACAATGCAATTTATGACTGGAGAATCCATTTAGTATAAAAATAAGATGTGGTATATGATTGCCATTAAAACAACTCTCCACAAGAGAGAAATAAACAACTATAGGGCACTGTACAGTCTTCATCAATGAGCAAACTCCATTCTTCATGGTCAGCACAAAGGGCCATTTTCATCATTTCTCTGACAATTTAAACTGTTGATGACCAATGCATAACCTAGCAGTCAAAACCTGATGAAAAAAATATAGTATTGAGTTTCAAATCATGTTACAAAATCACTATAAGCACATGTAATAAGCCATCAGTGAATCGAAGGAACATCACTTTTATTTCTGTTTGTCATCTCAAATTCACAGAGATGCCTTAATCATGGAGCAAAATTTTTCATCTCACAACAAATTTACTAAAAGAGTTATCTCCCCGTATATGGCTTATTTAAAAAAATGCATTGGCAAAACACAAATATTTGGTATTTGATAAAACAGACTAAATAATGCAATTCGCCAATCAAGTTTATTCCGTTCAATACACAGTCTTACACAAAAATTGCCAACATGTCTCATAACTTGTAGATTTATGCAATGAACTAGTCCGATTGTGTACTGCTATATTTCTGAATCCAAGATGGTAGTATACACTTAATGTATCTTAAGATACGTATAAGCCAGTAGTCAAAAGTCTGGGACTGGTCATCTGCATTAAGTAAGCCAAGCTCTGGATGGTGAACAACATCAGTGAGAAGAACACATTTTAGACGATAGGACGTTCTTGTGGCTTTTTAAATGCCATTATCAAATACCCAAATGCATATTCTGGTCAAGAACTAATTAATATGATGGATAGACTGCTTTAATAATGTTCTAAAGAATTTGGGAAATTATTGGGTCAAAACAAAAGAGAAATCATTGGGTCATTCATACGAATGCGAATATGAAAGTTTTATTTTGATTCACATAAAAAAAAGAAAACGTGGTATGGTTGTCAATGAGACAACTCTTCGCAAGAGACCAAATGACATAGATATTAACAGCTATATGTCACCATACGACCTTCAACGAACAAAGACCAAACTGCATCCCAAACGAGAAAACGAACTGATTAATGTACACACAAAAAAATGAACGAAAAACAAATATGTAACACAGCAACAAACGACAACCACTGAATTGCAGGCTCCTGACTTGGGATATAAGAACGAAATATAAAAATCTGTTGAAAAAGGCGTAACGCATCAGATTGATACAAATATATATATATATATATATATATATCACATTCATAATTGCTAAGTATATATATAATAGATATATAACCTGCCACTGGACGACAAGCTGTTATACATCATCTTCAATTTCAATTTAAAAATATCATATATATATAAAATGCAGCGAAATTAACCTAAATATATTACAGGAGATCTGGTTCTTTACTCCCTGCACGTTCGTGGCTGTAACGTGTGGCAATTTTCATTTCTCACTTCTAGGCAACACCGCCAAACAATAATTATTGCGGATAACAGATCTCCTTCATCATTACGATTATTCTAATGTAAATGAATCAACTGATGGATTTCTACAACCCGATAAGAGTAGTCCATGTCACATGCCTTTCATCAAGCTACAATAAAGAAAGATATAGGACAGGTCTGTAAAGAAAAAGATAAATTTTGCAAAATGGTTGTTTCTCCAATTCATGTCATAGGCGTACTGATTGTTGTTTGTTTCTGAAACCTCTAACAACCATTTTGCGTGTACTGCACACAGATATCAGTGGCGGTTCATGCCAAAATATCGCCGTCAAGACATTCAATAAACTACATAAACACAAGCTATAATGTCAACACAGAACAGGTGTTATGTGCTTTTGACTCCAATCTTAATTGACTAAGTGCATGCGTTCAACGGCGAATCAAGCCCCCTCCCCCTTTTTGTGGGAAAATATTTTAATTGACTACGTGCATGCGTTGAAAGGCGAATCAAACCCCTCCCCCATTTTGTGGGAATAAATCTTAATAGACTAAGTGTGTAACAGCCACTATGGTCCGTCATTTACTTTGTTCCGGCGGAACTTTTGAACTAGTTATTTCGTTCCGATGGAACTTTCCAACTAGTTGTTTTATTCCGAGTGCAGTCGAAAAGTTCCGGAAAAAAGTAGCTAGTTGAAAAGTCCCGGAACAATGTAGCTAGTTGAATAGTTAACCCTAACCCTAACCCTAACCATAACCATAACCCTAACCCTAACCCTAACCTAACCCTAACCCTAACCCTAACCCTAACCCTAACCCTAACCTAACCCTAACCCTAACCCTAACCCTAACCCTAACCCTAACCCTAACCCTAACCCTAACCCTAATCCTAACCTAACCCTAACCCTAACCCTAACCCTAACCCTAACCCTAACCCTAACCCTAACCCTAACCCCTAACCCTAACCCCTAACCCTAACCCTAACCCTAACCTAACCCTAACCTAACCTAACCTAACCTAACCTAACCTAACCTAACCCTAACCCTAACCCTAACCCTAACCCTAACCCTAACCCTAACCCTAACCTAACCACAACCCTAACCCTAACCCTAACAAAGAGGAACTTTGTGACTAGTTGATTAGTTCCGTTTGACTTTTGTGGCTAGTATCTTTGTTCCCCTTTGAAAAGGTTCAAAGATAATATGTTGCGCTTTTACTTTGCATCAATTCTCCAAATGGAACTTTGTGACTGGTTGATAAGTTCCGTTGGAACTTTTGGGCTAGTTTGTTAGTTCCGGTTTTGACTTATTTGCCAAAGAGGAACTTTGTGGCTAGTTGATAAGTTCCTTTTGACTTTTGTAATCAGTATCTTGGTTTCCCTTTGAAAGGTTCAAATATAATATGTTGCGCTTTTACTTTGCATCAATTCTCCAAATGGAACTTTCTGCCTGGTTGATAAGTTCCGTTTGAACTTTTGTGCTAGTTTGTTAGTTTCGGTTTTGACTAATTTGGCAAAAAGGAACTTTCTAACTAGTTGATATGTTCCGTTGGGACTTTTCAACTAGTCACTTTGTTCCGGTGGAACTTTTAAACCAGAGGAAGAACGAAGTAACTAGTTAATAAGTTCCTCCGGAACTTTTCGGCTAGTTAGTTCTTTCCGCCCGGAACTTTCCAACGTCGGAACAAAAGAGCATTTACAAGTGCATGTGTTCAAAAGCGAATCAGGCCCCTCCCCCTTTTTGTTGGAAAATATCTTAATTGACTAAGTGCATGCGTTAAAAGGCCAATCAAACCCCCTCCTCCTTTTTGTGGGAAAATTATGGTTGCTTATATAAGGAATCACTGAAGCATGAATGGAGCGAACTGTACCCCCTCTTAATGCAGTCAGTGGATCCGCCACTGCCGTTAAGCACCATGCAACGACTCAGGTTCACACCCGGTGTTGATTTTATTTATATAGCTCATAAAGTATGTTAAACGAGTAATTTAATTTGTTAATCGTTTACAGAACATGTGAAAGATACTGCCATTGAGTGTAGTTATGTGTTGATATAGACTTCTTCTTTCGTTACAGAAAACCATCAACGACTTGGTGAACTTTTTGGAAAACACAAGAATATTTAATTCGTTCTTTTATAACAACCGGGGATATTTCACCAACATATTGTATGAATTGTCTACTGATTTAGATTAAAAAAAAAACGACAACTAATTACACACAGAATATCTAGTAAAGTGTAATTTAGGTCTTTCTGTCTACACCAGTGTTTAACTGAACGCCTCTTAGTTGGCTTCATTGTCGTCAAATGGTATACTAGTATTATATTGCTGGGTTACTGATTGAATGACTTATACTCCATAACAAGTTTTAGGTATCTATGTTGCTTTATCTCTGCCGTACGTAGATTCGGTGTTGGATACCAAATAACTAATAAATCAGTCATTGTATTTTTTGTCTGTCATATATATTTTATCATTGATTAATAAAATTGAGAATGGAAATTGTGAATATGTAGAAAAGACAACAACCCAACCAAAGAGCAGATAACAGCCGAAGGCCACCAATGAGTCTTCAAAGCAGCGGGAAAATCCCGCACCCGGATGTGGGCCTCAGCTGGCCCCTAAATAAAAATCAGTCAGTAAAAATGGACGTCATACTAAACTCCAAAACATATAAATGAACTAAAAAAAATGCAAGACTTACAAAGTTCAGAGGCTCCTCACATGGGACAGGCGCAAACTTGCGGCGGGATTAAACATGTTTTGTGAGATCTCAACCCTCCAGCTATACATCTAACCAATATAGAACAAAGAAACACACATCAATACGCACAGTAAAACTCAGTTTAAAAGTATTCAGAGTCCGATGTCAGAATAGGTAACAAAAGAAACTAAGGAAAATGACAACGTTAACGATACATAGATTAACAAAGGACTACTAACAGTTACAGACATGCTAGCTCCAGACCTCTATTAAACTGATATAAAGATCATGTCTTCATACAGAGAATCAAGCACAATCCCTCCCGTTAGGGATTTAGTATCATACCATCATAAAATATTTGAACCCGTGTCATGGTTTGAGAATACGTTGAGTTTATTTCCGATGCAAAGACCCTATATGAGTGAATCAATATTAATACCAAAATATGCCATTCTTAATGACTTTACAAAAATATCGGAACTATATCCCTTCAGATTAAGTCTGTTTAAAGGTTTGGTTAGCTTTTGCGGTGAATGCCGACATTTTTGTGCTATGCAAATAATATTACATCAAAAAAGTGGATGTGAAATACATGAACGTACAAGATGTGGTGTATTTTTTTGTTTGTTATTATTATAGGTCGTCATGTAAATGTAATGTTAATGTTAATTTGTTTGTGCAAATAAATATTGTCTATTGTAGCGTATAGTTGCTCATATCCACATCCATTTTATCAGAAGTTGTCTTTTTTAATAATGTATGTGACATTATTTGTTTTAGGTAGCGGTCATCTTGCATTTTCACCACAATGCTATATCTCATTTACGCCAAAACTTAAAAACAAAACACTGATTATTTCACATATTATACATAACATGATCTTAAAGTAGCATTTGGCTATATATAAAAATATAAGAAAGTCAAGTAATAAGTTTCATTTTGTATTAATTGTATAATAATACATTTTAATACATACATATTTATTCAACAACAAGTGTGGAAACAGATCAGTCTGGATAGTATATTAGGATGTTTGACAGTGTTTTCAGACATAGAGAGTTCTCTGGTTTTTCCCAATAGGTTTCTATGTTGAACTGTGGTGCACAGTGACAGCCAACCTGTGTCTTTTATCTAATATTTAGTTTCAATGTTCAAGACTGTTATGAAAGAGACACTAATTTAAATCAGTACCAACCGTTCATAAATTTTATTTAGATAAAAACTGCTATTGATATCAAATCTATATATTGGCCAACATTCTATGACTGCTTCGTGTATATAATATGTATATTCCTGTAATTAAATTTTGTGCATGCCCAACTTTCCTTTCGGGAAATTTCTTTCAACATTTGGAATAACTTCTAATTCAATACATTTATATTTTTAACAACGATCCTTTAAGGGAACACAGCTTGCTGAGTGGGCCCCAATGCTGCAGAGATTTACGTAAAGAAACAGTAGATTGGAAATATTGCCAAATGATTCCGATAAAATAAGTTCCACAATTTTTATTTCGGATAGCAGGAAAAGCTCAAAATAGGAAGAGGATCGATATCACACAAGGCGCATTTCTGCAAGATGTTATTTTAATATGCGAGATGGTATCCGAGAACCTGCAAGAATGTTATATTTGTATGGTTCTATTTATGTTTCTTTGAGGTGTTAATTTCTTACTTGGGTTTGTCCACGACCACCATGACTAAGGGGGTTAACCAACTAATTTTCATGGATGCGATGTTGTAATTCTGCCAACAACACACCAAATATTGTTGATTTACCATTACTGGTGTCCTTCAAACTGAACTAATCAGATTTAGCATATAAACTGATCAATGATTTTTGGGGTCAGACCCCCTTATATCAATAGAATGAGAGATGCAAATGCTCCTCCAACTATATTATAGAACACGTACATACCACGTATCATTGACTTCCCATAAGTGTTTCCTGTTACTAACGAACATGTAAACAAACAGTACTCTCCCAAATTTAACATGTCCAACAATTGTTATTGGCAGAAAACTTGTCCACTTGATAAAACTTTAAGCTCTAATATGTCCTCAATATTTATGCACAAAGGTTTACGACATTTAATGATGGGTAAACAGACACAAGATAAGATAAATGGGATATGTGTCCATGGGACACAGATGATAACCCTGCTTGCATATATGATTATAGATGAGCATAACTAAAGAACGGCAAAAGAGACACTACCCAATTGTGTGCTTAATCTGTGTTTTGTGGTAATAAGCATTGGTTATACGTTTCATAACATTTGCTGGAGGCTAACTTACGTTAGAGAACAAAACGAATAAATGAGGAATGTGTCCATGGGACACAATCATATGATGCCCCCGCTTGGATATAATGTTATAAAGGGACATAACTCAAGAATTGTAAAAGTGACGCTACACAAATTTCTACTTGATCTGTGTTTTGTGGTAATAAGCATTGTGTATACATTTCATAACATTTGGTTGAGTCAAACTAAAGTAGGAGAATGGAAATGAAAAGTTAAGCAATGTTTCCATTTGTAAAGGGACATAACTATAGAACGGTATAAGTGACACCACCAAAATTCAAACTTGATCTGTATTTTGTAGTAATGAGCATTGTGTATAAGTTTCATAACATTTGGTTGAGACAAACTAAAGAAAGAGAACGGAAACAAAAAATTTAGCAATTTTTCCATTTGTAAAGGGGCATAACTCAAGAACGGTAAACATGAAACCACCAAAATTCAAACTTGATCTGTGTTTTGTGGTTGCATTGTGTATAAGTTTCAAAACATTAGGTTGAGGAGAACTAAAGTTAAAGAAAGGAAACCAATTTGGGGACGTACGGACGTACGTACAGACTGACAAGGGTTTGCCAGTTTTTACTAGACTAGTTTCTCAGTGCTCTAACTATTGATTAAGTAGCCCGGTATGTACAGGCAACGGTTTGTGGTCAATGTCAGTTGTCAGTTGTTTATATTAAACATAATCATTTGCAACACATACATTAAATCTTGGTGGTTGATTGCTTGATGTACAGTCGCAAATATGCATTTTTTCCATTTGTAAAGTGGCATAACTCAAGAACGGTAAAAGTGACACCACAAAATTCAAACTTGATCTGTGTTTTGTGGTTATAAGCATTGTGTATAAGTTTCATAACATTTGGTTGAGGAAAACTAAAGTTAGAGAACGGAAACCAATTTGGGGACGTACGGACGAACGTACAGACGGACAAGGGTAAAACTTAACTAAAAAGGAGAAATAACTGTATGCAGCCCTAAACAATAAGATAGTTTATTTTCACTTTTTTGTTAGATTTTTATTAAAACATTTTATGAAATAATTTGGAATGTTCTTTCTTGGTTCCCAGGTAGCTTCGGAAGATTCATATCCTTCCCAGTGCACCAAAAAGAACTGTTTTCTTCCAATTTTCTTTTTGGCAAGAAGACTGGACACTTTGCACATGTCATTTGACTCTTCTTCTTCTGAAATAAAGGAAAAAAATGAAATAAACAAAATATTATTCATAAATTGATTAACTCAAATGTTCATTATACCATGTCTTATGACTTGTACATATTCAAATTTAGATAGGCTCCGTGTCATTTGGTCTATGGTGGAGAATTGTTGCATTGGCAATTATACCACATCTTCTTGTTTATATCTTTAGAAGAAATTCATTGTAATTGTCTACAAGTGTTTTGAAAACCCCTCACACTTATCAAACAATTCATTAATATAAAAAATGTGCAATCGTTCTGTGAATGTTCTATTTTTTTCTCTTAAAATTGAATAATTTCTTTAACAATTCCATTATATTAGATGCTTATCAGATGCACAACTTAAAAGTTGGGTTCAAAACTGTACCAGTTAATGATACGAATCTTGTACACTCTTCTATAAATTTTGTTAAAATATAACTAAGTCTTATTGTAAAAAAATGCCCCAAACAATTCTATAATAGCTTCAACTTGTGCTATCTATTTATGAACATTCGGGGATCTGAGATGGAAAAAACAAGGAAGTGATTTCATCAATTAGGTAAAAACAACCACTTTATAATTCATCCGGCCAATACAGTGTTGAGCCCAAACAGCAATTAAAGGAAGATAGCAAAACAAACCTTTAGGTATAATAACACTTGTTTGCTCCTCTACAGCATCACCATGAATTGTTGCAGCTAATGAATCTAAAACATCTGAAATGAAAGGATAAACACTTAAAGATTAATGTTTGCCAGCTGTCATTGTAATAATAAAATATTTGGTAACATAATCATACGACTATAAATTGACTTTTAGGTTATAGCAACGAAATGAATTCTGAAATATACACAAGAAACTAAAATTAAAAATCGTACAAGACCAACAAAGGCCAGAGGCTCCTGACTTGGGACAGGCGCAAAAATGCGGCGGGTTTAAACATGTTTTTTGAGATCTCACTCCTCCTCCTATACCTCTAGCCAGTGTAGAAAAAGCAAACACACAACAATACACACAGTAAAACTCAGTTCAAAAGAAGTCCGAGTCTGATGTCAAGAAAGTTAACAAAAGAAACTAAAGAAAGTTTGGATCAAATTACTAACCTAATGGAATCTCTGGAGCACCTGTGATTTCCTCCATGTGCATGTTACTCAGATCTACATAAAATAAAAATCAGGTATTAGTATAACTTATTGTATAATCAAACATCACATCTAACACAATCATTAACATTAAACTTCAAATGCTGCATTAAAATTCTAACTTCGTACTAAGTTTCATCCTGAACATGCATGAACTATTTGCCATTCAGGGGCGTAGCTAGGTATCCAATAAACTGCAGGCACAAATTGCGGCAGGGGGTTTGGGGGCCGCTCAAGGCCCCCAGCGGGTCCAGGGAAGTGCCCTGGTATGGGGTTAAGGGGGGCGAAGCCCCCAGACGGAAAACGGGTTTCAGCATTTCAGTTGCCAAATTTTATGACAAAAAAACATGAAAACTAGTCATTTTATCATGATAATATACATGTCCCGTTTGAATGGTTTTACACTAGTAATTTTTGGGGGCCCTTTATAGCTTGCTGTTCGGTGTGAGCCAATGCTCCGTGTTGAAGGCCGTACCTTGACCTATAATGGTTTACTTTTATAAATTGTTACTTGGATGGAGAGTTGTCTCATTGGCACTCATACCACATCTTCCTATATCTATGAAAAAAATTTCGAAGAAATTATAATATACATAATTTTACAATTATATCTGACTGATGAATTAGCCGGCAGTACAATTGGAAATATATTAAAAATAAATATTTACAATATGCATTGCCCAGCGTGGATAAGAGTAGCCCTTTATTAAGCAGCACAACCTGTTTATAGTATTTTTATAGCTATTCCTTTCTGATTGAGGATAATTGGTATATATACGTCAATTGATAGTACATATTGACTATCCTTCATTTAAAAGAAACCTTCACCGTCCCCTGGCTACACAAACACATACACACACAGTCGATGCCTCATGCAGAAGTTCTGTTCTGTTCATACTATCGAAATAAATTCAAGAAATTCATATTTCCTTATATCCTGTACTATAAAATCCCTACCTGCTTAGGAATTTGAATAATTATGGTCATTACACGTAGATCTGAGAGTACTCAAAGTTACTGAAAGCTAGTTGATTGATTGATTGATTGCTAAACATACAGTTGCAAATAGTTCATGCATGTTCAGGACAAAAACAAATTTACAATAAATACAACAGGTAGCTAGGTCCTGTAATAGGGGTCATCCAGGACGAAGGTCTGGAAAATTGGAAACGCCATGCATTTGGAAAATGAGGGTTTATTGGATAGAAACAGAAATTTTGCCTTTCAGTAAACTTACGAACCCCTCAAAGAGTTGTTGCAAGTTTCTTAACGTGCAGAGAGCGTGGCATTCTCTCTACACTAGGTATCGGATTTAACGTCTCCATTCTGACCAGACGTGACTGTGTATTTATACATCCTGCACAGAACGAACGAACGCCCAACTTTGGCAAGAGTTTTATTGTAGATCGGATGAAGAACAAGTGGAAAGCTAGTTGAAAGCCAACAACAACTAATTAAAAAAAATCATGTGTCTAAGTTGAGGTTCATTCCAGTATTTGTTGATAGAAGTGAAATGATCTGAACCAAAGTTCTAGTTTATAGTTTCTATATAAGGGGGAATATAATGACATACAATTCTATCCAATACTCCATTCACTAAGGATGATAGACTAGTGTACACATGACATTCGATTATTAAAGAGTTTTGACGACTTCACTAGCGTGCGTCTACAGATAACGTTGTTTTTTGTTTTTTTTTAATAAAAAAAATTTGTGAAAAACTTATGTGTAGGCACCTGCCTAAAGTGCCTAACGGCAGCTACGCCACTGCGCGGGCATTGGACATTAAGCAATCAACGATCAATCAATGCAAAATTTTATGATGATTGCAGACAAGCTATATTTTCCTAATATATATATATATATAAACCAAAATAATGCAGAAAAAACTGTAATCAAACCTGTAAGTACTTCAACACCATGCTCCTCTACAGCATCACTGGAAACAGCATGGGCTAATGTGTCTGAAACACCTGAAATGGAAAGAGTAAACACTTGTACCTAAATGTAAGTATTATCTTTTTTATAGTGTTTTCAATACAGTTTTTGTACTAAATCATGCAATCTTTCAAAAAAAAAAATATAGGATTTCCTCTTTTCTTGCAGAATGAATTAATATACCATACATAATCGGTTTAGATTTAAACAAATGTAAATAAAACACATAAATAATCAAAACCGAAAAAAAGATCGTACAGTGTATTTTTTATTTTTTTTTCATTCATCACATCCTTAGTACAAATGGTGGATAAAAAAAAACTAACCTATAGTAATATCTATAGCATCGGCTACTTCCTCCATGGGTACTTCTCTCAGTTCTATATAAAATAAATATAATTCTGCTATACAAGCGTAATGTGTTAGTGTATATGTATATGTATTGGTATATGGCGCGGAATCAGGGTCAAAAATATTTATTTACGTATATACATAATTATTTCTGTTCATACAGAAATAATTACGTATATACGTAAATCGAATTCCGTATATACAATTATGTATATACGTAAATAATTACGTATGTGAAGAAATATTATTGTATAAACGGAATTCGATTTACGTATATACGGAATTCTTTGTGTATATACGTTAATATTTTTGTATACTAGACATTAATACAACCTGCCAATGAAATTCATTGTTATAACATATTTCTGTATATACGTAATTCGATTTCTGTCTTTACGGAATTATTTCTGTATGTACGTAATTCGATTTCTGTGTATACGGAATTATTTCTGTTTATACGTAATTCGATTTCTGTGTATACGGAATTAATTCTGTATATACGTAATTCGATTAACGAATATACGTAATTATTTTTGTATATACGTAAATCGAATTATGCGTAAATCGAATTATGTATATACGTAAATAAGTATGTTTGACCTTCATTCCGCGCCATATTATGAACTCAAGCCGTATAAACATTTTGAAAATAAGAATATGAAATATATGTAGCGTATTCTATACATTCATGGACTCTGAAATATTGTGAAGTTAATACATTGTACAGGTTATCATTTACAATCGTGACTCGTGTGTATGTATATAAAATTGAATATTGTGTAAATATCATTATGATATTGTATGTACTTTATTAATATGTTATAACGTAAAGTTGTTACTGCATATTTAGAGACTTTGATATGTGTTTGTGTTATTTCGTTTGTATATCTTTACAATTTATAAAACTCATATTTTCATATGCATACAAAACCACCGAGAAAACACAAATTCATCCTTGATAATTTAATCTAATCAAAAGCTTTAACTTGAAGTGGATAACATAATAAATCTCATACATTGTACAAACTTTGGATCAAAATACCAACCTAAAGGAATAGCTGGAGCATCCGTGACATCCGTAATATTTCCATTTTCTAATTCTGTAAATATAAAATTACTCAAGCTTAAAATAAAATCAGTGATATTTTATTTCAGCACATGCATTATAAACGTTTTGAAAAATAGAAATATATTCATCTTTATGATGGATTTCGGTTGATTGAGGTAGATATAGATGTTTAGGAAAAATTTTATGAACCAATTGGCAAAACATAGAACTTAATATATTGTTTTTCTGAATCTAAAAATCATCCGATGGCCTGCTTGTTTCAAGATGTTCGAAAAATACGAATTACTTGTACAAACCTTATTTACATATATTATACAAGATTTACAGAATGTCAAACAGAAAGTTACACGACAAAAAGTCACAGACAAAAAGTCACGGACAAATAGTCACAGACAAAAAGTCACAGGACAAAAAGTCACAATACCGTTTTGTTATTATTTTTCATTGAACAAGAAAACACTCATTTTATAAATATTTGTTTGTTTTTTTTTTTGAAATATAATATATATCACAACTTTGTTATTAAAAGTTATTCAATAAATATCAATAATGATTAAAAAATTGTTATGAAAACAAAATGTCAAAAAAATTCCTTTGGATAATTAAAATTTAAAAAATACCATACATAATCGGTTTAGATTTTAACAAATGTAAATAAAACACATAAATAATCAAAACCGAAAAAAAGATCGTACAGTGTATTTTTTTTTTTTTTATTCATCACATCCTTAGTACAAATGGTGGATAAAAAAAACTAACCTATAGTAATATCTATAGCATCGGCTACTTCCTCCATGGGTACTTCTCTCAGTTCTATATAAAATAAATATAATTCTGCTATACAAGTGTAATGTGTGAGTGTATATGTATATGTATTGGTATATGGCGCGGAATCAGGGTCAAAAATATTTATTTACGTATATACATAATTATTTCTGTTCATACAGAAATAATTACGTATATACGTAAATCGAATTCCGTATATACAATTATGTATATACGTAAATAATTACGTATGTGAAGAAATATTATTGTATAAACGGAATTCGATTTACGTATATACGGAATTCTTTGTGTATATACGTTAATATTTTTGTATACTAGACATTAATACAACCTGCCAATGAAATTCATTGTTATAACATATTTCTGTATATACGTAATTCGATTTCTGTCTTTACGGAATTATTTCTGTATGTACGTAATTCGATTTCTGTGTATACGGAATTATTTCTGTTTATACGTAATTCGATTTCTGTGTATACGGAATTAATTCTGTATATACGTAATTCGATTAACGAATATACGTAATTATTTTTGTATATACGTAAATCGAATTATGCGTAAATCGAATTATGTATATACGTAAATAAGTATGTTTGACCTTCATTCCGCGCCATATTATGAACTCAAGCCGTATAAACATTTTGAAAATAAGAATATGAAATATATGTAGCGTATTCTATACATTCATGGACTCTGAAATATTGTGAAGTTAATACATTGTACAGGTTATCATTTACAATCGTGACTCGTGTGTATGTATATAAAATTGAATATTGTGTAAATATCATTATGATATTGTATGTACTTTATTAATATGTTATAACGTAAAGTTGTTACTGCATATTTAGAGACTTTGATATGTGTTTGTGTTATTTCGTTTGTATATCTTTACAATTTATAAAACTCATATTTTCATATGCATACAAAACCACCGAGAAAACACAAATTCATCCTTGATAATTTAATCTAATCAAAAGCTTTAACTTGAAGTGGATAACATAATAAATCTCATACATTGTACAAACTTTGGATCAAAATACCAACCTAAAGGAATAGCTGGAGCATCCGTGACATCCGTAATATTTCCATTTTCTAATTCTGTAAATATAAAATTACTCAAGCTTAAAATAAAATCAGTGATATTTTATTTCAGCACATGCATTATAAACGTTTTGAAAAATAGAAATATATTCATCTTTATGATGGATTTCGGTTGATTGAGGTAGATATAGATGTTTAGGAAAAATTTTATGAACCAATTGGCAAAACATAGAACTTAATATATTGTTTTTCTGAATCTAAAAATCACCCGATGGCCTGCTTGTTTCAAGATGTTCGAAAAATACGAATTACTTGTACAAACCTTATTTACATATATTATACAAGATTTACAGAATGTCAAACAGAAAGTTACACGACAAAAAGTCACAGACAAAAAGTCACGGACAAATAGTCACAGACAAAAAGTCACAGGACAAAAAGTCACAATACCGTTTTGTTATTATTTTTCATTGAACAAGAAAACACTCATTTTATAAATATTTGTTTGTTTTTTTTTTTGAAATATAATATATATCACAACTTTGTTATTAAAAGTTATTCAATAAATATCAATAATGATTAAAAAATTGTTATGAAAACAAAATGTCAAAAAAATTCCTTTGGATAATTAAAATTTAAAAAATACCATACATAATCGGTTTAGATTTTAACAAATGTAAATAAAACACATAAATAATCAAAACCGAAAAAAAGATCGTACAGTGTATTTTTTTTTTTTTTATTCATCACATCCTTAGTACAAATGGTGGATAAAAAAAACTAACCTATAGTAATATCTATAGCATCGGCTACTTCCTCCATGGGTACTTCTCTCAGTTCTATATAAAATAAATATAATTCTGCTATACAAGTGTAATGTGTGAGTGTATATGTATATGTATTGGTATATGGCGCGGAATCAGGGTCAAAAATATTTATTTACGTATATACATAATTATTTCTGTTTATACAGAAATAAATACGTATATACGTAAATCGAATTCCGTATATACAATTATGTATATACGTAAATAATTACGTATGTAAAGAAATATTTTTGTATATACGGAATTCTTCGTGTATATACGTTAATATTTTTGTATACTAGACATTAATACAACCTGCCAATGAAATTCATTGTTATAACATATTTCTGTATATACGTAATTCTATTTCTGTCTTTACGGAATTATTTCTGTATGTACGTAATTCGATTTCTGTGTATACGGAATTATTTCTGTTTATACGTAATTCGATTTCTGTGTATACGGAATTCATTCTGTATATACGTAATTCGATTAACGAATATACGTAATTCGATTAACGAATATACGTAATTATTTTTGTATATACGTAAATCGAATTATGCGTAAATCGAATTATGTATATACGTAAATAAGTATTTTTGACCTTCATTCCGCGCCATATTATGAACTCAAGCCGTATAAACATTTTGAGAATAAGAATATGAAATATATGTAGCGTATTCTATACATTCATGGACTCTGAAATATTGTGAAGTTAATACATTGTACAGGTTATCATTTACAATCGTGACTCGTGTGTATGTATATAAAATTGAATATTGTGTAAATATCATTATGATATTGTATGTACTTTATTAATATGTTATAACGTAAAGTTGTTACTGCATATTTAGAGACTTTGATATGTGTTTGTGTTATTTCGTTTGTATATCTTTACAATTTATAAAACTCATATTTTCATATGCATACAAAACCACCGAGAAAACACAAATTCATCCTTGATAATTTAATCTAATCAAAAGCTTTAACTTGAAGTGGATAACATAATAAATCTCATACATTGTACAAACTTTGGATCAAAATACCAACCTAAAGGAATAGCTGGAGCATCCGTGACATCCGTAATATTTCCATTTTCTAATTCTGTAAATATAAAATTACTCAAGCTCAAAAAATAAAATTAGTGATATTTTATTTCAGCACATGCATTATAAACGTTTTGAAAAATAGAAATATATTCATCTTTATGATGGATTTCGGTTGATTGAGGTAGATATAGATGTTTAGGAAAATTTTTTATGAACTAATTGGCAAAACATAGAACTTAATATATTGTTTTTCTGAATCTAAAAATCATCCGATGGCCTGCTTGTTTCAAGATATTCGAAAAATACGAATTACTTGTACAAACCTTATTTACATATATTATACAAGATTTACAGAATGTCAAACAGAAAGTTACACGACAAAAAGTCACAGACAAAAAGTCACGGACAAATAGTCACAGACAAAAAGTCACAGGACAAAAAGTCACAGGACAAAAAGGCACAGACAAAAAGTCACAATACCGTTTTGTTATTATATTTCATTGAACAAGAAAACACTCATTTTATAAATATTTGTTTTTTTTTTTTCTTGAAATATAGTATATATCACAACTTTGTTATTAAAAGTTATTCAATAAATATCAATAATGATTAAAAAATTGTTATGAAAACAAAATGTCAAAAAAAATCCTTTGAATAATTAAATTTAAAAAAATTTCATTTATCAAGGCTTATGAACAATTTCCTACAATTAAAATTGAATACATGTCCTGTGACTTTCTGTCCGTTTACCCATTTACATACCCTTGGATGATGTTGTAGATGAGGCAAGTGTGGAAGCTGGTGTCACGTTTCTTCAAGAGATTATTACAATTATTGCAATTTATATTAACAATTATTTTGAACTCAGAAAACTATCAAAATAGTACAGATATGTTTGTATGTAACCCATTGAGAATATTTGCCTGTTAATATTAAATATAATTGACTAATATTTTTACTAATATGTGTATGGCTCTGATCTGGCTGTGGTTTAACATCTTACAATTGAGATGATTATATTCATATTTATATATGATTTATATCAACATTATTGTGTCAATTATCAAAATCATTGTAATACATGTTTTTGCTCGTCATGGGCCCTTTAATTGGAATAAAAATATCTTATCTTATCTTATCTTATAAACGGTTTCTTTACAAATATTTGCATTATCAAAACTCACAATTGATCGACACTGGTACAAAATAAGCAGGATAAAGCTTGATACCCTTGCTATGACTATCGATAGATGCTTCATATTCCTAGCACTTGTTATGGTATTTTCAAGGAGCATTTGAAAGTGTCTGCACTAAATGTTTGACTCAACTCATTTATATTGTTATTTCAAATCTTTTGTTCTAGCACTAAAATCAGCATAGACAATCGTTGTAAATTGAGAAAAATCTAAAACTTAAAATGCAATTCAAGTTTCTAAATAAAAAATATTCGTGGCTTCATAATATTAAATGTGTGACTACTTCTACATGTTCTACGGGTAATACATACACAAATTTGATGGATTCTTTCTGGCTTATGATTTGCCTAAGAGTAGACAAACCATAAGAATTAGGGTCTTTGAAAATAACACCATCAGGCAGACCCTCCATTCTATATGAGTTGTTTTTAATGATATTCCCATAGGGTACTGCCTGATTCTTCAAACTGACAGATGCTGAAAAGAGATATGTCATCACATAAATCTGCAAGAAGGAGTAGTATTAATTAACTTCAGTTTATCAAAAAATCGCTACAATAAGCCAATTCTTATTTTAAGATGTCACAATCAGAATTTTAAAGATGAAAATACTACACAGACAGCCATAAGACAATATTTTTTTTTTAACTTGATATATATAAACATGTTACTTTTATTATTCTTCCCTTGGTTTACTTATTTTGTATTTACATTGTGTCATAGGTCAAATTTATTTGTTCAGTGTATGTTCAATGGTGTTAATATGTCCTTTGATTGAGTTAAGCTATTTCAGTTGATATTTTATAGTGTGTCTTTCTATGTTGTGATGTTACACTATTGTTTCAGAAAAAGGGTGAAGGTTTGGTACCATTAAAACGTTTAAACCCGCTGCATTTGTTTGCACCTGTCCTAAGTCAGGAATCTGATGTTCAGTAGTTGTCGTTTGTTGATGTGTTTGATAAGTGTTTCTCGTTTCTCGTTTTTTATATAGATTAGACCGTTGGTTTTCCCGTTTGAATGGTTTTACACTAGTAATTTTTTGGGGCCCTTTATAGCTTACTGTTCGGTGTGAGCCAAGGCTCCGTGTTGAAGACCGTACTGTTACCTATAATGGTTTACTTTTATATTTTTTGACTTGGATGGAGAGTTGTCTCATTGGCACTCATACCACATCTTCTTATATCTATGTAAACATATATTTAATAACCAGTAATCAGCATTTACTTTAACATTCAATTGATCGATATGTCTGCAGCGTTTTGTAAATCTAGTACATATTGTAGTTTGCCTGCTGCGTCTGTCTTTTTATTATTCTTTCGTAAACATAGGCTGTCTGTTCCGCCTAAGAGAAGTTCCCCTTATCAGTTAAGGGCAATAATTCCAAAAAGGAATTATCCAATCGTTTCTCATAAATCAACATGTTTGTTGACCATCCAAAGATATACGGCAGTTTTATCATTTAATAGACTCTCTAAATCTGATATATTCTACTGTTTTAGTTTCTAAACTATACATCATATAGAAATTGTGATAAAAAAAGTACTCATAATTTACAGCGTGTTTGATATGAACAAGTTGATTAACATTTTCGCAAAATAAAATATTTCGAATGTATTCCTTACGTGTTCTTAAAATTATAAAAAAAAAATTGTTCATAACTGTGCTTACTTTAGGGAAAAGACATAAACGCCCATCCCAAATTACAGTGTAGCTTTTACACATTATTTTTTTTTAAGTGAGAAGGGATAATTTTTGCTATAAGATCAACTGGTAAATAAAGGACTTTTTAAAAATCATTTAGAAAATTAAGTTGTCCCTAAGATGTTTTTTTTTAAGTTTGCATGTTTCTTTTATTTCGTATTTTTTTCGACATATTTTAATAGACTTAGTACCCCAACACGAATTGAAAATTTTTCTAACTTTTTCAGTTAGTTCTTTTTTGGTCTCTTTGCATGTTATACTATCTCCAACATACACAATGTGTCCTTAAAAATATAGTAAAACAAATATAAAACATTTTCGAGTACACTTCCCTTCATCTTTTCATTTATTGTTGCATTACCAAATGTGAGTTATTGCAGCTTCTTTATATGCAACGAGCGACTTGACGGGTTCCAATATTGAAGCACGAATTGCTTATTCATCTGGAACATATATTCACCTCCTAATTTTGTCAACATTCGAATTTCTCACTCTTTTTTATTCTGTAAAGTGTTATATTTCTGCTTAATCTTTTTCGTCATGATGTTGTCATGTAAAATGTGTCAAACACCATGAAAATTAAGTGTAAATTTATACTCTTTGGTTCCTAGAAATTTACAGGGTATATGTGTATGTGCTTAAAATAATTCTTATCATATACGTGACTGAATGGAGGCAAGAATAGGACTTATATTGTAGGCTGTATTTTAAAAGGTTTTTGAATTACAAGTACGTTGTATGAATATCTTGATTCTCCGGTCGTCCATTGAAAAAAACATGAAGTATAATCTTATAATATTTAACTCATTATTACTAACTGAATACAGATTCTCGGAATTCCTTTTGTAATTTCACGTCTTGGATGAATTCCAAGCCTCTTGGGGTCCCAAACAGTTGCGATGACTCGCTCTCCTTTGCGGCGATAGCGGCAACCTCATACCCTAATGATTGCAATACAGCACACTGAAATATAAATATATAATTTAATATACATTTATAGCTACCATTGCACTTTAAAATACATTTAAGGTCAAGGTACAGTATAATTTAAAAAAAAAAATGATATGTTGTGGATACATACAATTTTAATGGTGTAATATAAAAATAGGATCAGTCACTGCGTTTCTATGGTTGAAAGTTAACCAATTACAAAGTCAGTCATCATATGGTTATATTATATCAATCAAACGGATTTTTTTGTGTACATGTTTCAACAATAATCATAGAAAAATTATATAGATTTCTAAATTAACGACATAATGTTTTCAGAATTTTTTTCGACAATTTTTTGTGCTTTCAATATATATATGGAAGTTTTTAACGACCTTGACTGGCTATACAGCCCTTGCATGGTCGGCAAGTGTTTTCAAATACAAAGTTTCCATTATTTTAAGGTAGTTCAGGGGTATACCGCCATCTTGAATTGTACCATCACAGTAAATAATCGGTCTAGTTCTTTGCCCAAATCTGAAAATTTGAAGATAGATTTGCAATTTATTGGTTACACTGTATATTTATATAAGGAAAACTTAGTTATTCATTGCATTATCGAACATGTTTTAACAAATACCAAATATTTGTGTTTTTAAAATTAATTTTTCAAATAAGCCATTTAAGGGAAGATAACTCTTTTAGTACAAAATTTATACTGGACATATAAGGAAATTTTCATTTTTTACTTGTAGCAAGAAAACAAGTTCGGTGACACGATTTTTTCTTTTTATTTTCTTAAAATGTATTATAAAGCCTATCTTCTCATACTTTATTTCAAAATTCTGATTCATAGATTTCCTTTTATGCACAAAAATGTGTTTTATCATGAACAATCTAATCAAATTTTGGCAATTTTGAACGACTCGTACTTTGAAAAATCGCGCGGTGACCCATACTTTTTATTATTTTTTTGGAAAAAAGCATAGTAAAATCTTCATTTTGGCAAAGTATAAGAAAATTTTGTCATTTTTTTTCTATACTCCTGAACTACCTTAAAGACTTCATTTAGTTGCATATCATAAAATAAAAAAGATTAATGCATTATTTAATTTCAGTTAAAATTTCGAAAAGATTAAGTTGCAGAAAAAAATGTTAAAAGAAAACTGCTGTATTTGCTTTCGTGTACCTTCCAAATAAAGTATGTTTTGTTCCATTGGCAATATTGTGATCATTAAATCTTACATATTCTTTGGTATGTCCACAGGCACTTGTCTCAGAATTTTTTTCCCCTGTATACCTTAATGTTATATTAAGGTATATAGGAAATTTTTTTCTGAGACAAGTGCCTGTGGGTATGTCATAGAAATATCTAAAAATATTGCACCATTTTTATAAACCTATCTTCATTATAGTTTAGATTTAAGTCTTTAAAAAACAAAACTGTGAACATATAAAAGTTAAAACCCATACATGATGATGCTGTCGTAAAACAGAAATGTAGATAATTTTGTCTTTATTAAATATGACAGGTTTTGCAAAAATAAACCAACCGAATTTGTTATGGAGTTCATATGAAATTCAGCAAACTCCTCTGCTGTCCTGCCCTTCAATGGGTCATTCCTAATTTCTTTGGCCTGTTGTCGGAAGGCCTCCTTTTCTTCCTCTGAAGTTCTTCCCCACTTCTCCCCTAGTGACCTCAGGTGTTCCTCTTTGGGTGTATCACCTAATAACGGGGATTACAATCTTATTGGTGAAATGAAATGCCAAGATGTAAAGTCATCTTAAAATGAACCAGTAAGTTTTAATAGAACATTTGATATTGCCTGAGCAGAAACATTCATTCAAATTTTAAAATAACGCAACTTTATGAACGGACCATCGTTATTTCAAGAATCGCAAAGACACCTGGAAATTCATACAGGAGCTCTCCACGTTTTACGACAAAAGTTAAGAGTTAGATGACTTTTAACTATTGACACACATGTTTGCCTCGCCTTATTAGTTTGTGTTCGCATCAACTTTTCATTATTGTTGAAGGCCACACGATAACCTATAGTTGCTTACATCCACGTCATTTGGATTTTGAATGCCACATTTCACAATTTTGTATTAACACTTAAGTAGTTTACATGTGTGTTATGAAGTAAACTGTTTATAGTTTATATATAAATATTGTGTAGACAATAGACAACGATATTTCTTATATGATATGCATACATGTGAAACAATATTGTACAAAATAGATAAAATATAAAAAAAAATGATCGTATTTGATATTTAGTTCTGATAAGCTAAAATAATAATTAAACATGTTTTGACTATTTATACTATTCTGCACTTGCCTCTTTTAAACTGTTGTGAAAAGAGGGAATACGCCGTTGGGCCTTTTACCGTCTTTCTTTTTTTGGTAGGAACAACTCCCTGGCCACCACGCTTCTGTTTGGCCCTTCTGTTACCAATCCAGACCTGGAGGTAAAATACTTAAAATATTATGTTACAAAAATATAATAATTAATGTCTTACTGTCATGAGGACGTTTTCATCAGATCAGATATTTAACAATAAATAAACATTTAAAACGTTTTCATTATTGCTGAACATTTAAAAACGTACAGGACATTGATGATATGATATGATTGTTTGATTGATTAATTGATTGGTGTTTAACACCACTTTCAGTAATATTGGCTATTCTTGGCGGTGCCACGTGTGGAGCAGGATCTGCATACCCTTCCAGGGCATCTGAGATCACCCCCAGTTTGTTTTAGTTTTTTGTGTGTTTCTTTTTTTTTTTGGGGGGGGGGGGGGGTGTCGTGTAGCTCAGTCTTTATTTTTCTATGTTGCGTTGTGTGTATTTTGGCTTGTCTGCTGGTCTGTTTCTTTGCTAGCCATGGCATTGAAAGTTTATTTTCGACCTTTTATTTATGAATGTTCTTTTGGTATCTTTCGCTTCACTTTTTAATCACATTTATTCGACAATGAATGTAGCATGACAGTGCTATTTCTTTACAAAATAAATGACATTCCTATATTTCTATGGTCCCCCAAATAAAGTTTGTAAACTCGTGATTTCCACTTTGGACAAAAGCTAAATAACTAGCATACCGCAATCCTCTCTCTGCTAATTGATGTTTCATTTACTAAAACATCAATTTCTGTTGCATGGTCTTTACTTGTTGAAGTAAGGCCTTTCTGCCATGCATCCTCAAGCTTTTCTAACTGCAATTTTGAAAAGTCAAGTCTTGTTCTAGTTGACCCCTAGATTAACAAAAGTTTGAACTAAATTTTCAAAAAAATGCAAGTAAGGTTTCATATGTATCTAATATAGACATTTGAGGTAACATTTCAAAAATGTTTTAATTGTTTGAACGGAAATCGGAATGATGTTTATTATTTTTTAATGGACATCTGTATAAATCTAGATGAAAAACAGCAATAAAAACGCTGTACCTTTGCTTTTAGTATGTTTTTTTTGTTCTAGTGCATTTACTGATATTTTGTCATGGATGGATACTCTATATTCTTTGTTTGTCTATTATCACTGTACTAAAATTCGAGTACATGCGATAAGGGTGGCGATGACATGGTCAATTTTGAAAACGGTATAAATGCATTTTTAGGTATAAGAGGTAAAGGTCTAGATTATAAACAATTCTAAAACCCTTTACATAGTGATGTTTGCTTATTATAATGAAAAAATCTTCAAAGTTAAAATTGAATCAAACAGTATTTGATGATGTTGGTCCGAACATATACGGGCAAATATGATCACAAGATTTACCGCAGCTATGATAAATAAGAAATAGAGGAAAACAATTAATGGAAATAACAATATACTCATTATTTTCAACAACAAAAATCTAGAATAAAAGCATATGCACTATAACTTTGACATTTGGCGCGGCATATTAAATTTCTAGTACTAGTAACTAGTAATGTCTTCTTTAAAAATGAGTGAATCATCATTTCAAGTAATTTTATATAATGCCTTTATTAATGGTGTGCGTACAAGATTCTTTTAGAAGATGAAAAACAAAAAAAAAATCTTGAAAAGACAAACTTCTCTCTGTAATGAACATTTTACATGTTCTCCATTTTTTTTAGAACGTGGTTTATCAATCTGGGTCACTATTACGGTAAAGAATATACAGGACAATTGTACACCAATTAAGGCAACAATGATACATAGTTGTTCAGGGGCGTAGCTACCTTCTTAATGAAGTGGAATCACAAACTATAGGGCGAGGGGTCTGGCGGCCGGCCCCTAGTAGGTACAGGGCAAAGCCCTGGTAGGGGGGCCAGGGGGGCGAAGCCCCCCGGAAGCTCCGCATATATAGCGTTTCAAAACAATCACAACCGAAATAAAACTTGGACATTTTTGTTGTGGTTTTTTGGTCAACTATTTGTTTAACTTCGAGTCGAATGAAGACTTAACATTGTCGCTTGCGTTTTTTTAGTACGTGCAAGCTTTTAAAAGCACGGAGATTTGTTCCATATGCTAGTATTTGTATTGAGCAAAGTAGATTTAAAAAAAAACACATTAAACATAAACACAATACTATATGTGGAATTTCTGTTAGCGTAAACATCATTGGATACCAAATACTTGGTGGACACATTCTCATATATTTTGCTTAACATATGTATTTAAATGTTTAAAAATTTTGAGGGTAAACTCTACAAGAGAGAGATGGGAATTTCGAATTTTACGTAGTTAGGAATATTCGAAGTTGAAATTAATGAACTTTTTCAGAGTAAATGGTACTTTGATCACGATCTTTTTCATGATCTGTGTTTTTAATAAGCCAGCTAATTAACAAATGCATATGCATTCGACCAGTTGTATGGCAATATCTAGATGATAACAGTGAAGATAAGTGTAATAAAAGTTTGGTGTATCTTTCGAACAAGAATCAGCAGTTTAGTGTCCTACTCGGACAGACAGTTCTTTTTAAAATTGAAAGACCTAATAGTCCAGTAAAACGAGTTAGAATTAACAATTTATTTAAATGGTTTTACAATCAACCATTCGTATAGCCGGCCCATATAGAAACGACTTCGAATTATCGAATCTATATAAAAGATTTGTTTGTAAAATAAATAAAAACGTAAAACATGTACTGGAAAATGTGTACTTTTTTTTTTTATAATAACAGCAGTTCCAACTTTTCATCTACTAGTATACGAAAACTATTGATTGATTGAATGGTTATTAATGTCCGGTAGCAAATATTACATGCACACAGGACGAGATACGTTGACGTGATGTGAAAATGAACTATTCGTGTTGTCAAGACCTACATACTTAGTCAATATTGAACTAGTTCACAGGGTAACATTCATTATTCCCGGATCGATACGAGTTGAAGAGTCTTCATTCTAGTAAGATGTGTGCTTTGGGGCGAAGCGGAAAATAATAATTTTCAAGTTTTTTTGTTATCCCTAAAGGGATTATGTTTTTTTTTGCACTCAAAGCGAGTATACGGTATGGTTGTGTTACCAACAACTATGTAGCTGGTATTTCCTAAACAATGCCCGTAATATAAAAAGTTCCTCTAAGTTTACACCAGTTGTATGTATTTATCGTACACATACATGTCTTACAGGATTAAAAATTCCGTTGCATGTGTATTCCTCTTGCTTTTATTCTGTGTGTAGTTTTTAAAATGCATACATAGAAAGACCAATTCCTATTTTTTAACTTTATCCCTCTCTCTCTCTCTCTCTCTCTCTCTCTCTCTCTCTCTCTCTCTCTCTCTCTCTCTCTACGCCCCTGTTGTTTGCTGCGTACACAGTTTACCAATGCAACAGGCGTTCAACTATATTCTTATAATCTTAAAGCAATGCCGTCATATCATTGAGATAAATTTGAGAAGGTGTGCTTCTTCATTCTTCTTTAATTATTGATTCAAGTTATTTCATATACATTCATTGTGGTGCTTGTTTGGTTTGAAGGTTATATATGATAGATATGAAACATTTTATAACAGCATCTTTTATATATTTCTTTCCAAAAATAAATTTCAAATATCCCTGAACTTTTCGATATAAGCACATATGTAGCTAGTTTAAAGCCTAGTTGTCTTTTGGATGAAAAACAGCAGTGCAAACTCTTTGTTTTTGTTTTATATATTTGTTCATGTATGTATTGTGAATTTATGCAACGAATTGATACACCATATACAAATGCCGGAGTTGGGGTGGCATGGTTGTCAATGAAAACAAACTATCCATAGAGATCAGCGGACAATGATGGGAACACATGCAGGTCA
Organism: Mytilus californianus; assembly: GCF_021869535.1. NCBI lineage: Eukaryota > Metazoa > Mollusca > Bivalvia > Mytilida > Mytilidae > Mytilus > Mytilus californianus. The sequence goes on from NW_026262734.1 coordinate 34,320,717, forward strand.
CCACATGGTCGCATAAAGAATGTGGCGAGTTAAACCTGAGATGTAACGTAACAACATGACAACACAATATTAAAATCAGTTGGAAGGTTTCAATTGGGACTTATACATTTATGATCATTTATATGTTAGTCACAGGTTCCGCTCTTCAAATTAGTCCGAAGTACACAAAGTAACAACTGGAGAACACTCGCCTTTACTTAAACCTTGTCCAAAACACAATATCAACCTTTCTTCAAAGCATGCATTGTTTTCCCACATTGAAACGCCATTCAACTACGACTGGGTATAGTTTATCAGCAGTCTATTTATTTCATATATACATAACAATTTTGTAATTATATTCTAATCCAATTAGACTCATGCAGATCGACGTCCCGTTTCTCAAATCTACGTCCTATGTAAAGGTATGTTCTCAAATCCACGTCCTACGTAAAGGTATGTTCTCAAATCTACGTCCTTTGTAAAGGTATGTTCTCAAATCTACGTCCTTTGTAAAGGTATGTTCTCAAATCTACGTCCTATGTAAAGGTATGTTCTCAAATCTACGTCCTTTGTAAAGGTATGTTCTCAAATCTACGTCCTATGTAAAGGTATGTTCTCAAATCTACGTCCTATGTAAAGGTATGTTCTCAAGTTAATGTCCAATATTTGTGCCGGCTTCTGGTCGACGTCCAATTTGAAGTCTATATAGTTGTAAACTTCTACCTTGTTTAGTATCTGGTGGAGTGTTATCTCATTGACACTCATTCTACATTTTATTTTTCTATAAAACAACGAGACAACAACCCAACAATTGATATAACCAAAATACATCTAGGGTGCAATATACAGTCTAATTCATGCAGCCTGCCTCTGATTACAATGGAGTTTACAAACCAAGCAGAATCTGGTAACCCGTTTTGGATCATTTGAGATTCCTGTTTAAGATTCGTGTATATTTTTATACTTTTTTATTTATTATTTGACTTTTTTCTTACGATATTGTATGTGTTACTTCAAAATATGCCCATTGGTCTTTTCCCCATTAATGGATGTTTATTTGTTTTTTAAATTATAATAAACTATTCTTTCAGCAGCCATAGAAATAAGAAGATGTGGTATGAGTGCCAATGAGACAACTCCCGTCCAAGTCACAATGTGTAAAAAGTAAACCATTATAGGTCAAAGTACGACCTTCAACACGGAGCATTGGCTCACACCAATTAGCAAGTAATAAATCCTGAGGAACCTACTAGTGTAAAACAACTGGAAAACCAACTGTCTAATCTAAATAAAAAATAAAATGCTCCGCTGGGCGCAGCTTGATACGACCGCAGAGGTCGAACCCTGAACAGTTGGGGCAAGTATGGACATAACATTCAAGCTTGATACAGCTCTGAATTCGGATTGTGATTAAATATTTGACACAGCATAGGTTTCTGACACAGAATGAATGTGGTCTAAGAACTTGAACACAAGTTATTGTCTGGAAACTAGAAAAATGCTTATTTTTAGTCCCTTAATCCTAAACGTTTTGGGCAATTATTACCCCCAAACTCAATTCCAGCTTTCCCTTTGTGATTTGGAACCTTGTAGTACAATTTCAGAAAGATCCATACACCTACAAGTTATTGTCATGAAACTAGAAAAATGCTTGTTTTTTGCCCCTTTTTTGGCCCCTAATTCCTAAAATTTTGAGGTAATTACCCCCAAAATCAATCCTAGCATTCCCTTTGTGATATGGAACCTTGTGGTACAATGTCAGAGAGATCCATACACTAACACACAAGTTATTGTCTGGAAGTTATAAAAATGCTTATTTTTTGCCCCTTTTGGCCCCTTATTCCTTAACTGTTGGTACCATAACCCCCAAAATCAATCCCGACCTTCCTTTTGTGGAATTGAACCTTATGGTAAAATTTCATAGAGATCCATTCACTTAAACTAAAAGTTATTGTGCGAAAACGAATGTGTCTTCGGACGATGACGACGACGCCAACGTCATACCAATATATGACCGCAAAATTTTGTTCGATTTATAAAGGGGAATAACTCTAGAACAATTAAAGTTTCGCCACAAAAAAATCACACGTGGTAATAAGCATTTTGTGTAAGTTTCATAAAATTTGATTGAGGCAAACTAAAATTAGAGAACGGAAATGAAAAATTCAGCAATTTTTCCATTTATAAAGGGGGATAACTCTAGAACCGTTAAAGTGACGCCGCCAAAATTCAAACTTGATCTGTGATTTGTGTATTAGCATTGTGTATAAGTTTCATAACATTTGGTTGAGGCAAACTAAAGTAAGAGAACAGAAACCAACTTTAGGACATACAGACTGACAGGTGAAAGAGATTGACCTGCTAATCATTTTCGTTCATATCAGATTTGCTTTATATTCAACTACTTCATCTTTTCAGATATAAATCAGCTCATGTGTTATTATTTAGCAAAAGCTGCCATGTTTTATCATGATGGATCAAATCCTGGGATATTTTTTTATTTAGAGAAGACACCCTACATAACATCCAGGTTAAGTTTGGTAATCTTTGGCATACATTTTTTAACTGATTCAGAAGGGAATTAAAATGACTGCCAAACAGAGGAACATAAATTGATGGCAAAAACTCATATAGGCCAGGTAAGCTAAAATGCAAACTGGGCCAATTTTTTACTGCCAGGAAAAATATACATATAAATAAAATATTTTAATGATGAATGAAGAACAAATAATATTCAAAATATTTTAAGCATTATAGCATGTATAGAGATTATTTTCTTAATACTTCTTTTTTCTATTTTTTATTAAAAAAAACACATTTCACTTAACAGTTATTACACTTCTTTGACACCATTCAAAGCTTACCAGCATATTTTTGTAAAAATACAAATGCAATAAACACACCTAATGGATGACTTTGACAATTCCAATTTCCCAAATATTTTAAGTCCTGGCTCCAGTTATCCAAGTGTACGTTAAAAAAAAGCATTTCATCATGTATTATCAGTTCTTGTTTTAATATATAATATCACATATATATTTTAATACAATTCCAATACTTCAAATAAATCAAGATTCAATAGGGAACCAACCTAACCAATTGTTACTACATCTAAAATTACACAAATTGTAAACAAATAAAATGCTTCGCTTAGCGCAGCCTGATACGACTGCAGAGGTTGAACCCTGAACAGTTGGGGCAAATTTGGACACAATATTCAAGCTTGATACTGTCTGAATTTGGATTGTGATCAAATGTTTGACATAATATAGGTTTTTGACACAAAACAAATGTCAAGATCTTACAAATATATTGCGCAATACTGTGCAATTAAAGATTTTTTCTTGAAACTTTTCAAAAATTTGAAATTTGAGATCCATACACTTAAACACAAGTTATTGTCTGGAAAACTAGAAAAATGCTTGTTTTTGACCCTTTTTTGGCCCCTAATTCCTGCATGAATGGGGCAATAACCCCCAAACTCAATCCCAGCTTTCCTGTTGTGACATGGAACCTTGTGGTACAATGTCAGAAAGATCCATACACCTACACACAAGTTATTGTCCAGAAACTACAATAATGCTTGTTTTTGGTACCTTTTTGGCCCTTAATTCCTAAACTGTTTGCACCATAACCCCCAAAATGAATCCAAGCCTTCTACTAGTGGTATTAAACATTGTGGTACAATTTCAGAGCAATTGAAATACTTATACACAAGTTTTTATCCTGAAAGTAGAAAAATGCTTGTTTTGGGCCCCTTTTGGACCCATTATTCCTAAACGGTTGGGACCATCATCCCCATAATCAATCCCAATCTTTCTTTTGTGGTATTGAATCTTCTCATTAAATTTCAAAGAGATCCATACAAGTAAACTAAAGTTATTGTCCGGAAACCAAATGTGTCTTCGGACGACGACGCAGACGACGACATCATACCTTTATACAATCCCAAAAATCTTTTTGCAATTGTATAATTAAAAGGAATTATGGTAAAATAATTTTCACAGGCAGACTAAAATATTTGAACCTTCCAGTACTCAAGTCAATAACCATGATAACAGATTACTTTAATATAATGAAAGTGTTTTACCTTTTTTCACTACATGCAGCTTAAATTAAAAATAAAGAATATTGTGTATAGGTTTCATAATGTTTGGTTGGGGCAAACTTAAGTTACAGAATGGAAACTAAAAATTTTGCAATCTTTCGATTTATAAAGGGGCATAACTCAATAATGGTTGAAGTGACACTACCCAAATTCAACTTGATCTGTGTTTTATCAGTGGAAGTCAAAATCAAACATTGCATTGTATAAAGCATTAATTGTAGTTGATTCAACTATAATCATGGACAAAGGAAGATAACTCCAATTTTAAAAATTACTTGATATTTAGAAGAAAATAAAAATTTTGCAATTTTTCTATTTCTAAAGGGGCATAACTCTAGAACCGTTAAAGTGACGCCACCAGAATTCAAACTTGATCTGTGTTTTGTGGTAATAAGCATTGTATATAAGTTTCATAACATTTGGTTGAGGCAAACTAAAGTTAGAGAACGGAAACGATAAATTCAGCAATTTTCCATTTGTAAAGGGGCATAACTCTAGAACAGTAAAAGTGACGCCACCAAAATTCAAACTTGATCTGTGTTTTGTGGTAATAAGCATTGTGTATAAGTTTCATAACATTTGGTTGAGGCAAACTAAAGTTAGAGAACGGAAACCAATTTTGGGACGTACGTACGTACAGACGGGCAAGGGTAAAACTTAATGCCCCCTCTGCTACGGCGGGGGCATAAAAAAAATAATGTACAGCCATTTGACTTACAGTAGATCTTATAATTTGCCTGATTTAAGTTTTTATATTTCTATTAGAGTTCTGAAAATATTCTGTAAATGGTAAAAATTTAATTTAAAGGCAATAACTCCTATAGGAAAATGTTTGACAGTTTTTACTTCAATGGGCAGCAGATCTTTGCCCACTGTTAAAATTTCTCTATTCATAGGGGTTGGCCTTGTATGTCATGTTGGTTTGCAGACAGGATGACAGGGTCATTAGATACATTTTTCTAAAAATCTTTGAGCCAGGTGAATTGAAATTTAAAGGTGAACATGTATACATGTACAATAGACCAAATTCATGGCTAAAACAATTAAATTGTTAAAGGAAACCTGATGATATTCTAATGGTTAATTTATAATCTATATATGACATTAAGGGATAACATTTATACAAGTCATTCTTATTTTATTGACAATGTAAGTAATATTTACATATATAATAAGCAAATTTGAATGATATTTATTTTGATATCATGGTTTTAATTGTCTCCCCTTAATTTTCTCAAAAAATTTTCTTATATATATCATGTTTATATTCATTATATATACAGGTTATTTTTTATTTACAACCCCTTAAACTTGTTAAATGCTCTAGTTGTGTGTGTTTTGGGAGGTCAAAACATGCCTTAAAAGAATTTTTCTGGTTAGCTATATAAATTTAAATATCTAAATTAGATAGAGAGTCAGAACTACACAGAGAAATTGTTTGTCTACAGCCTTGAAAATTCTCCCTTAAGCTTGAACCTTTTAAATGAACAGTATTTCCATGATAACAGACAAATGAGATTTTCATTGTCCTTGAAATCATAATACTTTATTGAATAGGAATAACAACTGTTATTGACAAACAGTTAAACACTCTATTAAGGCAACGTAGTCTGACAAGAAAATTTCAAGAATAAAAAAACAATAAGACTTTTCAACTTATATACATATAAGTAAAACTGTTACACTACTAAATTTCTAAGGGATAATACTCTACCTCCAAAATAGTTTACATATAAACCAGTAAATAAAAAAAACCACTTGTTTAAAAAGTATTACCCCTGACTGTACATGCTGTATGACAAACTTCAAAAATATTAAAATGACTATATCTACATGTTATTTTCATTATCATATCAATGGTTCAAGTATATATACATGATATATAAAATCTGTTCTACAAAATGTAGTATCACATTAAATATGTAAAACAATACAATTAATTTATCAATTTTACTAAAAATATATACAATTTTAGAAATTTGCACACACTTAAAGATGTACATTTGTAATTAATAGCATTTTCCTATTGATACATTCCATGCATTACATTGAAATAATTCTTTTTTAGATTGCAATTCTAGTTTAATAATCATAGAATTGAAATTTAAATTAACAAAAATCTACTGTGCATTAATGTCAGTGGCAGATCCAGTAATGAGGACATGCAACCCTAAGGCCTAGGCTACTTGTCCCCTTTCATTGCCATCTTTCTTGCAATTCGTTTTTTTTTAGCTGAATGTTTATCCTCATAAGATAATCTTCATACATAATCAAGTAAAATTTCATTTTAAAAGAAGAGTATTGCAAAAACATGTAGCAATACATAGTATCCAACTGATTAAAATCCATTGTACTTGAACAAAATGCAAGATTGATTGTTTTGATACTAACTTGATCTATACATTTGTAACTAGTCATGGTGTAAACTTTATAACAAATATCCATTCAATATCTTCAAGCATGAAGAAAGAAAAGTGAGGAAAACTGATTATCTGAGTGAATTTTTTAAGTCCAAGGACCATAAATCTACACAAAATCATCAAACAGGTACAAAATTTTAAACTTGATCTGTTACCATGGTTATTTGTCATAATTAAACTATAACCATTCAATATCTTCATTAATTTATTAAGTTCAAGGAACATAACTCTGCACAAAATCATCAGACCAGAACAATATTTAAATGTGATCTGTAACTACATGTAGTCATAATGAAACTATATACCAATCATCCATTCAATGTCTTCATGCATGACGTGTGGAAAACTGATTATTTGAATGAATTTTCAAAGTCAAAGGACCATAACTCTGCACAAAATCATCACACCAGAACAAAATATAAAGTTGATCTGTAACTTGTCATGATAAAACAATACACCAAATATCAAATCAATATCTTCAAGCACAAAGAAAAAAAAAGTGAAAAACTGATTTGCTGGACTGAATGTGGACAGACAGACAAATGATTTAATTAATGGAGTGCAAACCTGATCCCCTTCTATATCATCACAAGGGAACTAAACAGAGGGATCGATGTTCTTGATTTTACGCTTATGATTAAAATGAGCTAAAAAAAAGCCTTTTTTTCAAAATATATAAGTGATAAAATTGAAAGTGAGTTTGAATTATGGCAAAAAATAAATCCAATTTAACATGCTTTTAAGTCATCATCCTTTGGACTACCAGTAATTTAAAATTAATCAACATCAGGAAAAGCATAAAAATGATAAAGCATTACTGAGTCAAATCCTTAATTAAAAATACATTAGTTGTTAAGTGATTTCCTCAGCAGATGTTTCAACTACATGTACATGTACATTTTTGTATTTATCAAATAGCTAAAATATGTTCTACATTGACTTCAACTTGTTTTAACATGTTTAAAGTAAACGATTTACAAATACCAAAAAATTCATAATACTTGTTTAAATGCAAAAGTTCTTCTTTCCTATGTGATGCCATCACTAATGCAGCCAGCAGTCATCTTGTAACTTTGAATATCATTACAAATTTTATAATGCTTAATTGCTATTGACCAGTTGCATTGGTTCTCTTCAATTCTCTTCAATTCAAAATAATCCTTATATATATTCATCTTCATACTATTTGAGTGGTGCTGAACTCTTTATTATCATACACATTTTACATTTACATGAAAGTATAGGCATGTAAAGGCATTGTTATCATAAATGTTTAGGATGTATGGTGCCTGGTGGTCAGGTGTAATTTTGTTGCTTTCCTTTATCATGTTTATTCGCGTTATTGTTTTAACTTATCATGCTTATAGTGATAAACACAATCTTCCAATTCGTTGTATTTTTCCTATGAAAAGAATATATATCCTTTCCACAAAATTTGATATGACACTTTTCCCAGCAAATCACCCCAGGTAAAGGCTTTAAAGCGGCGCATTCATAAAATGTCTGTGTCTAGGGATATTTCAGGAGTCTTTCCCCTACTAACGACAAAGCATTCAAATATGTTAGTGAATACGAAAAAATTTCCCGGTTGCAACTGGTATCAGGTGTTTTATATTATAATTTATATTACACCTTGTAGATCAGTCCAAGATTTACAGTACCATCCATATAATGTTACTTTCTCCGAATTTTTCACCATTTTCCACATTTTACCTCTAGGTCCATTATCGTATTTTACTGTTTTCATAACCGTTGTTATACAAGGTTATGCAGGCAAAATGGTTGATCCTTCAAACAAAAAATCAAATGTATGCAATCAAAATTATTTATCATTCAAAATATCAAATTAACAAATCAGGATTCATGAAGAGTTATCTCTCTTGCAAACTTATAATCACAAAAATGTCGGTAATGATCTGAATATATCCCGTTTTCAAGGAATGTATGCATCTCATTAATGCTTCTTTAAAAAAAAAAAGGATAGGCCCTAGAAGAAGGTTTAAAAGCACGTTTAAATCTTCAACTGTGTAGTTCAAGGATTTTTCAAATTTATTTTAACAAACGTCACTAGTAACAAATGAGTAACGGCTCCACGTACAATACATAGACGGGCGGATTAAATAGTTCATTTTTATCAATATGAAAGAACTCTTTGTCGATCATTTTTATCCAAATGGAACATTTTCGTAAGAGTATAATGGTAATGAAAACACTGCCCACCACGTGCTATCTCAAAAGCACCATTAACTGGTCTTTTATCGTTAGATATTACCAGTAATTTCAAGTTCATAAGCTATACCTGAAATAATGCCATTACTATATAAATTAAGACTACTGGAAACACAAGTATAGATGTAGCTTAAGTGCTGATTGCTGGTGAAAAGTAAACAATGGCTGGATATTATTGGAAGCAGTTCTGGAAGTGATGACCTAATTCCGAAACAAATCAGTAAGCATTCCTGCAACGGAAATTACGGATGTCTAGCAAAACCTGTTACTGCTTTAATAAGCTAATAGCATACTGCAGCATACTGTACGGTATATACAGTATACGTTGTTACAATTTCAAAAAGGCTAATAACACTAATAACTTTCTTATTGATAAAGCAAATAGTTATAGGATAGGGTGAAAAAACAAAGTAACGAAAATTCCACGTACTTTGCAAACTCTAAACCCGTGCCAGATATACTTAGGAGAAGTCGTGATTCATTGTAAATGCAAAGACATTTGGCTTCAAAATTGGCTGCCATCATTTCATAGCAAATGTTTTGATAATACAAGAGTATATTGCAAGTACAATAATGAAAAAGTTCACATTTTAAATATGACTAAACATGGACTTGGATGTAGACTTTACAATGAAGGTATTCTATGGTTGAACATTTCACTGGCCGTGACGGTGTTTATTGTAACAGTTTCGTCGGTTTTATTATATATCTTCCGTTTTGAGATTTTCATAACAGCAAGAAAAATCCTAAAGTACTTCAAGAAAATAGTCGTTTCATCAAATGTATATGCATATGACGTCTATGTATCTTGCAATGAAGATGACGCTACTTTACGACGTTGGTTGACGTCATCATTTGTCCCTTTTCTTGAAGACGAAAACCTCCGAGTATTTTTGCCTTTCAGAGATTGTGAATTAGGAAGTCCGCGTGAAGAGGAAATAATTGATGTAATGTCAAAGAGCCTTAATTTTGTAATTTTTCTGTGCGAGGATTACGAAGGCTTAGCAGACATATGGGTTCAGAAGGAATGGAAATATGCATGGGTTAATTATAGGTATGATATGCATCGAGAAATCATCGTTATAAATTATGACATGCTGCAGTATAAAGATATTGCAAAGAAATATTTGAGAGCATTTTTAAAAATTCGTTGTTTTATTGATTTTTCAAAAAAGGATAAACAAGTTAAGGAAGAGGTATACAAAAGTCTCCAACAAGTTCAAGGTGATTCAGAAGCTTTTGCCAAACAAAGGTACTGTAATGACCTAAATGCAGCACGGAGCGTTATTCATATAGACGTTACTTATAAAAATATTGACAATGAGATGACAAATCTTAATATAAAACATGACGAAAACGTGGATGCTACTAAATTTAACAGATATAAAGGCATATCTTAAATCAGTCTATGGAAATAGTCACTTATATTTAGAGTGAATGTAAAGATAAAATTCACCATAAGATAAATCAGCTTAAAATGAGAGGAAGTTTTGCGCTATTGGACTTAAGATAATTATTAAAAGAGATGATGTATAAATGCATACTAAAACAATGGAAGTTGTGGCTGATGGAAACATTTATAAACAACATAGCCTTGAAAAGTGTTACTGTAAACATTCATATATGAATCCGTACAACAAATTTTGTCGATGTTTAATGAAACGAATTCTAGATCATTCACAAATTAAAATTAATTCAAACACTAATGACAGATTTAACAACACATTTCAAAGACGATCTATCATTATCAAGTCACTTTCATTTTCATTTTTATTGTTGAGGTTGTGAGTCGAAACCCCACTCGTGGAATGTACGTTCCACCACAATCTCAATTGACTAGGATTGCCATGCTGTTGCTGAAGGTTGTTGGTTTCCCCCAGAAGCTCCATCATTCTCCGCTAATAAAGACTGACCGCAATGATATTTAATGTCAAAAGTGCTGAAAGTGGCGTTACAACCCCAACAATAAATAAATTAATCTATCACGTTCACTATAATTTTCTATGGTCAGTTTTGTAAAGCAAACAGAAAATCCTTTTACAGCTTTCTTCTGGACGTTAACGAAAATAAATTTGTACATTTGTTACTTATGTTGTTACATGTAGAATTATATATAATGTTAACTTCTATAAGAGACAAATACTCAGTATCAAACAACCACTATATATATTCTGAATACAAACAACAATTTGCACAAAACAATTGCTTCCTTAAACACGAGACTGTATATTTTTAAGATATTTTGACTTATTTGGTTAATGTCTAATTGAATTTACATGAAACAGTTTTGATTGGCTGTAATGCACATGTTGCATCTGTGACTAGCTCCGATATCTGATGAGGTTTGTGTTGATATGCACTTAGTTTTTCTATATAGTGTTGTGCCTACCATGGTTTTTTTTTATCGTTTTTCGTATTTGGCCATGGCATTGTCAGTTAGTTTTCGACTTCTGAGTTTTAATATCCCTTTGGTGTCTTTCGCCTCTCTTTTAATTTTACAGTTAAATTAACAACATACGTTTTCCTACTATATAAAGCCAATTCATATCGTTTTATACGTATAATGCAATTTTAAGTATGACATGTATGAATCTATATCCTTTTCGGAAGACATAATTATCCCACATACTTAAGATATATTTAACAACTTGAAGTTAACCCTAAAGAACGCGGAAAGAGGATGGTTAACTTCAATTGTTAATACTGCGCAGTTTTAAGTGTTGTAAATTATTATCGTTTAACTATAAGCACTTGTGAGATATACATCCACAGCAATTAGGGGAGGTAATAAAAAAACAAATAAAAACATATAAAGATCAACAAAACTGTCTTTAACAATAAATAATTTCATATACATTTATCCAGTTCTTTATTGCCAGGAAAGTTATGAATTAATTTCATTGAGACTTAGATACGCCATTAACACCAGATTACTATAAATCAAAACAGTCTCGACGGGGTTTACAGAATAGCGAAATTTTGTAATTTCTGACCAAAAAGTGCAGAAAAAAGGACAAAACAAATAAAAATAGACAAAACAAATAAAAAAAAAAAAAGACAAAACAAATAAAAAATAGAGAAACATGGTAAAAGTATATAAATATTAGAGAAAAATTCGTCTAAAATCTAAAGAATAAAAAAATGAAGGACCCCCATCCAGACTCTCATAAAGGAAAAAACAATTCAGGTTTTAAGACAAACAACCGCTGATCATGTTCTTTGTGGAAACAAACATATCATGAGCATATGAAGGGGTTAAACCACAGAAATAAGTACACTTAGTAATGTTGTGGTATGATGCCAATGAGACAACTATCCAAAAATAGACCACATGACGTAGATGTAGGCAACTTTAGGTCAACGTACAGCTTTCATCTATGAGCAAATACCATGCCGTATAATAAGCTACAAAAAGCCCCGACACACAAAAACAAGAAAACGAAAGGCCTGAAAAATGAAGAAAATATAAACAATATACTAAAAGTAAATATGAGAGACAACAAACAACGACAACCACTTAAGTACAGGCTCCTGATTTTGGACAAGCCCAAATAAAATGTTGCAGAATTTAAACATGTTTTCGAGCGTTCAACCCTATCCCTAACATGGGACGATGTAGTAATAACACAACAAAAGAACAACTTGTAAAATCAGTTGTTAAGGGCTTTGCTCATCAAATCGGCACAAAGCACATACATCAGTTAGTTCTTATTCCAATTAGATGAATAACAAATGGAACATAGAAATTGTACAATTCAATAATATGAGAAAAAGCATTTAACACTCGCAGTTGCTGAGACAAACGCAAAGGAACATTTTTTGCGCCTGTCCAAAGTCTTGTTCGTTTTTTTAATTTTTTGTTCATTTGTATTTTTTGGAGTTAAGTATGGCGTCCATTTCGCTGAACTACTATACATTTTTGTTTAGGGGCCAGATAAGCCCGCCTCCAGGTGCAGGATTGTCTCGCTGCGTTGAAGACCCATTGATGGACTTTATACTATTGTTTCAGAAAAGGGAGAAGGTTGGTACCATTAAAACGTTTAATCCCGCTGCAAATGTTTGCACCTGTCCTAAGTCAGGAATCTGATGTACAGTAGTTGTCGTCTGTTTATGTAGTTCATACGAGTTTCTCGTTTCTCGTTTTTATATAGATTAGACCGTTGGTTTTCCCGTTTGAATGGTTTTACACTAGTAATTTTTGGGGCCCTTTATAGCTTGCTCTTCGGTGTGAGCCAAGGCTCCGTGTTGAAGGCCGTACCTTGACCTATAATGGTTTACTTTTGTAAATTGTTACTTGGATGGAGAGTTGTCTCATTGGCACTCATACCACATCTTCCTATATCTATTTGACTGTTTTCTGCTCTTTGATCGGGTTTTTGTGTCGTTTACACATTTCCCGTTCCCGTTCTCTATTATATTAACCTGTAGATAGTCTCACATTAATTTATAACTTTCTCGTACGATCCGTGAAATTTTATAAACAAATGGATATCAAAAGAGTGTATGGATATAACTGTATATTCACCTTAGGCTACTACCTCTTCCGGAGCTTAAAAGTATAAATATAAAAATAAGAAGATGTGGTGTGATTGCCAATGAGACAACTCTCCACAAGAGACCAAAATGACACAGAAATAAACAACTATAGGTCACCACATGGCATTCAACAATGAATAAAACCCATACCGCATAGTCAGCTATGAAAGGCCCCGAAATGACAAATGTAAAACAATTCAAACGAGAAAAACTAACGGCCTGATTTATGTACAAAATAATGAACGAAAAACAAAATTATATACAAACAACAACCACTGAATTACAGGCTCATGACTTGGGACAGGCACATACAGAATGTAGCGGGGTTAAACTTGTTTGAAGGCCTTAACCCTCCCTCAAACCTGGGACAGTGGCGCAACAGTACAACACAATAATAAACCATAACAATCAGTTGAAAAGGACTAAACTCATCAGATGGATACAAAGCAGAAATATATCTAACAAAAACACAGAGTGGACGTGGCAGGGTACGTATACATCCCCACAACAAAAAAGACACTAAGTACAGATCTGAGTGTACTCGCAGTTACTGACAGCTAGTTCAAAACCAATAACAACTAATAAAAAAATCATGCATCTAAGACTAAAATATCAGTCAGTACACATCCAACATCCAATGTTTTTAGTGTAAAGTCGTCATTAACAGTCAGAGTGAAACATGACCTTATGCAATGCCAAGATACAGGTATCGTCGGATTGTAGAGCCATGAATGTGCATATGTATATAAAAATAATATTTAGTTTGATTTTACTTTACTGACCTTGATAACTAAGGTTATTTTAAACCTAAATTGACTAATTATGGAGCTATGACAATCAAGAACTATAAATAATTACGTCTGAAACGGGGCTTTTTGTCCGACATTTGCTTCTTTCCGGTGTTGCTTTTTGTCCGATAATTTTGCTTTTTGTCAGACACTTTTGCTTTTTTTTTTTTTTTTTTTGTATATGATACGCTTTACACTCTGGTTTCAAAGAAACTATAGTTTGCTTTGACTCTCCTAACTTTTGCAGTGTTTACTTCTATTTTCTTGCATATTTTATTAGCGTCTTGAGTTGTAGCTGTCGTGGATCGGTCTATAGATTATGTTTTGAGATTTTAAATACCTTTTATCTCACTTGATTTGGTAATGTTCTTTATTCTACTTTCAAAAGCATTTAACGATTTGTTTTTCCTAAGTTACTATCAAACTTGGAATAAAGAATCAGAAAGGCTTTCAAACAGATACATGTACAACTTTACTGATTATACTAATCACAAGGTAATATGAAATATGTTGTAACCTTTTAAACTCGACTGTTACAACTTCAGTCAGCAAGCTTGGGGAAGAGCAACTTTAAAATTGACAATTGTAGCTCCCTAAGTCACGGTTTAAAAAAACTCTAAACAATCATCGAGACATATATTATAATGAAGGTATTAAGTTTTTTCTGATAAAGTTAAAACTTTAATGGTAACAAGAGTGTGCGTCCTCAGGACACCGTGTCTCGCTCGCGATATCCCATTAACATGTTGAGTAGACTTAAAAATCTGGATCCTAAACCTAGGTTTAACAGTTTACATTATAATACAAATGTGACCTAAACGTCGTAGCAAATTAACTTACACTAAAAGTTAAACCAAACTTTTAACCTGATCATGGAATCGCGAAAACCTTATTTGGCATATATGTTTTAAACTTCACATCATAATGAACATGTTTTTAAAATTGGCGTAACTATAACTTCCTCTTAATAAATTTTAACCTAGAACCTTTAACCAAAACTTTAACATGCTCAATGATTCGTAAAATCTATGACATACATGAAGCCCTAATTTGGCATATATTATAATAAGGTCACAACATAATGAACATGTGCACTAGGTTTTAAGTTGATGTCACCACAATTTCATGGTAAGTCCTTAAACTAGACATTGAACCTGATTATGGACGAAAGAATAGATGGACAGACTAGTCGTAAAAACGTTTCTTCACCAATCACATATGCATTTACGTATGTCATACCATTCAGATATGTACAGTAAGGACAGATTGCGTATGTCAGACCAGTCAGATATGTACAGTAAGGACAGATTACGTATGTCAGACCAGTCAGATATGTACAGTAAGGACAGATAACGTATGTCAGACCAGTCAGATATGTACAGTAAGGACAGATTACGTATGTCATACCAGTCAGATATGTACAGTAAGGACAGATTACCTATGTCAGACCAGTCAGATCTGTACAGTAAGGACAGATTACGTATGTCAGACCAAATCAGATATGTATAGTAAGGACAGATTACGTATGTCAGACCAGTCAGATATGTACATTAAGGACAGATGACGTATGTCAGACCATTCAGATATGTGCAGTAAGGACAGATTACGTATGTCAGACCAGTCAGATATGTACAGTAAGGACAGATTACGTATGTCAGACCAGTCAGATATGTACAGTAAGGACAGATTACCTATGTCAGACCAGTCAGATATGTACTGTAAGGACAGATTACGTATGTCAGACCAGTCAGATATGTACAGTAAGGACAGATTACCTATGTCAGACCAGTCAGATATGTACAGTAAGGACAGATTACGTATGTCAGACCAGTCAGATATGTACAGTAAGGACACATTACGTATGTCAGACCAGTCAGATATTTACAGTAAGGACAGATTACGTATGTCAGACCAGTCAGATATGATCAGTAAGGACAGATTACGTATGTCAGACCAGTCAGATATGTACAGTAAGGACAGATTACGTATGTCAGACTAGTCAGATCTGTACAGTAAGGACAGATTACGTATGTCAGACCATTCAGATATGTGCAGTAAGGACAGATTACGTATGTCAGACCAGTCAGATACGTACAGTAAGGACAGATTACGTATGTCATACCAGTCAGATATGTACAGTAAGGACAGATGACGTATGTCAGACCATTCAGATATGTGCAGTAAGGACAGATTACGTATGTCAGACCAGTCAGATATGTACAGTAAGGACAGATTACGTATGTCAGACCAGTCAGATATGTACAGTAAGGACAGATTACCTATGTCAGACCAGTCAGATATGTACTGTAAGGACAGATTACGTATGTCAGACCAGTCAGATATGTACAGTAAGGACAGATTACCTATGTCAGACCAGTCAGATATGTACAGTAAGGACAGATTACGTATGTCAGACCAGTCAGATATGTACAGTAAGGACACATTACGTATGTCAGACCAGTCAGATATTTACAGTAAGGACAGATTACGTATGTCAGACCAGTCAGATATGATCAGTAAGGACAGATTACGTATGTCAGACCAGTCAGATATGTACAGTAAGGACAGATTACGTATGTCAGACTAGTCAGATCTGTACAGTAAGGACAGATTACGTATGTCAGACCATTCAGATATGTGCAGTAAGGACAGATTACGTATGTCAGACCAGTCAGATACGTACAGTAAGGACAGATTACGTATGTCATACCAGTCAGATATGTACAGTAAGGACAGATTACGTTTCATACCTACCTATTTGTATCGTTTTTGTTCAGAGATCAATATAAAGCGACGCACTTCATCAATAGAAACAAACCCGGTTTAATCAATTTACTTATTTTTTATTATTTTTTGGAAAACGTACCTCTATTTAATCGTGGTGTAAAATATATAACACACCAAAATTTAGAAATGTTATAAATCATGTCAGTTCTGAAGAACAGACTACTGAGCTGATGATACACCCTGTTGTTCTAACTGACCACCAGCAGAGGTATCGACCCGTGCTAATAAATAAAAAACAAAACACTTTACAAATTTCGTGCGTCTAAAGCGTCTTTCTGGATTTATCTTTATCTGATTCTAGTTTACTGCAATGTGATTCACATAAATTCAAACCTATCTGCCTGTGTATTTAGTCTACTTTTAAGCAAAAGAAGCAAACAAATGGTATTAAGACTCAAAATTATGACATCGATTTCAAATGTGTACATAACAAGACAGATAGATGAAAAAAGAGTTAATATATTCCAAGTTGGTAATTATCGTAAAAATTGTAAAAGATAGAAAATATGTATTCCTTATCTAAAGACGATTCCTTTAATCGCAAAATTTTGTTTAAATGTTGAAACTAGAAAATTAGCCTATATTATTTTTTCGTTTTTTTTTTGTTTTTTTTTTCGTTTTTCGGGAGCATCATCTATATATATTATATCTTAGGCATTTGGTTTCATTATTTCAGTTAAAGTGGTGAAATTTTTAAATCCATACTTTTTGGGTAATTGTTTCCATGCACGATATACATCAACTGAATTCTCATATCCATGACTCGCAACAATGCCACCTGCGATTCTGTGTCCTTTCTTCTTTCCATCATAAAATAATGGTGCACTAATAGGCCTGATATTTAATTTATGAGACACTATACCAAGGAATACATCATCCATATGTATTGGTTTTACATATGGAAAAATTATTTGAAACTGTCTTGCAGTTTTCATTGATACTAAATAAGCTCCTCCCATTATATATGGCGGCCATTTGTCATATGGATATTCCTCCCACGTAATATACCACTTTGAATCTTGGTCTCGGTAGGGTATTGCTTTTGACGTAATCGATCCCAAATAAACATTCTGCTTATTTTTACATCGTTGTGGCAATGTCATTAAATTGGCAACATTTACGAAATAATCGTCGTCAACTAAAAACAAATAGTTGGCAGTTAGGCAATACTTTACCGCCCAATTGAACCCCATTATTGTCTTAATAGTATTGTTTCTATAAGCGTCAATAAAATTTTCTTGTATAATATCATTGTATTTTGTCTCTTTAGCAGACAAAGGGACATCCCCAACACCAAGCATAAATACTACCGACACATCGGAAGAGTTACCCGTATTTCCCCAAGTATTTCGTATTACTTGCCTCCTATCAACATTCCTTATGTCGGACTTTACTATTATAATAATTGTCCAGTTTGCCCGAACTATGAAATTGCATTTATGTTTAGGTAATATTGTGTAGCTAAACGGATGTGGATTAATTATAGTGACTTTGTCACGTGTGATGTTTGAACTGATATCACGTGATAATTTGATCATGTCTATTTCTAATGGGTATTTGAAATTCTGCTTGTAAGGCAAGCCATGCTTATAAGTTTTTTTGATGAACTCATTTGAAATTTCTGTTATCTCTCGTAGATTATTGGGGTTTGTAGTCAACGATGAAACGTTTCTTATAGATATCTTTTGTCCATAAAGTGCATAGATTACTACCAGGAATAAAATTTCAATTGCAAATAAGGAATAGAATATTTTTAGTATGCGTATATTTCGTAGTCCTGTAATCACATGCTTCCAAAGGAACATTTTCTGAAATTTAAAATGAAAATGTGATAGTTTGACATACTGATTATAATAGAAAAAATGCAAAGTTACACAAAGACGAGTGGCCCTCTTCAACAACAACGAAAATGTTGTAAAGTGGACGATATTTCAGCATGATTACTATACTAGCAGATTAGGTTTTAAAAATTGCATTGAATAACTGCCAACATTTAAAAACCGTATTATTTCGAACTGTTTTAATGGACTTATTTCGTATAACTGACTTTTGCGCGGGTAGTAACGTTGTCATATCGAGGAGCGTTTAGTACAGTGATTTTGTCATAGTGTGGTTAAGTTCGTCATGGATTATTTAGGTTACTAACAAGAACGGTTGCCTCAGTTCTTTTCAAATGAGCAAATACAAAGCAAATAGCATGTTTGAATCTATATTTAAGTCAAACGATCTAAATTAAAATTGTTGTTTTTAAGAAACTAACGCCGGATAATCAACATATTGAAATTGGTATGATTTGGTTAAGCAATTGACATGGTTCAGTTGAGTGTGTAGAAATTCGTCATGGTTTAGATCCAAATTAATACATATTTGTTTAACCTTAATATATATTATTGATAGTTTGTTTGAAGCCGCTTGTGAAAAAACGAAGTTACACAATTTACCAATTGACTAAGAAGAAAAAAAGCCTTTTTACCAAATTTTGGTTGGCGTAATCTGCAAATTTGATCGTACAATTATACATTTTAATTTTGTTTTGTTCATAAGAAAGACTTCATATAGCCACTGCTCGTTTTAATTGTCATTCGATAAAATAAATTACAAAAACAGAAAGCGTTGCTTCTGTTTCTCCTAGACTCTTTCCTCCATATGTCCATGATGGACTCTGCCGGGGATATCGTGAGCGGCGTCACTAATCAAATGATTAAAGACGTCTACTTAGAGTTGCAAAACGTAGCAGCTAGTAAAAACTAATCTTTGTTTTACATTTTTTTTTAACAAACTATACATCTGTTGTTTTTATTTGAACCAAATTATGTCTATGATGAATATAAGGAGATTTGGGGGTTATATGCCCATGACACAGTAACCCAACTACAGAAGTAACCTAACGATATCGAGAGGGCTCCATACAGTCTTCAACCCTCCACGGAACAAAATGTTAAGATGCACAACAGTTTAAATTAAACTTTTTTTTTTTAATAAACTATTAGTGAAATAACTATGAAAAAACCTTTCAAAGTTCCGAATTTAAATATATGAAAGATCAAAATTTCGAATTAGAAATAGGTCGATATAATGTCCATTTTTATCAATTATTATTACGAATGAATAAAAATGATTATGTTTTGTCGTATTGTTTAAGTGTATTGTGTAGTATCACTTACCCGTTTATTTTTTTATGCAATAAAGTTTCGATGATATCGGAAAAAAGCTCTGTCGGTCTAGTACACATGTAGTATTTAGTATGCAAATTAAAATGTACATATTAATTAGTTGTGATTGAAAAAAATAATTTAAATTCCAAGATACACGTGTTATTTTGTTCCGTACAAGTACATTTAAACTGTGTACGACCTTATTTTTGACACGACTAGACATGCTAGACGAGAAATCATCGTTCTTAATAGCAGAGAATAAGATGGAAGAAGATAAATATTGGCAACAGAATTCCATTCTGAAACAAACAAAAAAGTAACGTTTATCATCTTAATTACGTGTTATAGTGTCCTTTTATTTGTATTTGTAAATTATTACTTTTACTGTTTAGTCTATTTTTGGTAATATCCATTTGACGTGGCTCGGTACTTATACATCCCGTTATTGTGTTATTGTGCTATGGTAAATTTTTGTATTCTTGTCTTTCGTTTTTGCTAATGTGCTTTGTCTATATGCCTTTTTGTTTTTTGTTGTTGACATATTTGTTTGTTTTTATAGTGATTAAGATTATTACACAATGTTGACTGCTGTACCCTATGTTTGACATGTTTATCTAATATGTCTGTTTGTTTGGTTCACACATTGTTGTCAATATAATGGAATTTTATGCGACTGTCATACAAGTGAGTTTAGCTAGCTAGCTTTAAAGCCAGATTTAATCCACCATTTTCCTCATAAGAAAATGCCTGTACCAAGTCAGGAATATGACAGTTGTTATCCATTCGTTTAATGTGTTTGAGCTTTAGATTTTGCCATTAGATTAAGGACTTTCCGTTTTGAATTTTCCTTGGAGTTCTGTATTTTTGTTATTTTACCTTTTGTCTTGGATTCATGATTTTTGATTAGTTGTTATTCAACTTATTGGCTTGGAACTTCCAGTAAATGCAAATACTCACAGATCGGTTCTTTGTTATTTAGTGTTTATGTTACTTGATTATTTTGCTTTGTATCGATCTGATGAGTCAAGTCTTTTTCAACTGATTTTTATAGTTTGTTCTTCTTTGTTGTGCTGTTACGCCATTGCCCAGGTTCAGGCGAGGAGAGGGTTGGGAGCCCGCAAACATGTTAAACATCGCCATATTCTGTATGTGCCTGTCCTAAGTCAAAAGTGTGTAATGCAGTGGCTGTTGTTTGTTACTGTACATCATATTTGTTTTTCGCTTATTGTTTTGAACATAAATCATGCCGTTGGTTTTTTCATTTGGATTGCTTTACATTTAAAGTTGTCGGAGCCTTTTATTTCTTGCTAAAAGGTATGGGTTTTGTTAATTGTTGAAGGTCGTACGGCGACCTAAGATGTACGTCATTTGGTCTCGGTGGAAAGTTGTCTCATTGGAAATCATACCGCATCTACTTATAATTTTATATATTACTATATGCTTTCTTAGGTCCTTTTGTATTCCAAATAAAAGTACTTTTAAAGAAAATTGCTATTGAAATCAACAATATATTATCTTATATTTTCAGCGTTAATATGTGAAACTCAGATCTACTCGTATGGGAACAAAAACAACAACATTAGGAAATGGCGACAATATATTGCCTCAGAATAGGATAGTATATAAATAACACATAGCTGAGAGAGTGATAGAGCAGATTGTTACCCCGAGAAAACATTGTCAACTGAGGCGAAGCCAAGGTTGACAATGTTTTTTCGAGGGGTACCAATCTGCTCTATCACCCTCTCAGCTATGTGTTATTTAATATTTTATACTGAATGTCCTAGAATTATTGTCATTTACTGCTGAATTTTAAAAAGTATTTAACTATGACGTCACGTACATTACAACGTTACAGATAATAGAAAATTCAAGAGAAGTGAAGCAAGGTGGTCTATTTTCATTATTTTGACAGTCTATGAAAAAGTTCTGAGCCAAAACGTAAAACTTGAGCATTGTCTTTAATTATTTGATGTAAATTCAATTTATTGTCCTTTAAACTATCGGTTTTTGATTGGTCTGCACGAGAGGGTGACATTCAAAACAATTGTCTCCCGCTCAGCCATGGGATAGAGTAAATTGTCTCCCTCGTATTAGCCAATCAAAATCTGGCATTTTAACGTGAAGTATAATAAAATGGGTTAAACGCTGAATAAAAAGTATTGGCGAAAATATGTTTTAACAGTATTTCAATAGTTGAATATTGTCGTTTTATTTTTATCGTCACTCTTCCAATATACACGAAAGGAATCACAGAACTGAACCATGCCGAACATGAACTAAACCATGACACTACTGAACCAAACCATGACATCGAATTTTCAGTAAACTTAAATTGTGTGCAAATGTCACTTTATTTTGGAATAATCGACGGCAGGTTTATATCATAATGAAATATGTGATGTAACAGACAGTAAACACATCAACTTTCTTTATGCATAAAAAAACGAATTACAACATTTAAAATTTGACATACGCAAGCATTATTCGGTGTCAAATTATTAACTTTATGATACAAATTTTTATGTACTAACATATTAGCCGTACACAAAGATACTTATTAGCTTAAATTTATGTTCAGAAGTTCCTTAATAAAAAAATCCGAATGTTTATATTGTGTCATTGTTTGTCAATAAAAACACTTAACACAATAATGTCCAATTTAACCAAAATATGACAAAACCACTGTACTAAACGCTCGTCGATATGACGACGTTACTACCCGTGTCTTGGTTCCGGAGTATATAATTTTTCTACAGGTTACCTTCTTTTGTGGTACGACATTCAAGTACTCGGTCAAGTAAGGTCAACTATAAGAAGTAAAATCAAGCTTACAATCAGATCAATGAAAATAGGTAGAACAAACTGCGCAATGTTATTAATTTTGGATGCACCTCTGTTATAAATACTTAACCTGTGTGAACTTTGAAATTTAGAACTATACAAAGTCAAATCACGCAGTGCTATTGGTTTTGGGTCTACATCTACACAGTCTCTGTTGTAAATACTTAGCCTGCGTCAATTTTAAAACTTTTTAATTATACAAGCGTGGTAAGGTTTTTGACTTGTATTACGTTCAATATAAAAAGAAGGAGATGTGGTATGATTGAATGAGAACTATCCACCAAAGTTCAAATGATTGTTTTAGTTAAATGAGAATAGATTGATATGATTCATTTTATATTATACTGGTGAATGATATCTGTTTATCCGAAATATTCATTGATACTTGTATTAAATGTTTCCAGTTGTTAATATTGGTGTTGTTTCGTACACTTTTTAATCGTATATATAATTTATTTATTGTGTACAGTATCGTTTTTATAACGATTCAACGCCCTCGTGAGGAAGATCTTTGGCTAATATCTAATCGCTCATAAAATAACAAAATCTAAAGAACGTACCTAGTGCACTGGTTATACCATTTCCTCAACGGATGTCACACCCGGATCTGTATCACCTGTTTAAAACTGTCATGTGTATTAGATGAGTTAAAATATGAAACAACTTTATACATTATAAAACACTTTGTAGCTTGTGCATAAAATAAATATACTGACGGACGTAATAAACGCAACTCTAGATTATTTTTTTGTGTATTTTGATTGTCAATTTTCCAATACTTGTAAAATACACATATGTAAACATAAAATGCATGTATTACTCCATCGTCTTGATAAAAATAGCAGTTCGAAAGTTGAATTAATTTCGTCAAGTTTAATGTTCAGATCATATGGTTTGTACTGAAAACCTGCGACTCATTTCACAAAAAATCTTATGAGAAAAAATACTCGCTAAATATGAACATTTTAGTATAACTTACGATCAATTTTTATTCTATTAATAAGACTTTTTGTCAAAAGAGCCCCTGGTTTGTATTCCATTAATGGGTGTTTACCGCCAAAGACAATGACTGCATGTAACCAACGTCAAAATGATTGACAGAGAAATTGACCAGTTCTGTTTCGGAATGTTTTGATTTCAGTTTTGTCCCTTCTGGTTTGGCCTTTGTTTTACCCATTACTGTCTGTTCTGGTAATTGTGCGGTTTAAACTATTCAACTCAAAATGATTTTCTGCCGTTGATTTTGTGGAATTTCAGGTATACGGGAAACATATTTGGCGTGCATATGTCTACCATAACAACCGACGACTTGGTTAGCAGTTGAAGTTACAGTCGTAAATCTGTTTCGCAAATGACATCTAATTGGAGTTGCGTTGTCACTACAGGTTGACCTAGTCATGTATGGATGGCCATTTACGAATCCCATCTGTCTGTTCCGTTGTTGTTAGAACTGATTGGGATATTTCTGACGTGAAATTGTCTAGCAACATCATGTTGACTTATTCCCGTCAGCAATATTCTGAAAGCCTGATTCATATTATTATTGCTGAGCATCGGCATTATGGAAACACAACATTTTTGAATGATTTAGGTGTTATTACGTATTCAAAGAAATGTTTTACTAAGAAAAAAACACCAAAAAAAATCCCGCATGTGTTTTAAATCTCGAGTCAAGAAATTTGTACGGCGTCAATAATCCTGTATGTGCAATTACTTCTGGTCTTTCATTTTTCTGACGGAATGAAGTTTGGTAAGCATGAATAGCATTATATATATATCATGTATATCAATCATGATTTGGTAGAAAAAAATCACCAAATATGTGTTGCGTTTTTAAGGTGCGTCAGTATATATTTGCAAACATTTAAATGATTTAAATGTTTACATTCACCTTTGTTTTAACAAA
Source organism: Mytilus californianus (assembly GCF_021869535.1). Lineage (NCBI taxonomy): Eukaryota > Metazoa > Mollusca > Bivalvia > Mytilida > Mytilidae > Mytilus > Mytilus californianus. The sequence continues at coordinate 34,345,472 of NW_026262734.1, forward strand.
AACGAAAACTTAAGTTCCGGTTCAGTAATTACTTAATATCAAATAACTTACTGACTTTTTTGTTGTGAGAAATACAGTAACTCATTAAATTATTAAAGTTCGTTATTGAATTTATAGTACAAATTAAAAAGTTCAAATGTTTTATCTTCAACAAGGTTGCCAGGCAAATTAGGAAATTTATTATTAAATTTGGCATGAATAAATGTTAAGTGCGTTTTTTATTGAAACATGATATTTTTATTATTTGCACTGACCGTTTATAGATTTCGTTAATCCGGTTTGTATTGTAATGGCTACCAATCATAACATAATTTTAAATATTTTCTAAGCCTTTCAATTGAAAAAAGATTCTATCAAATAATAATAATAATAATAATAATAATAATAATAATAATAATAATAATAATAATAATAATAATAATTATTATTATTATTATAATAAGTAAAAAAAAAACCATAAAAATGCTGCTACTTGTATTAATGTACTCTTGACTAGCAACTTTTACTCTTTAACGTTGAAAACAATGTACTATCAGTACACACGTGCAACCATCATAATTATAATTGTCTTGATGGCTAAATTCTAAATCAATTATTATCAATGTTTTGAATTATAAAAATCTTCTGGTTCATTGGTTTTAAGAAAACATATTTGAAAATTATATGTATTTTCGAAAATTAAACGTGTTGTTTATTTGGTTGTTTGCTCGTTTGTTTGTTTATAGATATAAGAAGATGTGGTATGAGTGCCAATGAGACAAATCTCAATCCAAGTCAAAATTTATAAAAGTAAACCATTATAGGTCACAGTACGGTCTTCAACACGGAGCCTTGGCTCACACCGAACAGTAAGCTATAAAAGGCCCCAAAATTTACTAGTGTAAAACCATTCAAACGGGAAAACCTGTCAACGTATATTTGTTCCGCCTAACAGAAGTTCCACTGGAAACTTTGTTATAAACAATGTCATAATATCTGTTCCTGTTGGAACAAATATTCTATACCATTTATTCCGTTAGGAACATTTACTGTAATATTTATTCAAGTGGAAATAATATTCCAGAATATTGTTTCCATTTGGAAATTATATTATGAAGGAACTTCTATTCCGTGACAAACCAACGGTCTAATCTATATAAAAAATGAGAAACGAGAAACACTTATGAACCACATCATCACACGACAACTACTGAACAACAGATTCCTGACTTATGTTTACGTTCCTGTCAACAACTTTGGCTATATCATGGCGGTCGATCGGTTTTTATTAGCGGAGGAAGTCAGAGTACCCCTACAAACCATCGACCTTCGACAGTAAAATATCAATCCTTAACACTTCTATTGTAGTTAGGGAGCAGTACCGGATAACCATTTAGAAGGATATAGATACATCCCTGGTTTTTGATGGACCTCGTGTTGCTCAGTCCTCTGGTTTTCTATGTAAGGTTTTGACTGAAGTTTGTCCTTCTGTATCTTTCTTTAAGACAAGGCATTATCCGTCTTTCTTCGGGTGATGATATTAATGGGTTTCATTTAACTATGTGAACCCTGCTTCATATGTGGCATTAAAAATTGTACTTTTAACCTTCATGTACCGTGACAGTTAAGTATGGTGAACATTTTAAAATGTTGTTGGGTTGTCTTTTTCACATAAGAACCAATCACATGTTCCTATAACATAAGCAACACGACGGGTGCCACGTGTGGAGCAGGATCTGCTTACCCTTCCGGAGCACCTGAGATCACCCCCAGTTTTTGGTGGAGTTCGTGTTGCTTAGTCTTTAGTTTTCTATGTTGTGTCATCTGTACTATTATTTGTCTGTTTGTCTTTTTATTTTTGGCCATGGCGTTGTCAGTTTGTTTTCGATCTGTGAGTTTGACTGTCCCTCTGGTATCTTTCGTCCCTCTTTTATCAATGTGTCAAAGTTGAGATATTTACAAAACATTTAGTATGGAAGTTAAAAGGTTGAAGGTGTCTCCCAATATTCATTGTACGTGTGAAATACTTAACTTGGCTCAAGCTAGCAGCCACTTTTAGCAGCCAATCAAGATAGCAGCCATTTTTTTTCCAGCAGCCAATTTTTATGATATGTCTAAAAACCAATAAACTGTATCAGACACATTCAAACTTCCAAAATATCTCAAAATCTTAGTTAAATAGAATAGCAGCTCCTTTGACTGCAGAATTCGAAATTTTCACGTCTTGTCGTGATTCTCATAAGATGACATAAAGATAATAGTTAGACAATCAATTTTGAAACATTTATACGCACAAAACTGGGTTAACTTCTGTAATACCTCTGCTTTCTTTTCAATTGAATCCTTAAAAATAATTAGGCTTTTCCACGAAGGATATATGCATGCAAAGTAAAGCAAGTAATAAAAATGACAATATTGAAAGTTACAAAAGAGTATTTTTTTTGGCATTTTTGTACCGGTATTCACACTGGTATCCTGCTATCCCCGTTTTGCGATTCCCATGAATGGCCTCATTTGTACATATATGAATTTAAAATATGGTTGATAATAGCCTGGAGGGGTATTCCATGGAAATTGAATAGTTAAGTCTATAAAATAATCGATCTAGATTTGAATATGAAAACTTTGTAAAGAAAAAAAAATAACTTTATCTATCAGATAGAGTTATCTATCTTTGTTTGTCATCATATTGGCAATTATGAGTTGATATTGATGGTGGAGGTGATTCCATTTCGTTGTTTTTCTTAGATTCGAGAAAGAAGCAACTTTTTTTTTAAACAAAAAGACTTTCATTGTTTATCATGATTATGATTCCTAGTAGTAGTCACACAAGGTCGGCACATTTTTTTTTCGCGAAAAGAAGTTGTTTTTCCAATATACAACACCAAAAGAAATACACAACTAGTACTCTTTTCTTAGCAAATTTGAAATCATAGTGCTAAATCTTGTACACTAACAGTACCAATAAGTAAGAAATTTTGACATTTTGTTGTTTAAAATTGTCATGTAAAAAAAGGACCGATAAAAAAGTATGGTGCACCATCTTTCAAACTTGTATAAATCTTATACCTTTAATTGCGTTCGATCAATACGTCTGATATACTTATATGCACTAACAATGGCATTAAAGGTTTCATTTAGCACTTTATTATTATAAAAATAGTTTAGAAGCAAAAGTACACACTTTGTAAGCTATTTCCTTGTATGACTGCAGACTAATTAAGCTATGACGTATCGGATGCAATATCAGAGATCAAAGTTCTAAACAAAATTGAATGATGAAAATCAGGCTATTCAAGAGTATCAAAAAAAAGTAAAATAACAAAAATACCGAACTTCAAGGAAAATTCTAAACGGAAAGTTCCTTATCAAACCAACATGGCCATTAAATAACTAAATAAATACAGGGTAATATAATAATAAGCTTCCCATTGTTTGAAGTAATATAAAGCATTGTAATTTGATCGAATCCCCAAAGAAATAATTAGAAAAAATAATGAGCGTTACATATAATTTTTAGAAAGTCTTTCAACTAATTATAGACAAGACTTTATACAAAATCATATTGAAATATGAAACTAAAATAATCCCACTCCTAAATATAAATATATACAAGTTTAGAATAAGCTCACTCAAAAGTTTTTTTTTCTTTTATGATTCATCATTTACTGAATTATCAGGTTGTTCGCTGATAGAAAATAGCGGATATGGGCAATCCATCCAAGACACAAAATCAGTAAATGCACAGCAAAAAGTACACAAATCAAAGGAACAGTGCTGGTATTGTTTATTGATTATTGATTAATTTTGATTCAACTCAACTGCCTTGGTGGTCCCGTTGTAGCGAGTGTGGGAGTTTGTGGGTTCAACCCCCCGCCGGGTCAAACCAAAGACTTGACAATTGATATTTGCTGCTTCTTTGCTAAGCACGCGACATTTAGGTGGAAGAGCAAAACCTAGTCGGACCGGAGTCAGAATGATGTGTCCGGGTAGCGTGACATGTTTATCCATCTTGTCTGTTATCTTGTGTACTAGCAAGTTTAAAGTCCGGCTCAGTGTATCGGTCTAGTAACAAAATCAAGTATATCGTCTTGCATTAATAAGTCCCAGTCATGAATACTATGTGCATTTAATTTTCCACTGAAGGTTAAACAGCCCTCCATAATCGTCCTTATAGTCTGATACTAAGTTCACTTCATTCTTGGTAAAACACGGCGTAGATGTTAACAACTATGTGTCACCGTACGGCCTTCAACAATGAGCCACACCCGTATAGTCAGCTATAAAAGGCCCATACCTGACAAAATGTGAAACAATTCACACAGGAAATCAATAAAGGCCTACTTTATAATAAAACAATTTACGAAAAACAAGTATGACAGACATGAACCAACGACAACCACTAAATTACAGGACCCTGTTTTGAGACAGGCGCATAAAGAATGGCGGGTTAAACATCTTTGTGGGCACTCAAACCTCCCTTAACCTGGGACAGTACACAACAGGCTACTGACTGCTACATATAACTAAAATGAACGTCATTGAGATAGCAAAACATCGATTTGAAAACAAAATAAAACTAGAAGGCAGCATATGGTTTTCAACAATAGAGAACTTTCTGTACAATATAAACTCTAAATCGTCCCGAGCATATTAACAAAGTTTATCAGGTTCAAATAATTGAAAAATACTATAAAATCATTAAAAACTCCTTTAAGGATAAACATATTAAGATATAACAGATGAGATTCCTGTATGTGACCATAAAGCGTGGTTATGGGGTAATCACAAGTTCCTTTTCCAGTTTTCCACATAAATTTAGAATTATTACACAATTTGTTTTTAAAAACACACTTGACGCCAAAAGAAATGAATGGTCAGGGTTCTACCCAAAAGTCATATAAATTATCAAACGGCAAATTTTTGTCTTTTCTTCTATTTTTTTTTTAACTTTAAAGAGATAGTTTTCTGTGAAGCAAGTAGTTACTCCTTTTCATTTTGCACAGATTGACAGAAATTTATGTATGGGATGGGGTTCATCTTGCTCAATATTTAGTTTTCTGTGTGCATTTATTTTGATTTTGTCTTTTTGTCGTTTTTCTCTTTGGCCATGGAATTGGCTGTTTTTCTTCGACAAATGTATTTGTATTGCCTCCTAAGATATCGCCTCCCTCTTTTTTAAACTCATGTCTGAAATACTATTTAGACTGCAATGTGACCAATAACACAAAAATAATGAAAGAATATCGCGACAGTAAATCGGTATTTCTTGTATGTCATAACTTATGTTTTTATAAATATCACGGCAGTTATTCGGTATTTGTTGTATGTCATATCGTATGTTTATACGAATATCACGACAGTTATTCGCGATTTGTTGTATGTCAAATCGTATGTTTACACGAATATTACGACAGTTATTCGGGATTTGTTGTATGTCATATCATATGTTTACACGAATATCGCGGCAGTTATTCTGGATTTGTTGTATGTCATATCGTATGTTTATACGAATATCCCGACAGTTATTCGGGATTTGTTGTATGTCATATCATATGTTTATACGAATATCACGACAGTTATTCGGGATTTGTTGTATGTCATATCATATGTTTACACGAATATCGCGGCAGTCATTCGGGTTTTTTTGTATGTCATATCGTATGTTTACACGAATATCACGACCGTTATTCGGGATGTGTTGTATGTCATATCCTAAGTGAGATCTCGCGAGAATCACGAGGTGATTCAATCAGTCTTAGCTGAACAGCCGACGAGTACGGATCATTTTTGGACCAGCGGCTTTCTTCGAATTCGTTGGTGTTTGGACAAAGCCTGTTTAGGTAATTATTTATTTTATTTTATTTGGTTGTGCAATAGATAGTTTTAAGGCTATAATTGCAGTTTTGGTCGGATAGCTTGGCGTGTCATTTTGGGCACGAAGCTTTGTAAATTTTGTTCAGTGTTTCTTTGAACACGTGTTGTGTTTTAACGTTTTTAATTTGATTTGATTTTATTTGGTTGTGCAATAGATAGTTTTAAGGCTATAATTGCAGGTTTTGGTCGGAAAGCTTGACGAGTCATTATAGGCACGAAGCTTTGTAATTTTTGTTCAGTGTTTCCTTGAACACGTGTTGTTTTTTAACGTTTTTAATTTGATTTGGTTTTATTTGGTTGTGCAATAGATAGTTTTAAGGCTATTATTGCAGGTTTTGGGATAGCTTGGTGTGTCATTTTGGCTCGAAGCCTTGTTATTTTTATAAGTTTTGTTGGTTTAATCTCGGCGTGCTTTGTACACGTGTTTTTTAACTTTTTAAAAAATAAAATTTTGGTATTATTTCTTTGGTTTATGCAATGCATTGGATAATTTAAAGACTATATTGCAGGCTTTGGATAGCTTAGCAGATTTTGTTAAATCGTGAGTTTCGGCGTGTTTTTTGAAGATCTTTGAACACGCGGTATTAATTTTTTACTTATATTTTGGTTTTGTTGGATTTTCAGGGTGTGTTTTGTAAAGCACTTTTATGCGTTTTGTGAGAGTGTATGGGTCTTGAGTAGCTGTTTTATTTTTATTCGTTTTTGCAGAGAATTAGAAATCTAATGGTAGTCCCAGGTCGTTAACCAGTGGCGACCATTTTCTCGTGCGTTCCATGAGAGCGGGCATTTTATAGCCGTTTAATTTTATTTTCGTTTACGTGTTCTACAGTGTCACGTTACATGTGCTTTGAAATTGAAGGCTTTATTTTTCTTTGGGATACTATTTTGCTTTGTGAGCTTTCAGGTAAATATTTTGGAGAACAAGATCGCATTTTTATTTATGTTTCAAAAATACTTTTATTTTCTTATTTGTAATGTGTACAGATTTTCTTGAGTACTTTTCTCCACGGCACGTGGTCAATTTATCGACCGCTTTCTCTTTGTACCTTTAAACTTTGTAGTAATTTGTAAACATAGCATATCTAGGTTAAATTTTATGCACTTGCGATTTTTTAAATGGCCGGCTCACCGGGCGACTCTTGGACTTTTTGTTTACAGTTAGATCTATACTGTTTATGTTTGGTTAAAATATTTCTACATGTCAGTATGAACATTTTATTTGAAATTTGTAAGATCTATGTTTCTCCTTTTACACCAGTAATAGTCTTTCCGATGTGTCTGAGATTTTTTACGGTAACTGAAAAGTTGATAGTATAAATATTTTGTTTATTTCAGGAGAATGGACCAGGCACAGGTCTTGAAATCCAGGTATTCCCTGGTAGGGAAATCTTTAATAGCTATTATTCTAAAGGTCAAGGCGCACCAGACCCAGATACTAGATGAGAGTTTTAACAAATTAAAGAAGGACCACTCTCTCCTTGACTATTCGTTTGAGGAATTGGAGACTGAATTTAACGGACTTACGGGAGAGGTCATGAGCGATGTTTTGGCGGTAAGAATATTTAATTTGAAATTTGCTGTAAACTCCCCTTTTTACTTTAAATTTGTATTAATGTCACATATGTGAATTTTGGATGACTGTGCATATGACGTGAGCTATTTGATATTTATTTTACAGGAATTATCATTTTTTAAATATCGTCTTTCTTTTCACCTGTTGGGCTGTAGTCAAGGCTAGGTCTTCGGTTGGTACCCTAGTCCATCTGACCGTCACCTTTTGGTTAAGGTCCTTATTTTAGGTGCTACTTGTAGTAGAGTAATGATTTTGAGCAGTAGATATGTCTTGGTCTGGTTTAAGGTGATCAACCTATTTTAGGTTATTTTGACCTATATTTTACGCCTGAATGACTTTGGTCACAGGAATTTCTAGTTTTGGTTTATATAGAAATAAGAAGGGATATGGTGAAGTGCAACAAATACATCAAATTACATCAACAAATAAATATGTTTTCCTCATATCCAGAGGGCGAGTACTGTACGCTGGGAAAAAAAAGTATAGTCCATGATAGAGAGCAGTTTTAATAAGTCTTGTTAGTACATGTATTTAATTTGTATGCTAATTTATGACGAATTTTAACGGAAAAACACAATTTTCAACCTTTATTTTACTGTATTTTGTAGTTGTGTGGCAAGGAACCTTTGATAGAGAATGCTCGCTGCCTTGTGCATTTTACAATTACGCAGGCTAATCTTGTCGGGGCCCCAAGGGGCAAGACTCTGGCACCCAAGGCTGTGCCCGAGCCTAGCGCCAGTACCAGTAGTGGAGCTGTGGGTGGGAATATACCAGTTCCAGATCCCAGCACGACTCCAGATTTCGTGCCTTTAGGTGAGATATTGAGTTGTTTCAGTAAAATAATAAAAATATATAAGGTTATGGGGAATGTGTCAAAGAGACAAAGTTTTCTATTTTGAGAAAAAAAAATAGCTCCCTTAAGAGTCCTGTAAAATCTTCACACTCGGGGGTTGATTGTGCCCAGAAAAGTTATGTATTTTTTTTGCTCCAGTGATTTAGATGTCTTTCTGGTACATAGTATTATATATCCGTTCGTCTGTTATACTAGGAATCTGTTCCTTCTTTTGCTTGCTTACTCCTTAGCTATAGATAGTGTATTCTGTATGTATTTAGTCTGTAGTGGGATACTCTGATATGATTGTAAATTTTTAGGGCCCCGAATTGAGAAAACGGGAGCCCTATAGTTCTCACTTTGTCCGTCCGTCCCTCTACAATGTAAAACTTAAACTATTAAGATACAGAACTGAAATTTTACACACTTGTTTAGCAACATATGTAAATGTGAATACTAAAATTTGTTTTGATCAGTTGTATATTTTGGGTAAATTTAGGTTTTTTTTTGTTTAATCATTTTTATCAACACAAAAACGTCACAACTATACAAGATAGAAACCTAAAATTTTACACGGTTGTTAACCTACATTCTCTATCAAAGGTTCCTTGCCACACAACTACAAAATACAGTAAAATAAAGGTTGAAAATTGTGTTTTTCCGTTAAAATTCGTCATAAAATTCGTCATAAATTAGCATACAAAAATTCGTCATAAAATTCGTCATAAATTAGCAAACAAATGTAGATGTGCATATTCAAACTTGGTTTAGATTTGAATGAAAGTTTTCGGAGAAAAAAAAAAAAAAAAAAATCTTTTGATGCAATATTACAAATTTTTGAGAATCAAAGATCAAAAGTGCCGAGGGGGCCCTTCCTGATACTGTTGCTATTCTATTTTTGTTGAAACCTCAATTCCGAAAACATTTACTGAGTTATTTACAGGATACTTGTTAAAAGTTTTGAATTTTATTTTTATTTTTTATTTTCTCTCAGGAAATAAGTCCAATGACATAGAGAGGCGGCTGAAAGATATGGAGAATAAGATGACCTCTTTTTCTAATAAATCCGCCGAAAGCCAGGTAGAAGAGAGTTTAGCACATGTAAGGATACTGGCGTCTAGGCCCAACTTAACACCGTCACATGTTCTATTGGCTGCCATAGAATCTCTTGTTACTGTTGCTACAAAATATGGACATAAGGAAGCAGAATTTTTCTCTAAGGCTTATACTTACTGCAAAAAGTTCGAGGATTCTATGGATATCTGTAATTTAGCAATGAAATTATTTGGATCGGCAGAGGACAAAAAATTAGCTAATATGGTAGCCGAGTGGATGAAGGGTAAAAAGTATGAGGCTTCTCCGAAGAAGTCTGTAAGAATTGAACAACCTGATAAAGAAAATGATATTAAAATGCCACATAATTTTGGTGCAATTAATAATCCTGCCTCTTTTGGTTACCCCTTTGTTCAAGGTCCAATGCCTATGCCACCTTTGTATGGCTCTCAGGGTTATTCTAATTTTTAGGGGAATTTTGGGAACGGAAGATTTAATAGAAGGGGAAGGGGAGGGTACTCCAGAAGAGGCAACTGTCTTTTTTGTAAAGAAAGTGGGCATTATGTTGCGGAATGCCCGAAGATTAAGAAGGACTCTTAAAATAGTATTGATTTGTTCAAAAGTGTGAATTTCTTATTTTGGGATATTTATTCAGGTATTTGTGTTTTGTGATTTTGTACATTTTGCTTACATTTTCATATCGTTTAAATATGATTTTATGGATACTAGCCTTTAACCCAAGGGACATTGAAGCCCTAGTGAATTTTATATTAAAGTGGGTTTGGGGCTGAGTATCCACCTCTGTAATCTCTTGGTCTAAGAATGGTTTTATAATTATTTCAGGGAGAAGTTTTAAGCCATAGTAGTGATAAAAAGAGGCAAAACATTATACCAGATATTCCTATTTGGGAGTTGAAATCTAGTTTTAATCCTTCAGGAATACAGAGAAGGATAAGGGAAGACTACATTGATTACAGAGGTGCGATATCTCAGCCCCTAACCCATATTTCTGCAGAGGGTGTAATTAACAATAATGAAGAGTTTGATTTGTGTAATTTGAAGTTTAGAAACCCTACCAATTTTATAGCAGGCAGTTTGCATGATCATTTTGATGAATGGGAAAAAATTTGTACGGATAAAAAAGTCCTAGATTGGGTCAAAAATGGTGTAAATGTTAATCATTTTTTTAAGCTTTTCAAGGGAAACTTTAAAGGGAGGCATTATGACCATAATATTCCTCCGGGTATTTTACTACCTAACGCTAAGATTTGTGAAGACTATACCCAGTTTATTGCTGAAACTTTGGAGGAAAGGTTAAGGAATGGCTCTTTGACATTACTAGGGAAAAAGTGTGAATGCGACCCTCCTTATTTAGTGCTTCCTCTGACTATAGAACCTAGTAAACCGAGACTTTGTCATGACGAAAGATATCTCAATTTATGGATTATTGATAGTCCCTTTTCTCTGGAAACCTTAAGAGACCTCCCACGCCTTGTTCGTAAATGTGACTTGATGTCTTCTTTAGATGACAAATCTGGTTATGATCATATTTTTCTGGATGAGAATAGTAGAAAATATTTTGGTTTGCAATTTGGTGGGTATTATTTTGTCTTTAACACTATACCTTTTGGTTTCAAGACAAGTGCATATATATATCAGATGACTGGACTGACTGCTACAGGGTTTTGTAGATCCCTGGGCGTACCTTGTTTACAGTATATAGATGATAGATGGATAGGAGAGCTGATGGGGAAACCTGATGAGGTACAGTGTGTAAGGCAGGAGAATGCGTTCAAGTCCTTGTATGTTGTTTGCGAAGTCTTAATTAGGTTAGGTTATTTCATTAATATTGAAAAATCTAAGTTTGTACCTAGTACGGTAATTAGGTTATTGTTCAAAAGTGTGAATTTCTTATTTTGGGATATTTATTCAGGTATTTGTGTTTTGTGATTTTGTACATTTTGCTTACATTTTCATATCGTTTAAATATGATTTTATGGATACTAGCCTTTAACCCAAGGGACATTGAAGCCCTAGTGAATTTTATATTAAAGTGGGTTTGGGGCTGAGTATCCACCTCTGTAATCTCTTGGTCTAAGAATGGTTTTATAATTATTTCAGGGAGAAGTTTTAAGCCATAGTAGTGATAAAAAGAGGCAAAACATTATACCAGATATTCCTATTTGGGAGTTGAAATCTAGTTTTAATCCTTCAGGAATACAGAGAAGGATAAGGGAAGACTACATTGATTACAGAGGTGCGATATCTCAGCCCCTAACCCATATTTCTGCAGAGGGTGTAATTAACAATAATGAAGAGTTTGATTTGTGTAATTTGAAGTTTAGAAACCCTACCAATTTTATAGCAGGCAGTTTGCATGATCATTTTGATGAATGGGAAAAAATTTGTACGGATAAAAAAGTCCTAGATTGGGTCAAAAATGGTGTAAATGTTAATCATTTTTTTAAGCATTTCAAGGGAAACTTTAAAGGGAGGCATTATGACCATAATATTCCTCCGGGTATTTTACTACCTAACGCTAAGATTTGTGAAGACTATACCCAGTTTATTGCTGAAACTTTGGAGGAAAGGTTAAGGAATGGCTCTTTGGCATTACTAGGGAAAAAGTGTGAATGCGACCCTCCTTATTTAGTGCTTCCTCTGACTATAGAACCTAGTAAACCGAGACTTTGTCATGACGAAAGATATCTCAATTTATGGATTATTGATAGTCCCTTTTCTCTGGAAACCTTAAGAGACCTCCCACGCCTTGTTCGTAAATGTGACTTGATGTCTTCTTTAGATGACAAATCTATCTGGTTATGATCATATTTTTCTGGATGAGAATAGTAGAAAATATTTTGGTTTGCAATTTGGTGGGTATTATTTTGTCTTTAACACTATACCTTTTGGTTTCAAGACAAGTGCATATATATATCAGATGACTGGACTGACTGCTACAGGGTTTTGTAGATCCCTGGGCGTACCTTGTTTACAGTATATAGATGATAGATGGATAGGAGAGCTGATGGGGAAACCTGATGAGGTACAGTGTGTAAGGCAGGAGAATGCGTTCAAGTCCTTGTATGTTGTTTGCGAAGTCTTAATTAGGTTAGGTTATTTCATTAATATTGAAAAATCTAAGTTTGTACCTAGTACGGTAATTAGGTTTTTGGGTATGTTGATTGACTCAGACCGATTGGCTTTTCTGATTCCTGAAGATAAAGTTGACAAATTTTTAGTATTGAAGGATAAAATCTTAGCTGTACAGGAAGTTGATTTGAATACTTTACAAAAGTTTGCTGGGAAATGTATCTCTTTCTTGTTGGCAGTGCCTAGTGCTAAATTCTATACTGACTAAGGAGGTTAACAAAGCTATAAGTATAGCAGGGAAAAACAGTGGTTATGTTAAGCTTTCTCAGGATTTAAGAAATGAAATTTCTCACTGGACTTTCTTACAAAGCTAAAAGGGGTGTTTCCCTTGGAGAGGTGAAAAACATTTACAGGTTTTTATGGTTACGGACTCGTCTTTATACAAATGGGGAGCATTAGTTTATTCACAGGACAATCCTACTGAATTTTCTGACTTTTGGGATGAAAAGGATGAACGGGCTATTCATTTAAAGGAAACACAAGCTTTGATTAATGGTCTTAAATCAGTTTCGGTTTCCATCCAGGATCATAGGGTGGACGCTTTTGTTGATAATATGGCATGTGTGCAGGCATGGGAGAAGCAGACATTTAAGGATTTGGCTTTAAATGAATTGATGAAGGATCTTTTCAATTTCACAGTTGAGTTCAATGTTGATTTGAGGTTATCTTACATTCCTTCTAAAGAGAATCCTGCAGATTTGCTTTCTAGAAGTCTGTCTGCCCAGGATTGTATGTTGAATAGAGATAAGTTTCTTTTAATAGAGCAAACTTTTGGCCCGCACCATATAGATCTTATGTCTTTAGACTCTAATGTGATGAGGGATACTGTAGATGTGCCTTTGCGCCATTTCACCCCGTATCCAACCCCAGGTTCTGCGGGTGTCAATGTGTTTTCTCAGACTTTGTGTCTATCTGATAATTTGTACGTTTCCCCTCCTTTTGCTTTGATCCTTCCGGTTTTGAGTTTTCTGAGAGATCAAAAGGTGAGATTTTGCACTATGGTTATTCCTGATGAGGATGTTAGACCCATTTGGTGGCCATTGTTGTCTAATTCGTTGGTAGACCATATTGTTCTTGGTAGAAGAGGAGAGTTGGGTGTCCTTCTTGTACCGTCTAAGAAAGGTTTTGTTCCTGATAAGAGGGGACTTAAGTGTGATATTTGGGCAGCTAGGTTGAAGTTTCATTAAGTTATGCTTAAATACAGTATGAGTTTGAAGTTGAAAGTTTTTCATTTTTTGTAGGCATTCGTTTACAGAAATATTAGACAGATAGATTATGAAAGTTGCAAGATATGTGGCTGTCTTAATCATAAGGATTTTCGATTTTGCCAGTTTTGTGGGGATAGAAGAGAGGATACTGGAGAAGTCTCTATTGATGATCAGGATTTAAAATCTTATAATGCTAAGAAACGTATACTATACCTAGAAAACATGCTAAACAATAAAACATATGATAAGAAAAAGGTTTCTTCGAAGAAAGATTTAGAATCTTTCTTAATAGGTCGTGCTAAAAATCTGACTTCTGCCACTCCAGAAGACATAAGATTGTTTTTGATTGACCGTGATATGAAAGGGAAAACGAAAATACATGATTTATGTTGTCCATTTTTAGAAGACAAGAAATTTAAGGATTGTTCTTGTCCTTGTAGACTAGCTTCTGGCACTGTATCCTCTTTAGCGAGTCAGTTGAAGGTTATTTTTGATTCTTTCGGTAGAAAGGGTGAATGGACCGAGTCTGGTCTTATCAAATTCGGAAACCTTGTGTCGAGTACTATAGTTAAGCGCTATTTAGAAGCAGTAAAACTAGAACAAGCAGTAGCCCATGTACCTATCGTGCAGGCAAAACCTATATTTTTAGACAAGCTGTAAAAAAATCAGTGTTTACATAACAGAACAGTTGAATGATCATACGTTAAAACCTGGTAAACGTTTTGTATATTTAAGAGATAGAGCATTTTTTACTTTGCAGTTTTTTGCGGGAGATAGGGCCAGTGATTTAGGCAAGTGTTTAGCGCAAGAGGTGAAAAAGTTGACAGATTCTGAGGCTCTTTTATTTCGTCATACAGTAGGCAAAACTTTAGGGAATGGCAAAATCAATGAGTTTGTGATTTCACCAGTCTCCGATAAGTTGATTTGTCCTGTTGAAAATTTAAATCAGTATGTTTCTGGAGCAGAAGAAATGGATATCGATTTATCAGTAGGTTATCTTTTTAGGACTTTAGACCCTTCTCACTCTCGTGTTATAGAATCTCCAGTTTCTTCTTCGGGAATGGGCATCCGTTTGCAATTGTACCTTAAAGATTTGAATATTTTTGAGGGTGAAACTATACATGGCATTAGAGGAGGTTGTGCTATAACTATGATGTCTTCGGGTATAGCTTCTAGTAAGGAGATTATGGAACATGTTGGTTGGTTTAACAAACGTTCCTTAGATAGATATTCAAGAATGAATAGATTAGTTGATGCAGGGTCAGTGCGTTCTTTATTTTCGAAAGTTGCAGACTCTAATCTTTCTGATGCTGGGAACATTTTTCACAAGTTAGGGGACTCCTCTGATTTACCCCCAAGCTTTTAAAAAGTAGGCTAGTATGACAATATTGTAATACAATGTGTAAAAGTTAACTATGAACGTAAATTGTTTGCCTTCATTTATATATGTATTTCTTTTATTAATTTGTAGAATGGGAAACTTAAATGTGAGGTATTTACGGATAGCCTACACCATTTGTTTAAATCACTTTTGATACTATATATTTAAACACACACTCATGTAGAGACTGTTTTAGCATAATCAAACTTTTACACATGGTAATATTAGCTTTGTAATTTTAGGTACTGGTAGTTATGTTTATATAAATAATATAATGAAAGGAAAATTGTATTTTGCTAATAAATGTGTTATTTTGAAAGTTTTATTTTATTTATTTGATAATATCATATAATAAAACTAAGAATATGGGGATATGTCATGAATGTTAAGGGTTATTTGGGAAAAGTTTTGAGGGTTGGGAATATTTTCTGTAGTTTTGGGTAAGTAATGGGAGGTTTCGTTGGTTAAAGGGTTCAATTTTAGGAATTGGTGTTTAGGTTGAAGAATTTTAGATTAATTGGGGTTACTCTTTCATCCCAATACTTAATAAATCCCGAGTGTATTTGAGCGAGTCTGACTTTGGATAGGGTAGTATCCTAAGTGAGATCTCGCGAGAATCACGAGGTGATTCAATCAGTCTTAGCTGAACAGCCGTGGAGGCCTTTTCCTGCTTGTGACTGGTGGCGTTATTCTAGGCTTGCTTTCTTTTAGCTCATATAAGATGTGGAAACTCAAGTTATTTTGGAGAAAATTGTGTAAACACAAGAGGGAATGGTTTTTGGAAAAAAAAAAAAACAACAAACAACAAAACAACAAAACAACATACTAAATATAAAACAAACAAAAAAAAAACCCCCAAAAAATTACAATGAACAAACAACCCCCCAGGAATGGAAGGAAAACCAAGCTGAACGAACAATAACAAAATAAGAAAACTTCACAAGAAAATGATTACTAGCTAACTCAACTAGAAAACCAAGATATGAATATTTAAAAAAAGAACAAGGGTAAATTAAAACCATGAGGAGACTTTGGCAGTTGCTCGTTAGTCGAAACATATATCAAATGTAGAATATATAAAAGGTCCTGTTGATCAGACGATATCAGAATGCATCAAATTAGTTTATTTTATCACAACGTCAAATGTTTTAAAGGATGAAACCAGGCAAACTGATGATACTTACCAGGTTTGTTTGATGCTGTTGACTAATGTTAGTGACACTCGAGCATAAAAAAGGGATTGCAAATATGCTGTTGTACTGTTATGTGGCCTGACCACATATGTGAGCGGGATATATAGTGTTATCCTTGTCCATAAGTATTTGGTTAAGGACCATATCTTGGTAACTACATGTAGTACAGCACTGATACAGTAGATATCTTTTGGGTAGAAGGTTACTACAAATTAGGTCACCTTGACCTATGATTCACGTTTTAAGGATTTTGGTTATGGTAGGACTATCTTGTCTAATAGACAGTTTCTAGTACCTACATGTATAAATGGTATTTGATATTGAGACTTGTTAGTTCCAGAAATAGACAAATATTTATATGATGGGATGGCGTTGTACAACAGATGACAAGATTTGTGACCGAAATCAGGTCCTAGTGTAAGGCCTAAAATAAAATAAATAATGCAGTATGTAGTCACAACTATTGATTAAGCGGCACTCGCTCTTTTGACTCTGGGGTTACTCTTTCATTCCAATACTTAATAAATCCCGAGTGTATTTGAGCGAGTCTGACTTTGGATAGGGTAGTATCGTATGTTTACGAGAATATCGCGGCAGTTATTCGCTATTTGTTGTATGTCATATCGTATGTTTACACGAATATCACAACATTTATTCGTGATTTATTGTATGTCATATCGTATGTTTACACAAATATCGCAGCAGTTATTCGCGGGATTTGTTGTATGTCATATGGAATGTTTACACGAATATCGCGGCAGTTATTCGGGATTTGTTGTATGTCATATCGTATATCGCAGCAGTTATTCAGGATTTGTTGTATGTCATATGGAATGTTTACACGAATATCGCAGCAGTTATTCGCGGGATTTTTTGTATGTCATATGGAATGTTTACACGAATACCACGACAGTTATTCGGGATTTGTTGTCATATCGTATGTTTACACGAATCCCACGACGGTTATTCGGGATTTTTGTATGTCATATCGCATGTTTACACGAATATCACGACAGTTACTCGGGATTTGTTGTATGTCATATCGTATGTTTACACGAATATCGCGGCAGTTATTCGGGATTTGTTGTTGGTCATAACTTGTTGGGTTTCTTTATTTTGGAAAGTGTGGTTGACGCAGATAAATTTGGTTGTTTTTATTAAATAAATTTACAACCCTTAAAGATAACGGGACGATGTAGCGCTTGACATATTGTGTAGACATCTGTGTATTGTTGACTATCACATTTTATGGGATGGGGACATGGATTAAAACGTTGTGTTTTATTCTATAAAAAATATTTAGTTTTAAAGGGGGGAAAATAATAGTTCGTTTACATTAAAAATAAGTGATAAAATAAATATAAACGACATTCAGTTTCAATATAAAAATAGTTTCTATATGGTATTGAATAAATAGTCGAAACAAAGTGGAAAAATATTGTTTGTCCCATGGAAAAAACACACACCCTCCCACAGAAAACGATCGGTCAGTGCTTTAGGAGCATTTACATGATATAATAAATGATATTCTTCACCAATTTCAGTTAACCGCCTCGGTGGTCTCATGATAGCGTGTTCGCCTCGATTGCAGAAGGTCGTGGGTTCGAACTACGACCGGGTCAAAGCAAAGACAAATTGTATAATTAAATGTTGCTGCTTTTCCGCTAAGCACGCGGCATTAAGGAGTAAAAGCAAAGACTGGTCGGCTTGGAGTCAGAATATTTATAATGTGTTTTGGTAAGGTGGGGACTGCTACATTGTGAACTAGCACATTAAAAATTCGGCTCAGCTTGTTGGTCTAGTACAAAGAAGGGTTCATATTCATATCGAATTAACATGTTCTCGTCCTAAATAAGCATTTAATTTGCCACTGGACGTTAAACACTCATCTTTCCAATATCAGTCATGTCAGTTGAATCGCAAAGACAGCACACCATTTTATAAAAAAAATGTTAAACCCGTCGACACATTTGGTCTCAATACTTTAGAGTTTATTCTTTGTTGATTACTTTTAATCCCATGTGTTGTCTTTTTGTACCTGGATTTATGTTGCAATTAAAGTCATTAATTTTACTTTACAAAGTAAATAACGTAATTATATTTTTTTCTCATTGCTTTCACACAATGACTGATTGAGTATCAAAATAATCAGAGATGTTAATAGCTTATCCTTACCATTTCAAAGTACCATGTCTTTATGTTCCAGTATTAATGATAATGATCTTCATTTATCCTACGATATCTGTAAGAGCAATCTAGAGCACAAAAGTCATAAAACTAGACAATAAAGTATTGATTTAAACTAATATCAATTGACATCGGTGAATCCATAAAATATTTTCGTAGACTGCGATGAGGTAAAGCGTACTTTCAACAACACTGATTATGTTTTATAACGATTTGTAAATCACCAAGTTGGGTTTCTAAAATCTTGTTCATGAGATTGCTAAAATCTCGTTTATGATATTGTTAAACGAGAAACGTCTTTTGTTGATGTGGTTCATGAGAATGCTAAATTCTCGTTTATGAAATTGTTAATATATATTGTTCATGAGATTGCTAAAATCTCGTTTATTCATAAAATTGTTAACGTTCATGAGAATGCTAAATTCTCGTTTATGAAATTGTTAATATATATTGTTCATGAGATTGATAAAATCTCGTTCATTCATAAAATTGTTAACGTCTCGTTCTCAGAATGGTTAAAATCTGATTCATTATGAAAACTTAACAAATCTAAACCCTCTGCAATTGTTTGCACCTGTCCTAAGTCAGGAATCTGATGTTCATTTGTCGTCGTTTGTTGATGTGGTTCATAAGTGTTTCTCGTTTCTCGTTTTTTATATAGATTAGACCGTTGGTTTTCTGTTTGAATGGTTTTACACTAGTTACTTTTGGGGCCCTTTATAGCTTTCTGTGCGGTGTGAGCCAAGGCTCTGTGTTGAAGACCGTACTTTGACCTATAATGGTTTACTTTTATAAATTGTGACTTGGGTGGAGAGTTGTCTCATTGGCACTTATAGCACATCTTCTTATATCTACTATCATGTACGAGCAAACCTCGATATTGCTGCTTAAATTTTGCTTTAAATATTTTAAGTAATTCAAGATTGCACTTATAGTTTGACATTTTTTCCCTTCTGGAGCACCCGAGTTCACTGCTTTCTGTAGTGTGGTTCGTGTTGCTTTATTTTCAGTTTCCTACATTTTTTTTTCTCGAGCACTTGAGTTCACTGCTTTCTGTAGTGTGGTTCGTGTTGCTCCATTTTTAGTTTCCTACAGTACGTCATTCTAGAACACTTGAATTCACTGATTTCTGTAGTGTGGTTCGTATTACTCCATTTTTAGTTTCCTACAGTATTTCCTCCTCGAGTACTTGAGTTCACTGTTTTCTGTAGTATGGTTCGTGTTGCTCTATTTTCAGTTTCCTTCAGTTTTTCCTTCTCGAGCACTTGCGTTCACTAATTTCTGTAGTGTGGTTCGTGTTGCTCCACTTTCAGTTCCTACAGTATTTCCTTCTCAACCATTTGAGTTCACTGTTTTCTGTAGTTTGGTTCGTGTTACTCCATTTTTAGTTTCCTACAGTATTTCCTTTTCGAGCACTTGAGTTCACTGCTTTCTGCAGTGTGGTTCGTTTTACTCCATTTTTATTTTTCCTACAGTATTTCCGTGTCGAGCACTTGAGTTCACTGCTTTCTATAGTGTAGTTCATGTTGCTCAATTTTTAGTTTCCTACAGTATTTCCTTGTCGAGCACTTGAGTTCACTGCTTTCTGTAGTGTGGTTCGTGTTTCTCCATTTTTAGTTTCCTACAGTATTTCCTTCTCGAGCACTTGAGTTCACTGATTTCTGTAGTGTGGTTCTTGTTGCTCCATTTTAAGTTTCCTACAGTATTTCCTTGTCGGGCACTTAAGTTCAGTGCTTTCTGTGGTGTGGTTCGTGTTACTCCATTTTTAGTTTCCTACAGTATTTCCTTGTCGAGCACTTTAGGTCACTGCTTCCTATAGTGTGGTACGTGTTGCTCCATATTCAGTTTCCTTCAGTATTTCCTTTTCTAGCACTTGAGTAGTAAACTGCTTTCTGTAGTGTGGTTCGTGTTACTCCTTTTTTAGTTTCTTACAGTATTTCCTTCTTGAGCACTTGAGTTCACTGATTTCTGTAGTGTGGTTCGTGTTGCTCCATTTTTAATTTCCTACAGTATTACCTTCTCGAGCACTTGAGTTCACTGCTTATTGAAGTGTGGTTTGTGTTGCACTAATTTCAGTTCCTTCTCGAGTACTTGAGTTCACTGCTTTCTGTAGTGTGGTTCGTGTTGCTCAATTTTCAGTTTCCTACAGTATTTCCTTCTCAAGCACGTGAGTTAACTGCTTTCTGTTGTGTAGATCGTGTAATTTTAATTTCCTACAGTATTTCCTTCTCGAGCACTTGATTTCACTGATTTCTGTAGTGTGGTTCCTGTTTCTCAGTCTTCAGTTACCTACATCATTTTGTGGACTTCTTTGTCGTTCATCTTTTTTCCTTTCGTCAATGCGTAGTCTGTCGATCTTATATTTATGATTGTATAATAAACGATTGATTGATAGATATTTGGTGTTTTTTAACTTTCAACACAATAACTATTTCGTGGCGGCCATTTTTTACTGGAAGAGCTAGGAAGCTGGAGAGAACCACCGTGGTTCGGTAGGAAAACTGACAATCCTAGTCATTTAAGATTGGATTCGAAAGCACTTACCTTGACAGGCTAGTGATACAGTACTTGAAGTACTTTTGCCGCTAGGCCACTGAGACCTCTATAATAAATGAATTGTGATGCCCGAAACTAGGAGGTAAAATAATTCAACAAAACAACGAAAGCTTTAAATAAAGACTTTTGTAATCAACAAGAACAAAGATTTATAAAATATTAAGAAAAAAGCTCACGCAATACAGAAAGATGACGACGACTCCTATCGTCGACATTTAAGTGGTGTTTTTTGGTATTCATCGAGATCCGTCTTATAGGACTACGTGTCTTCTAGAGTGTTAAACTATTTCATTCTATTAAATCGTAACTTGCTGACACTGTTGAAACATGTTAATTGGTTTAAGATAAAAAAAAAAAACGTTCAGTCATAGAATAATAACAATTACACAAAAAGAAATGCTATCTTTTATGTTGGCTTGTCCATAGAGACAAATAATCACTGATATGTATAAAGTAAACAGTTATCAACTTTTGAATCATCATCTCTTAAGGGCAAATAATCATGGCACTGTGACAGACACAAAGCAATAATTCCGTCAATATTTAATTGTAATAAATGACTTCAAAGAACCGTGGTAATCTAAAAGCATGTTTTTATAAATCTTTATAATCAGTACAAAGTGAAAACAATCCGCACAAAGTGAATCTCTTGCATTGGTCATGGGAATAAATTGAAGATATTAGAATACATCGCTTCTCGATTATATAGATGAACCTTTGATTAGGAATAGGAGTACATACATTAAGTGTATTAGTCAACGAATGCATTGCACACTACAGTGATTGATTGTCAAGATATTTATTGTGCAAAATTCGGTGGGAGAAAATATAATAGTTTATTCGCTTTCAATTCTCAAGAGAGACGAAGGATACCAAAAGGATACCAAAAGGATATTCAAAGTCATAAGTCGAAAACAAAGTGACACTTCCATGGCAAAAATAAAACATTTGTCACCCTTCGTGTTGCCCATATAAGTACCAACCCGATGACGAAGTCTAATTCGGAAGGTCACAGTCGAGGAAAAGAGTGCAGGATTGTAGTTACGACAATTGGAACATACCCGTCGTCAACTATGAAACAGATATTCCATAATGGTCAACCAATTCGTGATCGTCCGCAAAATTGTCGAAATGATGATTTCAACTCCACCACATTGAACTCTTGGTTTGTAATATCAAGGAAATATTGATAGAAAAAGCATGCTGTGGAATATCACCTGGGAGATATATACTCCATATTATGCAGGCGTATACATAACATGCACATGGTTCTTAACTGCTGTTTGTATAGGTTTTATGGAACTAGGTGTATTTATATCAAAATGAATTGGAAGGAGATTGAAAAGCAACCACCAAAAGGTTAAAAAAAAAGTTATTCGAGGGGAAGAACTCCTACAAGGGGCCAATAGATGAATTGATTTCGGTCATGCTGACGTATTGGTATACATACATATTAATGTATAGAATTAGATTTAGTCTTGCGTATTTTTTCCATGTTAAAATATTCTCTATCGATTGTATAGTGGTCAAGATTATTATTGAAAAAAAAGCCAAAAGACTGAACATTAACCTGTAATTTTTCAATTCTTTGTCTTTATTTTGATATCTTTTCATAATTTTACAGACAGTCAAGCTTTTGTCATTTCGAAACACTCCCAAAAAAGAGTCAAACCAAAAACCAAAATCTAACATGATTCATACATGTAATATCGTCAATAGATAATGCATTTAGCTATATATATATATATATATATATATATAGGGAGGTCGAGAAATAAGGGATGTCAGCTCGGTCACTTGACAAAATCTACTAAACTCAAAGTAAACCAAACATTTTTCTGTTTTGGGTATAAAAAACCAAACTGGTGCAATGGTTATTAAAACTCTTGAAAGACGTTTAGAACTCTCGATTATTCGATGATTTCTAAACGTTAAAAATCATTTTGAAATTAATTTTATTCGTAAATTTTGTGTTATTTGATGATATACTAAGTTTGTGTGGTTGGGTTGTTGTGTAGTCAACGTTTACTTCACGGCTGATTTTATTTTAAGTACTCCATAAAAGTCTCTTTAGGAAAAATAATTCTTGATAGTTTTTTTTTTAATCATTCTTTCAGTTTTTACAAGGATTGGTGATGAGTAAACCGTATTGATTGATAAACATATAAAATCTTAGGTAGAGCGATATCAATGCAAATTACTTCGTGACAGTAAAATGTACAGTGTATAGAAATGATAGTGGTGAAAATTGTTTCCTGTGAATAAAAGTGTCATAGAACGGCATTGAAAATTTTCTACGCGAAAAGAAAGAAAAAAGCAGAAACGTTATTAAATTATTAAGTGTTCATACTTCTTTGAAAAGTATTTACGGAAGCGTATTAGCGCCACACACACTTTTTTTGAAAATTAGTTTTCCTATGTTTGCGTTATAACACAAAGCTTTGCGAAATAACGCAAACAGTATTAATAATCCATGCTAACAAACACAAAACAATGATGGTCTTCCAAATAGATATGTTCTAGGATTATAGACATCACAATTATTTTTTTTATCACTGTATTATGAAAAGTGAACTCTAATGCAACGATTGGATAACTCCACAATTTTCATGGCATCAATTCCACGATTAATTTTTAATATCAAAATCCATACAAGATATATACTAAAGAGGTTCAGAGTTATTAATAAATATAGAAGATTTCGTTAATTATCACACTGACCAATTAAGAAATTACATGTTTATAGAAACGAACGTTACAAATCCATCAGGCAAAGTTGTCCTTAGATGAATCTGACCATTCTTTTTAGGTCGTATTTGGTTATTTAGCTCATACAGTGTTATCCGTATTTCTTTGACGTTTGAGCTTGTGGTTTTGTTACTCCATTTGTGTATCTTCTTTCCCTTGTTTAAATTCTGAAAATGAAATTCTAATCGATCAGGTTGTGTCGACGCCTCGGATAGGTCCGGCTGTTCTGTCATTTACAGTACTTAATATCACGTTTGTTCATTCCATCAACTCTGACCGACCGACCTTTGTTGATTCGAAATCTCAGTTAACTCAGTGTATGTTAAAAGGACATAAGGTTCTGGACAACAAAATAAAAGTATGATTTTGTTTTGGTTCAAACATTAATTTTTTGTAAAAATAAGCTCACAAACATCTCTTTCAGGACACTAATATTGCCTCATTTTGGTCCCAATGCATGCAACCTCGAATTTTTCTCTTAGTTGCGGATGGAGTATGCACGTGCTCAACATGTTCAGTTATTCAAAAGAAAAGAAAAATGTCAAATTTGAAAAAGGAAACAAGAAAAGTACCTGGAGAAACCATTTTGTTGATTTCTTCGGTCCAAAAAAATCATTTTGTAAAGGTAAAACTACGTTTTACATATTCATTCATCTTTGACATGAAATCAAACATGAAAGCGAACACATCTAATCAAATTTGTCGTTAAACTACTGTACGAGCTTGTCTGCAGTCTTTATATTTATAGTTATGTTAATATCGGGTCACATGACCATTTGGGTGTATTGGCAGTATTGTGAGGGTCATCTCAATGGTTGATTAAAAATCCTACGCGCGTGAAATGCTGATACTTAACTGTGAATTCATGCATTGTTTTTTTTTAATTCCTATGCATATTTTTGTAATTCTGGTAAATATTTCAGTATGTTCTAAATCAAATTGAAGAGTCTGAGTCAATCGGTGGTAATGAATTTGGCCCTTTTAAGCTTAAGACCACTCGCAGAAAATAAACATGTCAAATTATTGCCGATGTTTTGAAGTTCAATGCATTAAACAATTTGGAAGAAAAAGATAACTTTAAAGTTTAAATTCTGTGTAAACAATTTAGTATAATAGTTATTTTTATTCATTATGAATCGTAATTAATTGATACTTGGCATGTTTATCAGTTTGTTGACACTTTTGGTGGTTTATCAAGCGAAAAATTGTGTTTACGGGACTCATTTTAAATGAGATAATTACAGAAGCAACTAAATCATCAATTAATATTAATATAAAAATCATTAGAATTGCTACTAGAATTGACTGGTAAAAATAACAGACCACAAAGACTGGTTCTCACCAGATATCGTCTAAGGAGAACGTGGAATGGATCTTGCATATACCTCCCGCCAACAGTTTCCTTCTACAATTACTTCCCTGTTTGCATTGACTGAATCAATTCTTTGTTTGCATTAAACAAAAGCATTGTTTTAATTTCCTGTCGATGCAAATTGGTTGGAATATAAAACACATTGCAATATTTACATACAAGGTTGACAATACAAGGTACATCATCGAAATGATTTATATTCATTACATTGTTGGATCATGGCTGATTTATATCCCTGTCTTCTTACTACATATCTGTTTCTTTTTTCTTTTTTTTTTCTTTTTTGCTTACTTTTTTTAGTCCTGTTTATCTGGGTTCATTGCGAGCTATATGTTTATAACTAGTGCTTTCTGGTTATGTTGTGATCTTATTAAATATTTTGAGTGCTTTTGATTTATGTGCATACTGTTTTATTTAAAACTTGTTTGTACCTAATTTATTTGATGATTATGGGTGCCAATTGTTTTATACTTATGTATGCTGCTTATTTTATTTCAGTTTTTGCTTATTGTGATGTTTATTATATATTTGTTGGTGGTAAGAGCTTTCGTAGATCATGTTTAGCGTTCACCGAATATATGTACCGACTCTAAATAAAAACTTACTCGCAACAACATGATGTAATTCACAACATCGATGATCTGTGACCTCGACTTATCCAGGTTCGACTGTATTATAAATTCTGTAAATGTTAAGGATAAATATTAACCAAATGTTCTGTTTATCTTGAAGATTAATGGGTGATTACTTTTCTAAATGTAGCTGTTTTGGTTACTGAAAACAAAATATTGTCAATTGACATGTGTATGATAAAACAAAATTCCATATTTTTATATATGCCCAATTGCTATACAACTTTAAGACAGTGAAAAGATGGTACAATGGCATAAGAATAATTGTTTGTGACATTCAAGATTGTCAGAATAAAAGGGATTTCAATCATTACCAAAGTGAATGGACATTTTATGAAGAAAAACATAATGAAAAACAAATCCTGCAGTCAAATATAACAAAAAAGTAAACGAACCGGTCCAAAATCTACAACACCATCAGTGCATGTCTTTGTTTATATCTTCATGAACATGCTTTCACATGCAGCACAGTGCATGAGAAAAACCACAATAGTTTGTGACTACATGTAAAAGACTGAATGTAACAAAAACACTCCCTCAAAACCAAGCTTTATTATAGGTAAAAACATCATTTATTGATATAACTAAGTGCAACCAATTTCGAAGTACATGACTTAAGACATGCACATCTAATCAATTGTAAGGTTTCGTAAGGTTGTAAAACAAGCATATGCACTTCATTGGCATATTGCTTTGGGGTCCAGACCATTGTTTGTTTTAAATTGAAGATATGATACATAAGCATTTATTTTTAACGCCGTTCATATTTGTACTCATTGAATTGGTCCTACCGTACGCTCGCAGTCTTAATGCTAATTTAGGTCTGTCACATATTACCACAAAATAACAATTAGAAATTTAATACAATCAAAAAACAATCGTTCACTCGCATTAATAGCTTCCTCTTATTGAGAAGAATTTGATCAATTTGGGTATAAAAAGCATTTTATTTTTAGGAGAATATCTAGAAAATGTGAATTAGTGCAACGTAACTGAATGTCAATGAAAACAACTGCATTAGACAATAACAGTTAACACAGATGATAGTATGAACAAAGACTTATAATGCATGTGTTATATGTCCCTGGTATAAATAGAAAAATGTTTGAGACTGATTTGAAATTAAATGAATTCAATTTATTGGTGTCTTATTTAATATTGCATTTAAACCATTCTGAAGTTAAATGAATGAAAATTTAAAAAAAAACCAATCAGAAGTATTATAACAATGTATAATATTTGATAAATTTACAAAAGTCTGTTGATCGATGTTGGTGGGTGAGTTCCCATTCTGTTTCAAACATAAATGTGTGTGAAACTGACCTCATGAAGATGCTTATTTCGTTTATTGATAACACATTTTATACATCTGAAGGACACATTTTTAACAAGCGATCGCCATTCCCTTCGAAACCAACTGTACTCATCTTCTTGGCGACGTGTTTCGTTTTTACTTATGAGGCAAACTTCATAAAGGAGCTTCTCGAGAAAAATGACAAGAAGATGGCATTTGTAACAGTATATCCCTTCCACTAGTGTATTTGTTCAAGAGGAAAAGTTACACTAATGTAAATCTTCCAGAGGAATTATTGCACCAGGTTACTATTTCCATACCTAGTGTGCATTATTTGTTGAGTTGTGTATCCAAGACATTCTTAAAAGTCTTTTTAGGGGGACTATTAAAAAATGGGGCATTGTTTATTAAAGTTATTACATTTACTTTAAAAAGTATGACATTAAATAACGTAATGATAGTCTTTTTCTCATTGCTATCACATAATGGCTGATTGAGCATCAAAATAATCGGAGACGTTCATAGCTTATCACAACTATTGCAAAGTACCATGTCTTTATGTTTCAGCCTTAATGATAATGATCTTCATTTACCCTACGCTGCCTGTCAGAGCAATCAAGAGCATAAAAGTCATAAAACTAGACAATAAAGTATTGATTTAAACTGATTACAATTGACAACGGTAAATCCATAAAAACGTTTCGTAGACGGCACGGAGGTATAATGTACTTCCAAATACACTAGAATTATATTTTAAAGAGGCTTAATGACTCACCAAGGTGGGTTGCTAAAATTACGTTTGTGAAACAAGTTTTATTTATCGTTCATGAGATTTCTAAAATCTCGTACATGAAATTGCTCAATCTCGTTCAAAAATACAGACCAATTGAAACGATATATTTTGTACAAGCAAACCTCAATATCATAACTTTAAATTTTCCAATTTGCACTAAAAGTTTGAGTCACTTCATCTGTTTTAAAAATTAGCCGACCTAATAATATGTAGTAGAAATTTAAAATACTGTGAAAGTATCATTGATCGTTTGGGACAATACAATTTTCGAAGTTTTTGTAGTTCCTTCAGTCAAACACTTATATATTTCCTCTTTGATGTCTGTACTTCTTCACTGATGATTGTTATCTTTTTGTTTTTATAACAAATTGTGATGCCTCAAACTAGTATGTAAAACAATTCAACGAAATGACGAAAGTTTGAATAAAAACTTAGTTATCAACAATTGCAAAATTTTATAAAATATTGAGGAATATATTCAGAAAGATCAAGATGACTGACTGCATGCGTCAACCTTTTAGTGGTGTTCTTTAGTATTCATCAATATCCCCTTTATAGAACTACATGTCTTCTAGAGTGTTAAACGATTTCATTCCATTAAATCGTAATTTGCTGACACTGTTTAAACATGTTAATCGGTTTAAAAAAACAACATTCAGTCAGTGATAGATTAATAACAAATACACATTAAGAATTGCTATCTTTTATGTTGGCTGGTCCATAGAGACAAATAATAACTGATATGAATAAAAGTAAATAATTGTCAAATTTTGAATCATCACCTCTTAAGGGCAAATAATCATGACAATGTTACAGAAACAAAACATAAGCATTAATTCCGTCAATATCTTATTGCAACAAATGACTTCAAAGAACCGAGATAATCTAAAAGCATGTTTTTATAAATCTTTATAATCAGAACAAAGTGAAAATAATCAACACAAAGTGAATCTCTTGCATTGATCATAGAAATAAATTGAAGATTTTAGGATACATCGCTTCTCAATTATATAGATGAACTTTTGATAAGAAATAGGAGTACATGCATTAATTGTATTAGTCAACGAATGCATGGCACAATGCAGTGATCGGTTGTCAAGATATTTATTATGCAAACTTCGAGGACGGAATATAATAGTTTAATCGCTTGTCGATTAAAGCCAAAAATATTGAATGTCCAACCCGTGGTCCACCCACAGTTTACGGCAGTAATTCTGAAAACGGTATAGGATGAAATCCTACTATATATTTCATAGATACGATCATTTTTATAAAAACTTTAAATATTTGCTTAACTTTTATGCATTTATATTTCATTTGTACTTAGAGCTTCTTACAATGTTATGTCTGATTTCTGGACATATTTTATTGTTTTGAATGCTGAACACATATAACATATATATATGTATATGACTTTTTCCTATTTAGAACACCTTCCCTAAGAAAGTCAAAACAAAAACAAGACATTTGTCAAGATTCAAAGAGGCCGACAAATTAGGGAGGTAAACTCAGTCACGTTACAAAATCTACTGAACAGAAAGTAAATAAAACATTTCGGGGTTTTAGAGTATACAAAGAACTTGTTCAGCTGTCATTACAATTCTTGAACGATCTTAACAACTCTCGATTTTTCGATAATTATAAAATGATAAAATATCGGTTTGATTGATTAATTGATGGATAAAAAGTTGGTTGCTTAACTATCAGTGACAAATGTTTCATGCATGTTTAGGACGAGAACAATTTAACAATAAAACCAATTGAAAGGTACTGTAACAGTGGTCGTTCGGTATGAAGGTCGGGGGAATTTGGACAGCCACTGAAAAAAGAGGGTATATTGGATAGAGACAGAAATTTTGCCTTGCAACAGGCTTCCCACAGACCACTCAAAGAATTGTTGGAATGGTTCTTAACGTGCAGAGAACGTGGCATGCTCTTTACACGAGGCATCGAACCCATTCTGATCGGACGTGGCTGTGTACTTGTACAATCCGCATAGCCAAAAGGACGCCCCAGGACGCAAGGAATTTACAACCGGTCGAAAGAAGACCGAAGTGACCTTATCTATTCCCAAGGCACCCTTGGAATGTAAATCGGTTTGCAGATTATTTTATTTTTTTGTAAACTTTGTTCTATTTGATAATATGTTATTTGTGTTAGGTTTGTGTGGGTTATTGTCTCGTCAACCCTTACTTCACAGCCTATTTTATTTCAAGTATTCTATAAATGTCTTTTCAGGAAACATAATTCCAGATAGTTTTTAACCATTCTTTCAGTTTCTATTCTTGCAAATTTAGAATCAATTGATGAATTAAGCTATTGATTAATCAACATATAAAACCTTAGGTTGAGTGATATCAATGTTAATTACTTCGTGACTGTACAGTGTATAGACATGATAGTGGTGAAGATTGTTTCCTGTAAATAAAATTAAAGTGTCATAGAACGGCATTTAAAATTTTCTACACCAAGAACAAGAAAAAAAAACCCAGAAACGACATTAACTTATCAAAATGCTCATACTTTTTTGAAAGGTATTTACGGAAGCTTTTTAGCGCAACACAAACTTTTTTTCACAATTTTTCTTCGTATGTTTGCATTAACACAAACATTTAGAAATGACGCAAAGGGTATAAATAATCCATGCTAACAAACATAAAACAATGATCATGGTCTTCCATATAGATATGTTTTAGGATTATAGACAATACAATCATTTGTTTTATCCCTGTGTTTTGCATTATGAAAAGTGAACTCAGTCTGATGCAATAATTGGACAACTCACAATTCGTAAGACATCAATTCCACGATTGATTTGTGGTTTCAACTTCATTACTAGTCGAAATCAATACTGGACATCTACAAACAATCGCGCGTGGTTCAGATTTATTAGTACAAATTAAATATTCGTGAATTTTCACATTGATCAATTAAGAAATTATAAACAAACTAAGGTACAAAATCCTTCAAGAAAAGTTGACCTAAGATTAATCTGACTATTCTTTTTAGGCCGTATTTGGTTATTTAGCTCCTGACGTTTCAACGTATATAAACATACCTGGCAGGCGTTCAAATGTTTAGGCAAATCCAGAAAAGCGCTTTGGACGTACAGAACTTATAATGATTTAGCCGTCGTTCGTTTCAGTTGCATTAATTAATGCGGATAAAAGTATTGTATAGCATTTGCCGGTATCAGTTTTTGATTTGATGGTCGCATATATAATTTAACTGGCTTCGATAACGCGACACCAGTAAACGAAATTTGCGACAATCAAATCGCCGATTAATGCCCGAAAATCTACAAATACTGCTTTCCCAATCCTACTAAATGCAATAGCTTGGAACAGAAAAAAAATCGAGGCTGGCATCCATAATCTAAAAAACGTGTTAGATAGCATTTACATAATATAACTGTCATTTTATAATAAAAATAACCTGCAAGTAATCGTGGAACTGCTTGACAAATATTTTCCATCAACCTAAATGTTGGAAACATGTGTACAAAATTCAAATATTATAGAACGACACATTTGGACGTTAACATTGGAAACAGGGGTCCTGCATTGCTATTTATGACAAACATGTACACCAATTTTTCTTACGAATGAAGTTCTTTTTCTGTTACAAAGTTTGCAACAAAAGAGCTTGGTTTTTGGCGAAATTGATGGAAAATATTTGCCAAGCAGTTCCACTTTATTTGATTTTTTGGTATTAAACCATCTCTGTGGCATATTTATCGTATGTCGCATAACCTATACATCTCCCATCAAGTTTGCCAATAGAAGTTATAAAATATAAAAATCGACTCGAGGGTGTTTGTGTGTGTAATCCCACGAATCTTATACTGCAGTCCGGTTTTCTTTGATTTATAGACTTATGGCTTTGTTACTAATTTTTTACCTTCTTCTCCCTTTTTAAACATGCTAAAAATAAAATTATAATCGATCTGGTAGTGTCGAAAACTAATATAGGTCGAGGTGTTTTGTCGGTCCCAGTGACATCGTTTGTTCATTGCATTTTAAACTCTGATGAGCTGACTTATCTTAATTAACTCATTATATGTTAAAAGAGCATTAACTTCGATTTTAAACAACATATCAAAGTATGGTTTTGTTTTTGTTTCAAACTTTATTTTTCCAGGGGAATATTGGAATAATACTTAGTAATTGGCACCCAGTTTGATTAAATTATGTAAAAAAATAGGCCCACTAACATCTTTAATATATTATTTTCTTGCAAAACAATAATATTGCCTCACTTTGGTCCAAATACATGCAACTTAGTTGGAGATGGAATGTGCATGTGCTCAGTGTGTTCAATTATTGAAAGGAAAAAAAATGTCAAAATTAAAAAGTGAAACATGTGAACCACCGGAAGAACCATTTCATTGATTGATTCGGCCCACACAAAATAATTTTGTACAGTTTTACATTTTTTTTTTATCTTAGAAAAATCGTCGTTTCATATACTATTGCATGTTCTTGTTTGTTTTTTTTTTTTTTTTACTTATTTTTATATTTATGTGTATAACGAGTCACATGACCATTGGTACATGTAGTCTTGGGGTCATCTCGATGGTGAATTATATGGCGTCTAGTCTTAAATTACGCGTGAAATGCTGATTCCGGTAAATATTTCAGTATGTTATAAATCAAGTTTAAGAGTCAATTCCATGGTACTGAATTTGGCCTGTTAAAGACCACTCGAAGAAAAATGAACATACTGAATTATTCCAGATGTTTCGAAGTTCGAAGTTGAAAATTCAGATTTTTTGTTTTTGTTTTTTAAATTTTTTTATCGTAAATAATTTATAATTTGTCCATTGTATGATAATCAAAATTGCATGTTTATTAGTTTGTTTACACTTTTGGTGATTAATCAAGCGGAAAATTATGTTTACGTGACTGATTTTAATAATTATGAAATCAATTAAATGACACAAACCTAAAGCATCAATAAAGATGTAAAAAAAAAACATCAGAATTACTACTAAAGTTAATTTGTAAAAATAACGGAAAGTAAAGAATGGTTTTCACCAGATATCGTTTAAGGAGAACGTAGAATGGCTATATCTCCCGACACCAGTTTCGTTCTACAATAATATTTTTTTTACTTTTTTTGTTTACATTGACTTATTTTTTGGGCCATCGATGCAGATTGCAACATTTAAAGGGGCATTAGCTACGAGATATATCAAAAATTATAATATGATTTGTTTTTTGTTCAATCATTAATAAAAGTGAAATAGTGAAATATAATTCGTTTTTAGCAGCCAGTTTAGTTCAATTTTGTCAAAATAAGCTAAGAAACATCGCTGATGAATTGTTCACTTGCAAGTGAATAAATCGACATCATTGAATCCGTATTCGTGCGACTCTCAAAAGGAAAAGAAAGTCAACATTGAAAGTGAAACAAGGGGAAACCATTTGATTGACTGATTCGATCCAAAAAAACTCATTCTTATACAGGTAAAAACGATGATTAACATATTTTTTAACCTACAATATGAAATCAAACAGACCTACAAGAATCCAATTGCACGTGTTCGCTATCTTTTTATATCTATAGTTTATATCGGGTTATATGACCGTCTGCAGTCTTCGGAGGTCACCTCGGTAATAACTAGATGGCGTCTAGATGCTGATACATATTATCGAGTCCATGCATCGTAAACCGTTTATTTAAGACTTTTTGTCATTTGGAAATACGTTTTCGTATGTTATAAATCAAGTATGAGAATTTGGGTCAAATCGGTGAACATGAATTTGACAGCTAAAACCCTTTAAATACCAGGTTGAAGGTGCAAGGTACAACATTGAAATTATGTTTTTGTGCAGTGCAGTGCATGTACATTCACAACATGGCTGATTGATATTCCTGCTTAAGTTTTTTTCTTTTTTTTTCTTTTTACTTTTTTAGCTTCATGCTTTTTTATTCTTACTTATTGTCTCTATGTTTTGCTATATACTGATGTATGCAGCTTATTTTAGTTCAATATTTCGGTATTGTGATGTTTTGTATATATGTTGTAGTCGTTTGTAAGAGCTTTCGTGGATCATGTTTATATATATGTACGACTCTACATAAAACTTACTCTCGGGTTCAACATCATGATGTAACTCTCAACATCGATGACCTTTGACCTCGACTTATCCAGGGTCGACTGTTTGATAAATTCTGTAGACTTTGAGGATAAATTTTAACAAGATGTTCTGTTTGTCTTGGATATTAATGGGTGAATACTTCTCCATTAAATTTAGCTGTTTTTTGGTTACTGGAAACGGAAAATTGTCAATTGACATGTGTTTGATAATAAAAATCACTTTTTTTTATTTATGCCCAATTGCTATACAAGTTTCAGTCAGTGATACGATGGTACAATGCCGTTTAAGAATAAGTGTTTATGACAGTTATAATTGCCACAATAAAAGAGATTGCAATCATAACCAAAGTGAATGGACATTTTACGTAACTACAAAATGATTTTACATGTAGCACATTCAATGAGAAAACAACAACAATGATTTGTGAATGAATGTAACAGACTTAATGTAGCAAAAATCTGCCATCAAAACCAAGGTGTTTCAGATTCTGTACCATTTACTAAATTAGATTATATTCTAATTCGGCCAAGGCCGTATCTCCTCATCGTGTACCCTAGTCTAATTTTGTTTGTTTGAAAGTTATATTCGATACGTTCTTACTGTTGCATTTTAGGGTACCAGTTAAATGGCAAATGTATGTTCCTTCAATTAATCATTTTATAATTTGCAAAGAACACCAAATAACTTTTCTCATTTCGAAAAACACCGACATTGACCGAAAACCCTTTTAGCATTTCAAATACACCGATCAACATTTTTTATTATTTCGAATAAATTGATTAACCTTATCGTTCCAAATACACCAATCAAACAGATAATTTCTCTTTCAAATAAAGTGCAAAGAGAGGAAGACGATGACTTGCTTAAAAGAACACCAGAAGTTGGACATGTCATTGACAAGATAACTATTTCTGATGATGCACGATAGATTGGGGTTTAACGTCCAGTGGCAAGAATCACATGACTTTGTATATCAGGTCGTGACCATGCGCACATTTCGTTTTGATTGATGAATTCTGTCTAGAAAATCATAAACTCTTAGTAAAGTTCCCTGCTTGTCATAAAATCATCTTTTTTTTTTATTCTTTATTAAATACGGAACATTCTCATGGAAACGAGGTGCAACGAACGAAATAAGATTCGAACGAGACGTCAAAGCACTAGTATTTGGACCCTTTTTTCTTTAGAAATAACATTGAAAATGCAAACGGGAATGTGTCAAAGAGACAAAAGCCCGACCAAAGAGCAGAAAACAGTCCAAGGCCACCAATGGGTCTTCAACGCCGAGAAAATCCAGCTTCAGCTGGTCCCTAAACAATAATTTGGATAAAATGGACTTCACACTAAACTCCGAAACATATATATGAACCAAAATAATAAAAACTCATGAGACTAACAAAGGTCAGATTTCTTGAATTCGGACAGGAGCAAAAATGCGGCGGAGTTAAAGCCGGGCAGCAATTCTCATAATGGCGTCGACAATTCGACAAAGCTCATGTGATTTTCCATTCAAAAAATGGCATTTTTTAGAAACGGCATTGACGTCACGAAAAAGGCTGCGTAAAGACATTTAACCTATTTCCCATTCTTAACCAAGTATAGCCGTTGATGCGGCAGGTTCCAAACTTTCACTACGTTATTATTAAAAGGCTGAAAATACAATATTTCATTTCAAATTTGGTGGTGAAAGATGAAAATACGGGCCGCGGAAATGACACTTGAAAATAAATAAATGTAAATTGAAATGACACACGAAATAGTAACGTCTCTCCCTACAGATGAGATGATAACTATTGATATTTTGTTGAAGAAAAACCCACTGATAACAAACTCGACAGGTAAACCGGCCAAGTGACGATTCAACAAGTCGAAAAATAAGGACGTTTAAAGGGGAATAACTCGATCCCAAAACAACAACAATACGACGGTGATCATAAATGTCTGAACAAATGTTTTCCCCTTATTATTGATTTGTAAGCAGTGTTACTGGGCACAAATTTGAAAGTTTAATAAAAATGTGAGTTTCAGTTTATAAAAATATCATTGAAAAAGCGGTCATTTGTTAAATATCGTGTCTGCCTGCCAGTGTAACTGTAATTTTAAGGAGGTTAGTTCCGTCAGGATATAAACAGTCATGCCCCTCCTCTGTTACAAATTTATGTCTTTAATTTAAGTAAATGGTGGTCTCTAGAAGCTGACTGTTTGAATTTAACACGTCCACCGGTTTTATTGGTGGATACACTCCTGACATTTGTAAGAATGGATTGAAAAATATTTCATGGTTTTTATTTCAGTTACTCTTCCCATAAAAAATGTCATTCTTATTTTCTCAAGAATAGTTCATAGTTGTGATTCTTAATTGAATTAATCAGAGACATATTAAATCACATATCTCAGGTTAAATAATTATTTCTGAATAAATGTCAATGATAGAAACATTGTTTTAATATTTATTTATTTTAACTAAAATTGAAACCACAGAAATATATTTTTTGTCCATACTGTTCTAACAATATCCAGAAACCCTCTAGCAATCCAGTTCAAAGGATAATTTAACTAGCAAAAAATAATTAAAAAAATATATTGATGATCTTCATCTTCCTTTAAAAAAAATCCAGATGAAATAAATTAAAGTTACTAGATTATATCTGGCATACAGAATATTCTGCAAAGAGCATTTTATAAATTTTATGTTCAATTTTTCAATAACAAATAATCAGTTCCTTTGAACTGAATCATGAGCAGAACTCGTGTTTATTACCCCTTCATTAATAATTCAAAAACCCTTCTTCGATTATCAAAAGGGAAAAAAATACATTTGAAAAATCCAATTTTGTTTTTAATTATTGGTTTTACAGCTGAATTAAAACTTTAACCAAATCGAAAAAAGGAAAAACAATACATTTCAATAGTTAAACCTACACTAAAATTCATTTGTTTTTTGCAAATTAATCTTAACGAATTTTAAAAGTATTTATAGGAATAAATTTAGCCAATGCCAAAATAATATGAATAGTAAATCTATATATTTTTGCATGCAAACTTTTATCCAAATTATATATCATTTATTTCTGAACCTTTTAACTGAAATTAGTAATTTTAGATCACTAAGTCTTTTATTTTATAGTTTGAAACAAGACAAATAATTTACAAGTTTTATTTTACATTTAATTCCTTAAATGGAAAAAAAACTACTATTCACATGTTTAGTTTCTTAAAGTTGAAAAAAAAATATGATGAAAACATTATTTTTAAACCAAATGAATTCATTAATAAGGATTTCAAGATTTTGATTGGAATAAAAAATACATTTTATGTTTTAAATAATTGTCAACAAATATGTTATAAATTTTATGTTGAAGATTTATCCCATTTTCAATAAAAACATGATTGTTGTGTTTAGCAGTACACAGAGTTCTTCTCCTGGCTTTAACATTTAAAACATAACAACCAGCAAAACCAGAAAGGGGTATTTGCAAACTATTTATAAACAAAACAACTTATAAACAATGTAAACAAGTCATACTAACATTCAACCTGACAGTATTTAAAACTTAACCTTAACCCACCAATTATTGAAATTAGGTAAACCTTATGTTAAGTAATTATTTTAAAGAGAAATCAGGGCCATTTATAAAAAAAGGTTACCTTTTATAGTTAACCAGTTCCTTGAAAAAAGTTGGTCTTACTATTTTGATTCTTTTCTAATAGGATTTTATAAGTTATTTTAACTGATTGCATGATTATGTCTTTTTAAAATTAGACTTTTCAATCTTTTTTAAAAGTGATAAATCAGAAGTAAACTTTGCAATTTCACTAAATTTTAAAAGAAAGCATTATAACGAACTATAAAGCTACATAAAATTTAAAAAAAAGAAATATTAGTATCACCTCCACCTACTATTAAATCAGCATAATATAACTAACCTCTAAAAGAGGGAAACTTACAAATGCTTGGTAATCTGAAATTTCATAATTGTAAGTTTTATAATTGACTATGAAATGTTATGTGACCAGTTAAAGACAATGTTGTGAACTAATAAGTAAAAATATAAATAAAGGAAATGAAACTATAATAATAATCAAATTAAATAAATGAAATTATAAATAAGTAATAATAAAAATATAAAAAACAGAAGTGAATTAATTAGTAAAAAACCAGCAACTATTATGTGATGACCTTCATAGCATTCAATTATCTCGTCCAGGGAACTTAGCATTGCAAATAGGCAATCCATTTTACCACACAACTTAACATATATTCAACATGGAATCTGATATCAAATAAAATTGTGAAGGTGCAAATGTACAATGTGACAAAATCCAACCTAGGACATGGAGAACATAGTGACCTACATTTAAATGGAGTGACCTATGACCTTAAAAAGGTTCAGACCTTGCAACCTACATGTAATGGTGTAAATTTACTAGAGCACCATCCCCATTATGTCAATTATGTTAAAAACAAGGACCATTTGTGAACAATATTTCTAAATATTTTTAAATGTTTTAGAACCCATTTTTGATCATTTTCTTTTAAGGAGAAATAATTACAAAACAATTCCAGTTCATGTGATATTCATTTTACAGTACATTCATATTTCTTGCCAAAATAAAAATAAATTGTTGGGTCAACTCTTTTAAAAATACTGAACAAATAAATATGTACATCTACATATGAGTCATTTATTTGACATATTATACTTGATTGTGACCTTTTGAATATATATATGTTAAAAGCAATAAATTCAATGATCATGAAAAACTGTTTGTTCTCATTTTGTCTTTCTTAACTGCAAACTTAATCATTATAAGAACAACCAAGAGTTGTTGCTCATAATTATTTCCAGTATGAATTGGATTTAAATTGATGTTAATTCCTTCTAGATTATAATAGCATATGTGGAAATGAAATAGTTTATGATATTGAACAGTCTAAGTCAGTCAGTGAACAATATCTAATGCCATATATGGGTATGTGTGGTAGGACCTAGGATGAGATCAATTGTTGCTTTACACAGTTTTCATTATAATTTATAGCTACAATAAGTATAATATACAAATGAATGCCTTCATGGAACATCAGCATTCATGCATGTTATCAACTTAACTCATCTGTCTCAGTAGCAGTTAATGAACAATAGTCTTACCAAAAAGTTTAACTTTTGAAATTTATAAAACCAATGGCTGACATCACCATAAACGTCAGTGTCCAACCCTATGGACAACGTATCATGATGCCGTTTTGATTAAATATTATCAAATTCATCTAAAGAATAAAAGTAAAATTTAGAAATAAAAATGGATTAGATCCTTTTTATACTTTCCAATAGTATTTAGAACCTGTTGTATACACTTATATTACTAATTGGTTTAACTTGTATTCAATTGCAAGTTTGGTTAAAAAACTGGTACACATCATCAGATACAATGGGATAAACTTTGTGATTACATTCACAGTAAATGAATGAATAAATCAATACACATTCACAGTAAATGAATGAATAAAGCAATACATACATGTATATAGTTGCTTTCCAACCCCAAAGAAATTTTGTCTGCAAGTTGTTTTATATCTATATCATTCTTATATCTTTAAGATGGTGATACTTTCAGAACACTAAAACATATGTATATAAGACTCCTGTCTTATTCATAAGTTTTCAATTTGTGTCTTTTTCCCCGTTTTTTAATAATAATGCAACAATGCTAAAACCCCCAGCATTTTATATGCACCTGTCTTAAGTCAGGAGTCTTTGGTTTGAATTGATTTACACTGGTAATTTTGGGACCCTTTATAGCTTGCTGTTCGGTGTGAGCCAAGGCTCTATGTTGAGGGCCTTACTTTGACCTATAGTTGCTAACTTTAAATACATTGTGACTTAGATGGAGAGTTGTCTCATTTGCACTCATACCACATCTCCTTATTTATATTTAGCAATGAACAAAATGCAGAAAAAAGTATAACAGAATCAGCATATTGTATTGACCTTAACACTTGAGGAATTACAAAATAGTTATAGTCCTTTAGGAACTATGTGGTTTTATCTCAATATACCAGTCATACTATATTGGCCTAAAACCTTCAGGAATAATAGAAAAAAATATAAAACAAATTTGAAAAACAGCCTTATTTTCAGGTAAAAAAATCATTGCTTTAATTTGTAGTTAATTGTTATCTCATTCTATTGACCAAGACCTTTGTAGAATTACAAAATATGCAGCAATTCAATAAACAACTGAAAGCCTCATTTTAAAACTTGGTTTGTTATTGGTTTGTTATCTCATTAATGTATACCACCATATTGCATTTATGTAAACCATTATATCTGACCATTGGCAATTAACCCAATTAATATTCCATTTCAAAGCTTTCTGAAAAAATGTTCATATAGGATCCACAAAATCATTTTTTAGATTCAAATCCTCCAACTCCTTACATATTATTATATCTACTGGGTAAAAAAAATATAAACAGCAACTGTCCATCCCTGAGCACCTAATTTATCCTTGAGATATATGGGGTACAAAATGTACATGTCAATAAGAGAGCAATTATATCACAGAAAAAATTACATAGTTTTAAACAATGAACAAAAATACCTACATGTACAATATGTCAGAACCTAAACCACTCAGAGTATATTTACCCCATAAAAATAACCTTATGTAAATGTACTACTACTGCTTAGTTTCACACTTAAAAGAATTTGAAAAAGATTAACAGGCCAACTGGGTTTGCTTTTTGTCCATGTTTTTTCATGAGCCTGTGAATGTTATAACAATAAAAATAAAATTTAACTATTGAAGAATGAAAAATGTAAAAATGTCTCTATATACCAACATTAACCTAACTTTTAGACGGCTGTCCAAGAAGAGAATGCAAAAAAGTATGTCTATATACCAACATTAACCGAACTTATAGACTACTGTCCAAGAAGAGAATGCAAATAGGATATCTATATACCAAAATTTGTGTATTTGGAGGATGAGATTGTATTAAATAATTTTATGTTTCCTATTTGATAGATGGCAATGACCTAGGCTTGCAAAAACACAAACACAAAAAAATAAATAAATATTTGGATATGATTAAGGCACCTCCTTTCATGTTAAGTAGATTTTTTAATATTTTAAAACTATTGACTGACAATTTTTGGCATTTGTGGTATTGGTTTTCTCAATTTTTTTAATTACATCTGATTTGATCATTGTTGAAGATCTTCAGTATATTTAATGTAGATGCTGTACTGAAAATGTGTGTGTCTCA
Organism: Mytilus californianus; assembly: GCF_021869535.1. Taxonomy (NCBI): domain Eukaryota; kingdom Metazoa; phylum Mollusca; class Bivalvia; order Mytilida; family Mytilidae; genus Mytilus; species Mytilus californianus. The sequence continues at coordinate 34,386,677 of NW_026262734.1, forward strand.
TTCCAAATTTACCACATTTACTTTATGGCATTCAGTACAGCACCTCGAAGACTTTCATGCTCTCCACAGTGAACACATGGTCCAGGCTGTCTACCTTCATTAACAATATCACAGTTCGGCATTTTTACATTTATAAATAAGTATCACAAATAATATTCTTTTTAATCAAAAATAAAACGAATTGTATTGTATAAAAAAAATAAAATTAATAAATCAAAACAGATAAATTAATATAGAAAACCTTTTTACACTAAAATAAAATAAATAAATTTGAAACAAACAAAAATTTGCAGTCAAATCTGGTTAGAATACAAGTCGCTGTCACGACGTCCGTTAGCAGTGAAATACGCTTAAGCACACAATAAATATATGTATTTATTACATTGGTTGCAATGAATTACATTGATTTCCCATTGTAATAAAAACCGATAATTTCACATGTGAAATAAACGTGGTTATTTCACTCCTCTGACGTCATACAACAATAGGCGTTGTCAAGACGTCGATAACGTCGGATCAAAACAAATTGTGAATGCGTAGAAAAAGATATAGTTCCTTACATTTTCTACTTTAATTTCATAAAAAAAGCCATTTGCCAATGTAATTAAAAGAATAACTAATCAAAGAATTCAAATATCGAAAAATATTCAACTCGTGACCGAACAACACTGATAATTAACTCATGCGCTACGCGCATTCGTGAATTAATGTGTTGTTCGGTCACTCGTTGAATATTTTTCTCTATTTGAATTCTTCGATTAGTTATTCTATAAATATAATATATGGAAAGAAAGCTTCTGGAAATCAAGACGTACAGTCCCTGTAACGTAAAAGTTAACACTTTTTTCATTCGGGAATCGTACGTACAGCGTTCGGGAATCGTTCGTATAGCGTTCGGTCATCGTTCGTACATCATTCGTATAGCGTTCGTACAACGTTCGGTCAGCGTACGTTCATCGTTCGTTCATCGTATGGTAAATGTCATCGTTTAGGGTTTTGTATATCGTGTGGTTCATGGTATCGTAAAGCATTTTATTTGTCGTATGTAACATGGTATGGTTTAGCGTTTAACGTTTCGTTTATCGTATGGTTTAGCGTTTCGTTTATCGTATGGTTTAGCGTTTCATCTATCGTATGGTATATCGTTTTTCGGGTTTTATTTCAGAAAATTATTTCGTTTATTATTTTGAGTTGAAATAATTTTATATAAAAAAAAAAATGCGAGATAAAAAAAAATACAAGATTGGATAGATTAATAGTTGGTTGCGTACTTGTACATCGCAAGTAACAACCAAACGGATATCCCACTTTGGGATTTTTTTTTTTTTACTGTCAGCCGAAAGACGACCTGTAGTGATCATATTTCTATAACCTTGTCACCCTTTGTACTATATTAGATTGGAAAGATTGGATTGGAAACATTTCACTTGTTAATTAAAGCAAGTTATGTTAATTATTATATTTTTTATTTAATACTAATTGCGTAATTAATGACATTTCAAATTTGATCTTATAAAATGTTAAAAAAAAAAAAAACCTAAACAATACCCTTAACTAGTTCAATGGAACGTGAATTATCTTTATAGCTTTATAGCTTGCTGTTCGGTGTGAGAAAAGGCTCTGTGTTGAAGGCCGTACCTCGACCTATAATGGTTTACTTTCATAAATTGTTATTTGGATGGAGAGTTGTCTCATTGTCACTCATACAACATCTTCCTATATCTATCTATTTTACATAAAACTTATGTAGTCGTAAAAAATAGCATTGGTTGTAACGTTTTATCTTGATTGAGAAACGTTTAGCAATGCAATAAACTTACTTTAAATGTATTATAACTTAATGTAGATTTCGAACTGTATACCATTTCTTACCGATAGAAAAAAATGTTTGCAACTAATATCATTACACTTTGGAATAGCCTGCTGTATAAAACGAAGGGAAAACATTTCCTTCCATCACATTTTGACAGTAGTACATTTGTTGTATCATGAGACAAATACGGCGAAATATATAAGTCTCTCTCTCTCCTCCTCCTCCACCAAATATTTCTTTAATCCAAATATTTCCTTGACACAATAAACTATGTATAACTTTCTATAAATGAGGCTTTATATGAGATACACGTACTATATCTAAATGTATTAAAAGAAGACAAGTTATCAATGGTATTTGTTCCCCTCAATGTCAGAGTCTAATTTAAATCGAAGATTGCCAGGGATATATAAAAAAAATCGTGAAGACTTCTTTTAAACCCAGCGTCGCTTGCATTTGCTGTTGTTGGTGTTAAAACTGTTATTTTGACTGTACAAAGGGTTTAAGTCCATGTATGAGTAAAATACAGAATGAAAAAAATAACTCTACCTTTTTTTCATACATTTATTTATTTTAGAGGTAAGCTTCTGTCCAAGTTTCATAAGTTTTAACGCAAATCATTTAGATCGAATCACCTCAAATAACCAATCAATTGTATATTAAAAGTTATTGATTTATTCTTTACATACGAATCAATGAAATATTTGTCACTGGACGTTATGCATGCAATCAATGATCAATTACAAATCTACAGTATTTATAAACATACTGCAATTGTATATATGAAAGAGACTAAATAATATAAATATTAATTCTTTCACACATATTTGAAGGATCGAAACAATCAGTTCTACAACTGGTTGTTATTTAAAGACTTAATGCAAATTTTACAAATATTACATGCCTCTGTGAACTTTCATATTGGCGCACCAAACTATTTCCTTTTATCGTGCATAGCTCATTTTTCGATTCACTTAAGGTTTTTACCGATCTTCTAAATTGTTTATTACATTCTGAAACTAAAATCCTACACAAATTGCCAAAACTTTTATTCTCAGTCTAGACAGCGTAAAAGATGAATGCACCTTTGTACAAACGGTGTTTTGAAGACCGATATCCATTTGCGCTGAAAAAAAATTAATTTGCCACAACTTAATTACGCTTATTCTTCTTTTGCAGCATTCATTTGCGCCAAAAAATGTAAAATGTAGAAATACCGCAAAGGACCGATTAGTGCACGAAGAACAAAGTTTTGCACTTATTTTGAAATCAATGATAGTATTGACTCAAAGAACATGGCATATAGAAGGAGACTTTCTAAAAGTACATAATTTCAAATTTGAAAATTTATGATTTTAAACGAAAACCAATGTGGTTTTAGAAAGGGTTATTCAACAATTGATAATTTATTTGTAATTCATTCATTGTTTGAAATTTTAAAATTAAAAAAGAAAAAAATATTTTGTGCATTCGTCGACTTTGAAAAAGCGTTTGACACGATTTGGCGAGACGCACTGTGGTACAAAATGCTTTTGAATAATATGAATGGATGTATGTATAATGTAATTGTTAATATGTATCAAGGTACTAAGTCGTGTATTTCATATAACAATTCCATGTCTGATTTTTTCCCATGTAGTAACGGGGTTAGACAAGGCGAAAATTTATCGCCTTTTCTTTTTTCTCTATTTTTGAATGATCTTGATTCATTTTTGCAAACATGTAATATAGAGGGCCTTAAATCAGTTGCTTGAAGAAAAACTTGACATATTTTTAAAACTTTTTATTATTCTGTATGCTGATGATACTGTGTTGATGGCCGAATCGGCAACTGAACTCCAAAAACTATTAGATTGTTTTCTAGATTACACAGATGTATGGAGGCTAAAAGTAAATGTTGATAAAACAAAGGTCGTAGTTTTTTTCAAGGAGACGACCATCATGTAATTTTCAATTTTTCTTTAATGAAAAAAAAACTGGATATCGTTGATGAATTTAACTACTTGGGCATTATTCTAACAAGAACAGGCAATTTTAATAAAACAAAACAATTTAACGTAGAAAAAGGCCACTAAGGATCTTTACGAAGTGTTAAAACTAGGTCGTCTTCATAATCTTTCTATATGTAGTCAGTTGGACTTATTTGATAAAATGGTGAAACCAATATTACTGTACGGTTGTGAAGTATGGGGTATTGGAAATAATGACATAACTGAAATTTTGTAAATTATTATTAGGTCTGAAAACATCAACACCCTCTTACATGATTTATGGGGAGCTTGGAAGATATCCTATAGACTTGGACATAAAAACTAGATTGATCTCATTTTGGGGGAAATTAAATTCTGGTAAAGTGACGAAACTATCATATACTTTATATAAATTGTGTTATCACATGTCTATTAATGACAATGTGAATTTTTCATGGTTAAACAGAGTAAAGACTATTTTAAATGAATGTGGTATCCCAAATGTATGGGAAACACAATCATTTATAAATTGAAAATGGTTAGTTTCATTCATCAAGCTCAGACTTAAAGATCAGTTTGTACAAGTCTGGCATTCTCTGCTTGAAAACTCACCACAAGCACTTAATTATAAACTTTTTAAAGATTTTTTTGGAAAAGAAGATTATTTTGAAATTCTTGGGAACAAACTATCTATTGATTTGTGTAGATTTAGGACCACAAATCACAAGCTCCCTATTGAACAGGGTAGATGGAACAATATAGTTAGAAATAATAGACTGTGTCTTCTATGTAATAAAAATGACATTGGTGATGAATTTCATTACATATTAGAATGTAAATACTTTGAAGAAAACAGGAAACATTGTATGTCACATTATTATTTTAAAAATGCAAATATTGTAAAATACAAGCAGATTATGTCTTCAAAACACAAATCAAAACTGATTAAACTTTGTAAATTTATAAAGATTATCAACACAGGTATATGTGCTCCTGGCTAAAATTTATTTCATACATTGTCTTATCAATTGTCTTGTTTGTTCTGTCTTATTGTAAATACTGTACATAAATGTCTTCTCTATACCTATGTATATGGTTTATTGAGAATAAAGATATATATATAACTAACAACACAATTCATAGAAAATCATATCTTTAGTAATTATAAATTGATTTAATGTTTTATCGACACGCGCCACCCTCCGTTGATTGTCACTTGTGTAATCGATAGAAATTCGTGTTTGTTCAACCTTGACCCGTTTTGATCCACTTGTATACTGATTAAACATATTTATGGTATTTCAATTTTCTCTGATCTTTTTCGTTTGTTTATTACTGCCGTATTTATTTTGTTTTTCTGTCTGTTATATTTCTTAGTTCTATGTAATAGTGTATTTTCTACTATTTTTTTTAATTTGTGTTCCTTTTCTTTTGCTTGTTTGTTAAGCTTACTCTTTAATAGTTCTCTAGTAATTTTGTTTATAAAAATATTTTAGAATGTATATATATATTCTTATTTACCAGCACATAAGATACACATGTTCAAAGTATAACAGTTTATTACATTTTTGTCGAGCCTGCGACTTTTGTCGCAAAAGTGAGACATAGCGATCCTTACATTCCGTCATCGACGTCGCTGTCGGCTAGCGACATCCACAAATATTCACTGTAAGATTAAAGTTTTTGATATTTTAATTACTTTCTTAAACTATCCTGTATTTCTACCAAACTTGGACAGAAGCTTGTTTATGATCATAAGAAAGTATCCAGGAGAAAATTTTGTAAAAAAAAATCATGTTTATCCGTATTTTACTTATAAATGGGCTTAGTTTTTTCTGTCAGTTAACATTACATTCACTCTGTCGTAAAAGTTTTAAAAAGTTTAATTACTTTCTTGAAATATCCAGGATTTCTACCAAACTTGGACAGAAGGTTAGAATTATATTTATCCGTACTTTATTTATAAATAGACTTAGATTTTTCTGCCAGTTAACATTACATACACCCTGTGGTTAAAGTTTTTAAAATTTTAAAAACTTTCTTAATCTATCCTGGATTTGTACCAGTGACACGCGCTGATTAAAAAGTCAATAAGTTTACAAATACGTACCTATGTGCATTTAATAAAGCAACACTTGAACTTATTAATATCATTTTTTTTAGTGTAATTTTATTTTTATTTATATTTAATGTTACCCGATAAAATTCACTTGAATGAGTATTTCTACTGTAAATATCACACGTACTATCTACAATATACGGAAATGACACGGCTGCGTATTGGAAAGTTACTGAAGGAAGATTAATGTCAAATTCATATCCCCGGGCGGCGAAATTACCGGTTTGTCAAAGAATATAGAGAAAATGGAGAAATATAATGCGCGCTGTTAAATCATGCTTTGCAAGGATATTTACAGATGACTTCTTTTTTGGTCGTCAATTACTTAATTTTTTTCTAATGGACTTCTTCATAAATCAAAAACACGCACAAATTTTAGACCGAAAAACAATCACATGGCATTGAATGATTTTCCAACTAAAAACTAGTTATAATTGCCTATTAAATTTTTCATTTTTCTCGTTGGGTTGCTTGTCCATTGACATTTACACCATATCTTTTTTTTTCGGTATTTGTAAAAAGCTGCTCATCGATCAATTTCACAAGAGTCTTAGAAAAAACTTATGAGAAAAATACTCGTAAGTTATGAACATTTAGTATAACTTGCTATCACTAGATGTCCTTATGTGTTTTTTGTTGTTTGATTGCTGTCTTATTGTCGTTACCCAAGGTGTTCTCTACTGTTTAAATCGGTTTAAAACAATTCACATTTGAAATAATTTTGCTCAGATGAAGAGTAATAAATTGAAGAGGTTTATATATAAATTCTTAGTGCAAAGTAAACATTAAAAACAAAATCTTTTTTTCAATTTTTAACTTCCCAAAATTTTAAACTGTATTGATTTTGAAGATGTGTCTCATCTAAACGAAGTCTGAATGGTCTCCAACTTACCAGTTTAGTGTTACCCTGTTTGGCACATACCTACATATAAACCTCATCACATTTGATCCCAAAATTGTCAATAAAATTGAATTTGTCGTAGTAAATTCCATTGAGCACAAAACAAAACCAAACCAGATTTGAATTATATGGATATTCAAATTTTTTAAAAGAAATATGAAGAAAAATGATAATTATCTTGTTTGACTTTGAAACACGGATTTAATTCTTTAAATTACATTTTGCACGAAAAACACCTCAAATCTTCCTTGGAATGAGACCTCTTTCTTCATAGAAATGTATGAAATAGTTTACACTGGACATTAAACAACCAACAATCAAACAACTAAAATATATCCAAGGGATTATTATTATGCATGTACATGTACATAAATGCCAATTAAATACCATATAAATATATTGAATAATCAACAAAATATAATGCTGCCAAAAAGAAACATTATCATAAGGATATCAAAATAATTCACAGGTTTTTTTTTCAAAATGAATTGCGAACAATCCTCTTTCAGAAGCATTTTCCAATGTCCGTGCTATCGCTCCGTGTCGGTCAATTATTTTTAGCATAAAGTTTTTTAAATCGATGAAACACATTATTATATAAAGAAGTCACAGTAAACATTAAACTTATGCATGGCGGAAAAGAAACATAAGAAAATAATAGGTGCAATGTGCATGCAGCCTCGCAAATAATATTAAAAATTAATAACATTTAATTTATTTTTGATGGAATGATGAAGTTTCCAGAACATAGAAAATACACCAAAAAATCTATTAGACTAAAGTACACTATCAAAATGTGCTTGGTGTCCATTTTACAATATATCGTTTAAGAATTTAGTGTATTCTTATTCATTCCGACATCTGTGTCCCTGGATCTGAACAAGAAATTGCGAGGACGTTATGCTCAGTTTACCTTTAACATGATTTTTTAACAGAATGTTATAAATATAAAAAATTTTAAAAAAATTCTTCGCGAAAACAAGCTGGCCCTAAAGCTAAATGTCATCGTCAGATGTATAATGGAAGGCGATAAACACTTTAGAATATATACCACCTGCTGGTTCTTTTTACGTTGACACTTATTTTATTACGTAACAAGTACGAATGTAAAATTATCGATATGGTATATTCCAGTCGAATATACACGGTATCTCTGGACTGGGGTATTTAAGATATTTTGATCTGACACTCTATGTAAAGTAATTTGTGCTTTATGTAAAAAAAAATGCATATAACCATCGTATTTTCACAAAATCTTTAAAATGTGTTGACTTTGAGCATACATGTACATATATATATATATGTATTCAAAACCTGATTTCCAATAATGGACCAATCTCATTATTATCAGCAGTGAGCAAAGTATTTAAAAATGTATTTAATCACTTATTTAGTTATATTTCAAATAGACAAGAAAGCGTTTTTGTTTCAAGTTCATATTCGCCTTTTGAGAATACAAATGCAGGAGTTCCGCAAGGCTCTGTATTAGGTCCCCTATTATTTATGTATATTACATAGCTGGTAATTTGATAAGTCTACCTCGATTGAGTGCTGATTAAACATCCCTTTCTAATTTAAGTAATAGTCCTTACACAATAAAGGATGTCTAAAATAGCGATTTAGAATAAATAGTCTAAAGATTGGCTTATATTGATTTTAATCCTAACAAGACAAATGCAAAATATGCTATTTTCCTTTAATTTTTCCCCAGATGACATAAGATATCAAGTAGTAGAATTGTCTTCTGTCATTAACACTTAGGAATTACTTTTGATCCCAATGGTAATTTCTATACACATATAGAATACGTTTTAAGTTGTGCAAGCACAACATTAAATTAAAAAAAAATGAAATATGTACTGACTAGATGGTGTCTTCCCGATTGTCCCACTTTTTAAAATTACAGGTAAAAAAGTAATGAAATTTTGTGGGACAATCGGGAATATGTTTGTGGGACAATTGGGAAGCTTAAATGTGGGACAATCGGGAATTGTTTTGATAGTGATTAATTTGTTTGTATAGGGTGTAGAAGGAATAGTTACAGGTAAACAATCAGTGTACAATTGAAGTATCATCAATCATAGAATATAATATTAAGTAAAAAACATCACATATCAATTTTTCATCCTGTCTTGTGCAAAGTCATTTATTTTCAGTTAATACCAGGCCAAGTTATTCATTTTCAAAATCCTCCTCCCCTCCCCCTTTCGAAATCAAATGGTCGTCCCCTTATTGAAAGCTAATGTAAGGACGTCATCAAAAGTCTTAGAAAAGTATGATCATAAACATCGTTACTGTAAAAACTAGGATTCTACTATTACAGCATGTTTTACTAACTTACTGTATTTTGTAGAAAGTCTTTGAAAAAAGGATTATACATTCTGTATATGCCTGTCCCAAGTCAGTATCATGCCGGTATTTGAGTGGTTGTCGTTGGTTCATGTTTGTCATAATTTTTTTGGTAAATTGTTTAGTTATTTTGGCTGTTAGTTTTCTCAAATGAATTATATGAAATTTTTAAAAATTTTATAGCCGACCATACTGTATGGACTTTCTCATTGTTGAAGGCCATACGGTTGCCTATAAATGCTTACTTCCACATCTCCTTATTTTTATATTATACAACTAGTACTACATAAAATTAACATTATCAATGTTCCATGTAAATGAGGTAAGGTCAGATTAACTCTGTCACAAAGACATGTACACCCTGCTACCGTTCCATACACCAAAAGTATTTGACCCACTACTTATAGCATCTGAGATACGGCCTTGGCCATTGAAACTTAACCTTGTTCATAGATCCATAAAATGAGGTCGAGGTCATGTGAACGATGATGTCTGACGGACATGTAGGCATTGCAAGGATACCATACATTAGACTAGTAGCCAAGTATAGTTATCCTAGAACTTATGATAAATGAGACATTCACATGACGAAAACAAGCTATACAGTTTTTAGCAGTCACCAAACCATGAACATGAAGTCAAGGACAATGATTATATGACAGACGGGAACTTTGTAACACAATGGATCTATATACAAAATATGAGCCATCCGATTCCTCTACCCCCTGAAATATAAAGCTTTACAAATAGTTAACGGTGTTGCCGTCACCACCATCAGATTGTATTCTGTATGATAAAGAATCTTGTGTAAATGGCATCTGACTTCACTGGTAAAAGTGCAAAGACTAGTGGAAACATCTCTCCATCAACTAGTGCGTGTATAGTGTACAGCGTAATTAAGTTTTAAGTTACACTTTTCTTTAAATTGCATGGATCATATCTTAATTCATTTTAAAAACTTTCGAAAAAAAATTTAAATTAAAATCACAGTATTGATATTTGTTTTATATAAATAAACGTAAGCTTATAAATATAATTCATAAATGTTATATTATTTACTCAAAAGTGCATTAATCTGATGATATACCAAAAAAATCATATCTTATGCTTTTATAAAATGTATATTAAATAAAAGTTTGAACATGCAATAATTAATTCTTGTTTATCTAGCAAAACAAACAATATATACCTTGTTTATTTAAGAACATTTTACTTCATAAAATAATGTGGGACAATCAGAACTTTTCATGTGGGACAATCAGAACTCTAGAATTTTAAAAAGTGGGACAATCGGGAATAAACCGACTAGATAATCTTACTGGTTTGTTCTCATTTCGCCTTAGCTGTGAATTCCAGGTAAAAAAGGTAAAAAATATGGTACTGAGGCGAGATGGGAATTGAACTAAGGCGAAATGTGAATTTAGATAAAAATATTAAATAAACAAATTATAAACTTCTGTGTTCTTATAGCAATTTAAACAACATGTGATTATTATAGGGAATTGTTGTCATGAATTTAGAACATGACGTTAAGTTTGAAGCAGAATGATAAGTCACTGGGTCGCCCGTGTTTGCTAGTCGGGTAGTTATATATTTTCAGAGACACAGGGTGACATTTGCTAGTGGACAGAAGAAAGTCCAGAAAGCTCAATATGTTTTATTCTTCACATAATGGGACTGCCTCTACGATTTTGCCTCTTTTTGGTCAAATATCTAAATTATTATAATTTGCGAAACAGTAATAATTATGTGATACTCAGCATGCAGTTATAGATAGATATAACTATCGAATGAAATGGTCTTAACCTCGACATATGTACGTCCAGAAATATGAATATATTTATCTAAATTGATACTATTGGATTCAGATACATGATTGCACGCCAATCTTTATTATAAATAAACTCATCATAGATACCAGGATTACAATTTTATATTTACGCCAGACACGCGTTTCGTCTACAAAAGACTCATCAGTGACGCTCGATTGACAGTTGATTGGATAAAAGTGATGGAATGCCACGCCTATATTAAAACTGAGGTCCTATGAACCGACTGCAGATAGCTCCCAGTATTCGAATTTGATATAAAAAAAAATATTGATATCTCGTTTTGTTTCAATATTAAAAGTTTTGAGTAACGTAGTTGAATTTTAGATTAAATTTGGGAAGTCTTGTACATCCCCATTTTTAAAAGTTATTCAACAAGAAATGCAAAAAAAAAAAATCAGCTGGTTTTGAAATTTTTTAAGAGTTTGCAAATATTTAAGAAATTAGAACTATGATATAAAATGATTTTTTTTCCTCAACAGTGTTTACTGAAGCAATTTTTCCTCCGAATCCCGAAAAGTTAATGATATATTCCAGAGTTTAATACTTGTAAATCCCGAATTCACACAAGTCCCAGCCCGACGTTCGTAAAAGGTCTGTTCTAGAGTTTAGTTTAATTTTCAGAAATTAAAATCAAACAAAGTGTTTTATAAAAATTCGCGTTCAGACAAGTAAATTAATATAGGTAACTATAGGTGGCCTGGATTGTAATAGAAAATATCCAATGAAATGCATAAAATTTTCTAATGTTATAGGTCACGCATGGACTGTATTACTTTATAGAGATGCCCATGTGGCAAATCGAAGATAAGATTGATTTACCCATTGTACTTTAGAATTGCAACAAATTTTAAATTCACTTGAATACATTGACCTGTTATCTTGTCGACTTGAAAGCCAGCCACCAGAAGGCTTATATCCTAAGAAGAAACCTTGATGAAATTTTTAAGTTAAACAAATCTTAATTTTCACGGGAACGAATATTTTGTAAAAACGTTGTAGTGATCAGATCATCAATGACGTAATCTAAAAAATAAAAGATGCGAAGGTTGAAAATAGTTCTACCTCATAATGAAGAAAATATCAACCGTCTTATACGTAGCAAGAAAGTCTCCCAAAGCTTGTGGACATATGTTGCTGGTGGGTATAGTCACACCGACTTACACTTGACTTTTTCTCTGCGGTTACAAAGCTCGTGGTCGAAATCAACTAGGAAGCTAACATTAGATTTTTACGAGGGGGGGGGGGGGGGGGGGGGGGGGGGGGGGGGCTATGATGAAAAATTTTGTCCTGCATTTCTTTAAATGTATATAATCTCAATGTAAATGTAGTCCTGCCTTTTTATTTTACTCTTTGTGTCTCCATGTAGCCTCGAGATATGGGACTACGTATTTTCACGTCAGACAAACTTCTTCGTGCATGAGACTTCATATTCGATTAAGTAATTTCAAAAGGGAATGGAATGCCCATCGATTGATAAAGGGAAACCGTAGAAAAAAATTAGTCCATTCGATAATTCTTAACCTCATGTATAAACGTATATGTTAATTTATTATTGTGCACTGTTTAATATGGTCAACAGGGAATGTCACTTGCTGAAAGTCACAAATGATAGCTGAAACATATCATGAAACAATTACCACGATTATGATATTTCATTTGACTTCTTGGGTTAGTTGACCATGAAATAGTGCATTATAGTTTTAACAAAGAAGTAATTCGGGATCAGAAATGTCTAAATTGATAAGTTATACAATGCATTTAAAAATCCATTGCAAGAGTATTGTATACTTAGAAATCATCGCCCGCTGTTGTAAGTTCAGTTTTGCCATTTTTCGTGCTTGTCATGAGACGATATTTCAGGGGTTTCGATTGTTAAACTCATCAAATCAAATAACGAACATATTCCATCTCAACACGAGAAAGAGTGGCTCATTTACATCTATCAATATTTATCGCTTATAAGATGTTGTACTTTCAATGCTATCTATAAATGCAGAGTAAAATTTTAAATGTTTGGTATACAAATTTTAAATTATTCATCTTAAAAAAAAATCAGAAGATAATGGGAAATATCCAAAGAATCATGATATAAATTGAAAGAAAAGAAGAAAACCCAAAACATTTTTTTTTATATTGAAATTAATAATCCAACTGATCAAAAGTCGTATTGACGTTTAAAATTCTATACACATTAAACTAGACTAGTACTTATAGTATCTCAAAATGTCCAAACAGAGCCCGTTTTATAAACGCACACTGGACATAATTGTTATATTTCTATTTAGACTTTCCACATTTTATCAACCGTTTGTGAACTATTTTTGAAGATTACGAATCCGTAGCTTCATTGCACATTTTGCTCTGTTAAGAAAATAAAATACACAATTACTTGTATGTAAAATTGTTTTAATGGAAGCTTTCTGAAGGTACTTGATAGGATGTACGCCAATTGATGAGGGCGTGACACATTTTCACGAATGTTCAATCAGCCTTTTTTCTGTTGTACAAAGTTTGACGTGCGGTGATGTTTGAACATTGTGACTGTGTAACCTGATTCAAAACTTAATTAATTTAGAAAAAGTACTTTGCAATCGCTGAGAAGACGTTGATTGTATTTTACATTTGTCCTTTCGAAGCCTTGTATATCTTACCATGCTGTATGGATTTTGCTCATTGTTGAAGGCCGTACAGTGGCCTTTAATTGGTCATTTCTACGTTATTCATTCTATGGTTAAATTCTCTCATTAGACATTATCCCATCATAGATGATCAGGTGTAATATAAAAAATTCGTAAGGGTTCCGCGGAACCCAGTGTCTCGCCTACTTTTTGCTGTTAATCACAGGCTCAGCAAAAATGAGGAAAAAAATTAATACAAATATTCCTCTCTATACTATCTTTTGATTGTAAGTAGCTTCTGTCCAAGTTTGGTAAAAATCCAGGATAGTTTATGAATCTAATAAATGTTTTAAAAACTTAAACTGCAGACTGTATGTAATGTTAACTGGAAGAAAAACTAAGTCCATTTATAAGTAAAATACGGAAAAAATGGAACAAAATTTCCTTCTAGATACTAGCTTTTAATCATAAACAAGCTTCTGTCTAAGTTTGGTACAAATCCAGGATAGTTTAAGAAAGTTGTTCAAATTTTAAAAACTTTAACCACAGAGTGAATGTAATGTTAACTGGCAGAAAAACTAAGTCCATTTATAAGTAAAATACGGAAAAAATGGATTTTTTTTTTTACAAAATTTACTTCTGGATACTAGTTTTTAATCATAAACAAGCTTCTGTCCAAGTTTGGAAGAAATCCAGGATAGTTTAAGAAAGTTGTTAAAATTTTAAAATCTTTAACCACAGAGTGAATGTAATGTTAACTGGCAGAAAAACTAAGTCCATTTATAAGTAAAATACGGAAAAAATGGAATTTTTTTTTACAAAATTTACTTCTGGATACTATCTTATGATCATAAACAAGCTTCTTTCCAAGTTTGGTAGAAATCCAGGATAGTTTAAGAAAGTTATTAAAATTTCAAAAACTTTAACCACAGAGTGAATGTAATGTTTCCTGGCAGAAAAACTAAGTCCATTTATAAGTAAAATACGGAAAAAATGGAATTTTTTTTTTACAAAATTTACTTTTGAATATTATCTTATGATCATAAACAAGCTTCTGTCCAAGTTTGGTAGAAATCCAGGATAGTTTAAGAAAGTTATTAAAATTTCAAAAACTTTAACCACAGAGTGAATATTTGTGGACGCCGCCGACGACGACGACGACGACGACGCCGACGGAATGTAGGATCGCTATGTCTCGCTTTTTCGACAAAAGTCGAAGGCTCGACAAAAAGGAAACTACATTATCGTATCTCGAATACATATCTATAAAATATAATAAAGAACACTTTAGTAAGATTGAGTACAACAGAAGCTCCATGCTGTCTCCTTCAGACTGTCAAATACCGTCACCTTAACTGTTAACATGGTATTATATGTGATAAATTGCTGTAAACAATACTAAACTGAGTGTTTATTCACAGTACGCACTTCCTATTTTAGTTGTGGTGATATAAATCTTAATATCATTGATACACGTTTGAGAAATATGTGAAGTTCTTCAAATGCAGATTTAAACCTTGTTAATATGAAACACAATCCCGCAAGCAGCTGTGGCCATCCTGTTGAATATAGAATTACCTTCTTTTTTTTTTTGGTGCCCGTTTCACATTGAAGCAAGAGAAATATAATTTTCGAAATTAGAAAGATCTACGATATCCTTTTGCTACTATTGGCTGGTGACCTTTCATTTCAGCTCAGCAAAAATAAAAAAAATAGTTGAGTCTGCACAGTCTTATATAAAAAATACACAAAGATTTAGAACATTCAATTAAAATTCAGAATTCCTACTTTCAAACTCTTCACTCTAGTCCAGTTTTATATATTACTCTGTATTATATTGTTTTTTTTTTTTGTTTTTGAGACAAGGCCATATTTTGTCAAATGAGGTGCACAATTACTCCAAGGCGAATTACGAGAAGTGGTTTCGTATTTCGTTATAGAAAAAACCCTACTAGTTTATGTAAAGTAACGACTCTCGTACGGTGTCGCATTATTATCTTTTTGATAAATTGGTGCAATTGGATGCAAACAATACTGACCATAAAATGTCAAGTTTGCGAGATCAGACAGTAACCCAACAACTAAACAATTGAAAATCTAGGGATCAATATTTAACAATTGCCAGCAATAAGCTATTTTCATAAATAAAACATGATTTAGTCGAATAATTTGCGAGTAAAGAAAAAGAGACTACCATAGATTTGTTATTAATCCTAACTGCTTGATCGGTACAGATCAGTATTCAGGAGTTACCTTTTTTGCATAAACCACATTACAATAGAAATTGGAAAATAGGGCCTGAGTGGTTTTGTTTACAATTATTTCCCATTATGTCGGCAGTGAAAATCTGCAATTGTTTCATCATGTTGTTTGATTTACACATTATAACAAAACTAAGAATATGACGGATGCATTTACAGTTAGCTGTTTAACGTCCAGTGGCAACTATTAGATGTATTAATAGGAGGACATTTAAAATGTCATGAATATAAACAAGGACATCCTTTGTTATGCAAACATGTGTATCACGGCACAAGCAATGACCTATAGACCCTGTGTATCATATGTATATTTAGGGTGGGGTTGCTCCGAATAAAGGAGGTATATAGATACAGGAAAATAAAGAAAAAAAATTTAAAATAAGAATAGAGTATAACGGGCAAAATGAAGAATAGAGGAAAATGGTCTTAGATTATTAAAGAAAAGAGGGAAATGGTCTAGATTTTTGTTGTTGTTACAAAATACAAAAATGAAAACGCTAAATTAAAATTTCACTTACAGTTTTTAGATTTTTAATTTTTTCAGTTTTTAGAAATTTTTCATTTGCCGGACACGCTCTTTTTTGATGATTGTTAAAAGTCAAGTGCATTAGTAGTAAAAATAATACACAATCGTTTGTACATTGGTAGGGATTTATGTTTGGGGTTGATGAGGCACATAACAGAATATTGTTTCTATTTGAAATTTCTTGAATATTTGTTTTTTTCGACTGATTTGATAGATGAATAGAAATATAAATATAATCTAAAAACTGTTGACTAAACACCCTGCAGACTGCAGTTTACTCGCACATTCACATTTTCCACGGCTATCAAAATTCATAATCGTATCTTTTACTTTCATTGTTTAAATCTATTTCAGTGTTTATTTTTCAATTTTTTTATATAAATAGTTTTGGATCAACATCGAGACAGAATAAATTATAATTTATTGTTAATGAATGATTAAAAACTGAATTATGCATCCAATCTAAATTTTTAAGCCTATTATCACCTATATAAAAATATTTAACAGAACACAATTCTAGTTTTATATTTAAAAAAAAATAAGTACGCCAAACGAAACTATGCACGCTAAGAAACGATGTACGCTTTACCATACGATATACGCTAAACGAAACGATGTACGCTAAACGATACGGTATACGCTAAACGAAACGAAGTACGCAAAACCATACGATGTACGATAAAAGGACGCTTATGTTATCGTTTAGGGTATGGTTTATGGTACATGGTTTCGTTCGTACATCATTCGTTCAGCGTCCGTGCAACGTTCGGTCAGCGTTTCGTTTGCATTCGTACACCGTTCGGGTAGCGTACGTACATCGTTCGGGCATCGTCCGTACATGATTCGGGCATCGTTCGTTTTGTTAACTTTTACGTTACACGGACTGTACTATACTGCTGTAATATTAGACTGAAATTAAGAGGTCATAAGTGCAACTTGCAAGACTAATAAATAAATATTAAATTGTAATGATTTTATCTCAGGTTGTACATGTGTAATATGTAATCTAGAATTTTATACTAGTTGTAGGTTATTTTCTTTAAAGTAAAATCAAATGGAATTGAAAGGGGGGATGGGCAATTATTTAGAAATCTTCTGGAGTAGCAGTCAATGAATGCAGACTGTTACATGATGTATATTATGTGTAAATTTGACTTTATTAATTAGTGTCTTGTAAGTTTTCAACTACGTTTTGCAGATGAAAACGTGGAAATTATTGTTTGTAAACAATCTTTTTCAACTGTGACCTCTAATTCAGACTACGTCATTGGGGCAGAAAAGGGGAAAAAATAGGTAAAAATTAGCTGGAAAGGTTAAATATTTGTGAAAATATCAAGATCACATAATTTCTTAATGATTTAACCAGTATCAAGTTTCATTTGGTTCAAAATATGGACGTATTTCAAAAACAAGGAGAGGATTTTTTTCCCGCTACCTACAATTATTCTTTGGGGTTGAAAGGCCGCTTAAGTATTTCAAATCGCCTGGTAACGTCATGTGACCATACTGTAGCTATTCTCCATGCCTCAATGTATCAAAATATACCAGTCATATTTATTTTCACTGGGTAAACCAGCGGTGTGATGATTCGTTTTGAGCTGAAAAATTGACCAGGGCAGTCGATGTGAAAAAAATCTCCGTTTCACAAAATGGAAATAATCGCTTGAATTTATTTAAATGGCTTATGTCATCTCGCTTTTTTTATAAATTTATTTTGCTTTAATACTTTAGATGAAATGTGTTCTAGATCGGTCTATAATTCCGTTTAATTTAAATGAAATTTGCGATTTTCCGATGTGTCATTCACGGCCAATTTTCTTTTTATCCATAGCGACATCTGTTGACAGATTTTCCTCAAATTATCTCCACTTGATTCTCTTGTCGCATATCCGGGGTTTTAACGGACAAATCAGATGATTGCGTTCCGGCTGTTAAACATGTTTTGAGAGCTCTCAACCATCCCCCTATACCTTTAGCCAATGCGGAATAAACAAACACACAGCAATACGCACAGTAAAACTCGGTTTAAAAGAAGTTCGAGTCCGATGTTAGAATAGGTAGCAGAAGAAACTAAGCAAAATGACAATGATCAACATAAATTAACAAAGGACTACTAGCAATTACTTACATGCCAGCTTCAGACCTCAATTAAACTGATTGAAAGATTATGTCTTCATCATATGAAAATCAAGCACAATCCCTCCCTTCTTTAAAAATGGAATGAAATGATTGCATTTAGTATATGACATGTTATACATGTTTATTCCCGTGTAAAAGGTACCAGAAATACTTCGTGTCTAAATTCTATATGCAGTCTTGGACAGAAACGGTAAGTGTTTTATTTAGCAACAGTCTTCAATAAATACATATAAAAAAAGAAGATGTGGTATGATTGCCAATGAGACAACTCTCCACAAGAGACCAAATGACACAGAGATTAACTACTATAGATCAACGTACGGCCTTCAACAATGAGCAAAACAAATACCACATAGTCAGCTATAAAAGGCCCCGAAATGACAAATGTAAAACAATTCAAACGAGCGAAACTAACGGCCTAATTTGTGTACAAAATAATGAACGAAAAACAAATAAGATAGACAGAAACAAACGACAACCACTGAATTACAGGCTCCTGACTTGGAACAGGCACATACAGAATGTGGCGGGGTTATACATGTTAGCGGACGCCCAACACTCCCCTAACCTTGGACAGTGGTGTAACAGTACATCATAAGAACAAACTACAAAAATCAGTTGAAAAAGGCTTAACCCATCAGATGGATACAAATAGAAATACATCTAACAAAAACACAGAGTGGACGTGGCAGTGTACTTATACATCCCCACAACAAAAAGACACTCATAGTTGTTTCTCGTTTCTCGTTTTTCATATAGATTAGACCATTGGTTTTCCCGTTTGAATGGTTTTACACTAGTAATTTTTGGGGTCCTTTATAGCTTGCTGTGCGATGTGAGTCAAGGCTCCATGTTGAAGACCGTACTTTGACCTATAATGGTTTACTTTTAATAATTGTGACTTGGATGGAGAGTTGTCTCATTGGCACTCATACCACATCTTCTTATATCTATCTACTAAGTACAGATCTGAGAGTACTCATGCTTTGTCTCTTAAAAACTAATCGCATGGTATAATTATACAATACCGCTTATTCAAAAGTTCGTGTTAGAGCTACTTGAGATTCATTAATTGTGTGTTAAAGCAATAACGATGTTTTAACGCTGAAAATGTCTCTACTGTCTTTTTAAAAATAAAATTGATCAGTTAGTTATTGATTTGAGAAAAGAATAACGAATCAGGGCTAAAGTATCTGGTAAAGCAGAGGTGTGGTACGGATTGCAGGTCGCACGGCATATGTTTCTGGAATTACTTTCAGTTGATACAGTCCGAACAAAATTTGGTGAAGTCAAATACATAAAAGACTTAAGCGTAAAAGGTTAAATATTAGGTAGAAAAGGAGGAACAGATCTCTCAGGTCATCTTTGCCAGAAAGAGTTCCAACATGTATCCATTTTGTTTTTATACAATTACTATGAAAATTGAAAATTTACAATCAAAATATTTCATCGAAATCATTTTAGTTTGAAACTAATGGCTACTTGCTGCATGGTATCATTCTTACCGCAAGCTGCAGCAAGTTTGACACTCATTTTAGACTATTGTATAATTCAAGCGATTTCAGTCTTAAGATACCAATGAACCCCTGTCCCGTTTAATTCATTGTGACAGTTGGTTTTACAAGAATGCTCGAGTTGATCAAGGACAACCCCACAGGCACTTGTCTCAGAAAAAATTTCCTATATACCTTAATATAACACAAGGCACTTATTTGTTATGCCATAAATCTAAATTGATTTATCTACACAATGGTGTATAACACGCCTACCTTTGTTGTCGGAATCATTCGTAGCAGGCCTACCCAAGTATGTCAACCGTAATTATTTCGTCTACCAACACCCGATTGGAAATCAGATTTGATCAGATTTGTTTTTAATATGACTTTGTGACCAAGTTTTTTTTACTGACAGACTTTTTTCAGGTAAGACGTGAAACAGAAACTGAAATAAATATACAAACTATGTGTGTTATAAAAGTTTAAAATAACCTAAAAAAGTTTATATTCCAAAATAAACATATTTAATAAAGCCCTTTTAAATAAAAACAATGCAATTATAAAAAGAAATGCATTGAATGTATAAAAACGATTTTCTTGAAATTATTATAAGTCCTCTATGCACATTTTTTTCTTCAAATTATTACTTATCCATAACATATAATCGACAATAAATATTTCATTCAATGAAATTTTCCCTAATCAAATTTCGTGTTTTCTTGCCGATGTTCGTTTGCCGGAGATTTAATCTGGTGCGCACCAGTTTGAAAAATCGTGCGCACGACTTTAAAACTGGTACACACGACTTTTAAACTGGTGCTCACGACTTCGAAACTCGTGCGCATGACATTTTAAATTTTACAGGGCACTTAAGGGGCTCCGTAGTTAATTAAACTTTGCCATAACAGTAAGTGTTTGTTAAAAAATGTTGTTCATCAAAATTTTTCTTTTGAAATCAATTAAAACTATCTAACTTCTACATGTGTTTACTCATTCTTTCCCCTCAGACTTGCGCTGTGAGGTTGCCGAATTCGAAGTACCAACGAGAGGTCTCGTGGTCAAGGTCACTGCATACGGAAAATCTATCGGCGAATTAGAGTACGGGAAGACAATAAATAATCCAATAGCATTACATTTCTGAAGTTTTTGATAAGATAAATGGATTTTCTTTTAAAAGAAAGTTCATGTACACGTTTTTTATATCAAAAGTTATCAATTCGAGTATATAAAACATTTTGAACATTTTGAACTAGTTTTTCGAATAGCGTCCTGGTTTTATTGAGTAAATAAAAAATCTATGGGTTAAAACGTGATCTATTAATGTACGTTTGAAACATAATAAAAAGGTTAAAATAAAAGTTCTGATAAAAAAACATGGACAAAGAAACACACAACAATTGCATTTGACGAGTTTTATAATGATGTATCTACACATTTCATAAAAAAGCGTCGTGAATTTGTATAGATCAATTCTATGTAGAGTTTCCCCTGTGAAACTGAAAGAATTAAATCTAGGAAAGAACAGTTTTTGTTTTGTATGTAAGATTTATTTAAAGTAAGTTCCCTTGTGTAAATTTCGGCAGACGATGAGTATATTTAGAGAATTCTTTATTTTTTAACGAAAAAATACCATCAAGGTAACTGTACATGTAACGATTCAGTCGGAAAAACACAATTTCATCAGGACACTATACCTACTGGGAATATTATCTAATAAACACTTTAAATATCGACAATAAACCTAGACTATAATGCATGTACTGCATCATGTATATGGTACATGTGCCTCTTTCACTGGCTTTGTTAATATAAAATTAAATAATTGTTCAAATATTTTTTCTGGTTGGTTTTATGTTACTTAGGATGTAATTTTGTTACATAATTAATTTTAATAGATACTCTCATTCTTGCAATTAAAACCATTTAATAAAAATTTATTTATTATTTATAATAGATAATGCTTTTTACAAGTTATACTTATTAATTTGTAATGACTTAAAATTGTAAAATTTGACTCCTCCATTTGCATACAACTTACTTACATAAATACGAGAATGAGGTACAATTAGTATAAGCTGTACTGTCTAATTCACAAAATATGGCCTTTGCATACATTGCTATGTTTTATAAGAAGTTTGGTTTTATTACTTTGTAGGTAATAACTGTATACATGTAGGACGAGGACAAGGTTTGTTTTCCTGAACCATAAAAATATCAACAAAATTCAACCGTTGTGTACAACAAAAACCTACGGTAGCAAAATGCGGCCATGAAAGAAAAAACATATGTTGTTCCCTCAAGATTCTATGTCGTTCCCTCAAGATGCTATGTCGTTCCCACAAGATAGTTATCTCGTTCCCTCAAGATGCTATGTCGTTTCCACAAGATAGTTATCTCGTTCCCTCAAGATGATATGTCGTCGTCACGAGATAGTTATCTCGTTCCCTCAAGATGCTATGTCAACGAGATAACTATCTTGTGGGAACGACATAATATCTTGAGGGAATGACATAATATCTTGAGAGGAACGACACAGTGTCTTGAGGGAACGAGATAACTATCTTGTGGGAACGACATAGCATCTTGAGGGAACGAGATAACTATCTTGAGGGAACTACATATCATCATGAGGGAACGACATAGTATCTTGAGGGAACGAGATAACTATCTTGTGGGAACGAAATAACTATCTTGTGGAAACGACATAGCATCTTGAGGGTACGACATAATATCTTGAGGGAACGACATATCATCTGCATGAGGGAACGAAATAGTATCTTGAGGGAACGAGATAACTATCTTGTGAAAACGGCATACCATCTTAAGGGAATGAGATAACTATCTTGTGGAAACGACATAGCATCTTGAGGGAACGACATAGCATCTTGAGTGAGGGAACGAGATAACTATCTTGTGGAAACGACATAGCATCTTGAGGGAACGACATAGCATCTTGAGTGAGGGAACGAGATAACTATCTTGTGGTAACAAAATAGCATCTTGAGGGAACGAGATAGCGTTCTTGAGGGAACGACATAACATCTTGAGGGAACGACATAGTACATGTATCTTGAGGGAACAACATATTTTTTTTCTTTCATGGCCGCATTCTGCCACCGTACTATTTAGATATAAGAAGATGTGGTATGAGTGCCAATGAGACAACTATTTACATGTATTCCTGACCTCACAGAATTATATATCATACTATATTCCAGGGTGGCGGCCATCTTAAATTTTGGATTTAGACCAAATCACGAAATTATGCAAATTAACTTAAATCTGTAAACCATGATAGTTGCTTAAATCCGTGTTATGAAGGAAAGTTGTCTCATTGGCTATTATATCCTTTTTTATAACGTATGTTTTTCACTCTTTTAAGAGATTTGTAAACATAAGATTTGCCTGTTGTCTCAAAGCTTTCATTGTTTAAAGATTTGCTTTCTTGGCGGTCGTCTTAGATTATAGATCAGCACAAAAAACACAAATTTTAGGAATGGTCATCAAATTATCAGCTGTACGTTTGTTATTCATTTATAAATTTCAATCTAAGAAGCTGTGTCTAGGAATTACCCGTATATTTCATTTTTAGTGTTAAGCAAAATATTTTGTACTTGCTATACCAGTATTATGAGAATTGAATTTATTCTTCAAAGTGACAGAAAATATCATAAATGATCGTTAAAGGAACATGTCTGTCTATTTTGGTTCCAATTGGTTTATTTATTTATTTTTTCTTGAGAAGAACTTTTTCTTTAGGTCAGTTTGTCAGAAACTACACTAGGGTTATGCGACAATGTCTGTTGAAAAATCGGCACAAAAGTAAATAAATAAATAGAAAACAATTCTGTACAAAACTATTCTGCCAAGTTTAGTTATTCTATTTAACCTTTTTCAATTAGAAGATCAAAATGGGATTACAATAGCTCACTCTGCTTCCGACCAACTAAGCTTAAAAATGAAAAAAATCGATAGAATAAAAGTGGATTATATCATGAGCATTTCAGAATAAAGAAAGACAAGAGAAGAAAGAAAAACGATAAATATTTGAAAACATGACATCTAAGGTATCTCCGTGAATGAAACGAGATGATTTTCTCTTTTCACAATAACGACAATAAATCTGCATGGTGAGAACTCCTTTTTTAATTTGTTTGTCCTACCATCACGACATTAAGCTAAAATGATTTATTCCAGCTATCAAATATTCATATCACTGGATATATCTATCTACATGTAGTTAAGGACGTAAACTAGTATCGGCATTTATTTCGTTCATGAAATATTTATATCATCGGGTAGCAAGTCTATTACTTATATTGATTTGTGTAAGTGTTTGTATTATTTGATATGAAGTTGTTCATTCATTGTCTATAACTTGGTACAAATGATTATTGAATTATATATCATGAATATATGAAGGCGTTTTTCCAGGTCAATTAGAGAATTTAAAGTTGACGATCAAATCAATGGAAGCTTGAAAATTTAAAGTTGAATGGAAATCATGACAGCAAAATGATTTCATAAAAATAGTTTAACAACGGTCAACAAATAATACTTACAGGGAAAAACAACATTTATTAAACTTTAAAGAAAGTGCATCCTTGTCGCAGATTTCCCCCAATAAATACTCAAATTATGGTTGACTTTTAAAACATTATTTCTTATCTTAAATTGTAAATGATACTGATCCAGGGCAGATTTCTTCTATTTCTAATTATTTATGTTAAGTTTTTGTTTGTGCTATGGTGTTTTATTCTTTTGTCTTATAATTGAACAAACACACACACACACACATAGAGATCATCGCAGATTGTTGCAAATATAGGAATCCCCAATTCATACTTTTTCAAGGAAAACTCCAACTATCAGGTCATTTAATTGGGCAAAAATATATTGTTTATTTCGGTTTTATGTGAAACTGTCACAGTGTTATTGTTCAAGAAACTTCAAAATTATCTAAATTAATGTATCAAATAATAAATAAATACCCCTTCTATGTAAAAAAAAATAAATGGATATGCTAATAATCCTTCAGGGAATATTAAAAAAAAACATTCAGTAGGATTCAGTTTTATTATGTTCTTCTTACTTTCAATTAACACTAGGGGGGTACACATATTTAAGTATTCGGTAGTTAGTCAATGGATTGTTCAATTGAGGACAACATTTATCACCCTCAAATTAACACTAGGGGATACACATATTTAAGTATTCGGTAGTTAGTCAATGGATTGTTCAATTGAGGACAACGTTTATCACCCTCAAATTAACACGAGGGGGATACACATATTTAAGTATTCGGTAGTTAGTCAATTGATTGTTCAATTGAGGACAACGTTTATCACCCTCAAATTAACACGAGTGGGATACACATATTTAAGTAGTCGGTAGTTACAGACCTTCTAAAATTCAAACTGACCATTATTCCGTGCGTTCATCGTGTATCGTGCGTGTTGCGTGCGTGTATCGTGCGTGTATCGTGCGTGTACCAATCGTGCGCTCATCATTCATCGTTCCGTGTATTGTCCGTGTAACGTGCGTGCATCGTGTATTCTTAATCGTGTATGGTGCGTGTATCGTGCGTGTATCGTGCGTTCATTAATCATTCATTCTTAACCGTGTATCGTGCGTTCGTCAATCGTGTATAACTGTGTACATCAGATAATGTGCATTTGTCAAACGTTCATCTCTAATCTGGTAACGTTCATTCATTGCGGTTTTTATATGATAGTCGGTTATAGAGCTCATCAAAGCTTATATTTTATCTCGCGGTTAAAGTGTATATATATGTTCCGACTATAAATAAAATTTACATTCATACTTACTTTCTTGTGAACACTTAATTAACTTCATCGTACATAACGTTCATACAGATTCATGAATTTTTGTGTAAAATTTCATGATTTATCATCTGTAAACATTTCGTGGTTATTCAGTGAATCTTGGCTGGGACTGACACATTTTAATATAATGATACATGTTCTACGTACAAACAATAACATGATGACATTTCTACGACAGAACAGTTAAAATTGGAATTTCGATTCAACTGAGCGAAATGGGCTTAAAAATATACTGTTGGCCAACTGTTATTTGTTAAAAAATATTCCGCCAATTAAAAACAACAGTGCTTTTGCAAAATTTAGATGTGGGGTAGCTCCACTAAAAATAGAAACTGGAAAGTATGAAAGAAAAGAAGTCCACGAGATGACATGTGTTGTAGCTCTACTATTGAAGATGAACTTCATGTCATTTTAAAATGCCCATTATATGTAGATTTAAGACAAATTATGATACATTAAGCTAAACATTTTAATGAACATTTTAACCTTTAATTATCAGATAGCGAAACATTTATATTTTTATTTAATAACGGCAATGTTGCTGCTATAGTTGCCAAAAACATCAACAATATTTCATTGAAAAGAAACGGCATTTTATTTCCTAGTTCTCAAAGAAAAAATGTTTTATTTTCATATAGTACAGGTGGACACTGTAACTTTTAAATGTAAATGAGTAAATATATTGTGTCTTAAAAGTCTCTCATTATTCTTTTTAAGATTGGTACATACAATGCAAATGTTTTAATGTTTTATGTTTATTTCTGTGATTCTCATTTTATGTTTGTATGTGGTGAGACTAATAAAATATTGAATCAGTATTAACATGATTAATGTTCAACTTGAGTCATTTTTCCAATGTTGAACAATGCAAGATTATAATTCTTCGCTTATTTGGTAAATTCATATAATCTACTAAATATTTAAACATTTAAGTTTTGATAAATACCATTACAAATATAATTTTTGTCTTCGTTTCTGATGGTCACGTGCAGGTAAGGTTATTCCATTGAGAAAATACAATATACAAGATTGTCGGGTAAATGTGGATTGCGGATTAAGATTTTAGATGTCAAACTTGAATTTACAAATTAAACTGAGGCGAATTTAACACGAATATGTATTTTCTCTTCAACAGTGTTTTTATTCTCTGTTCTTTATTTTCATTTAAAATAAACTAAATATGTTTTTTGGAAAATTGGATACAAATAAACATATGTATTTGAAGGCATTTTTTTAATTAAACAAGTATAAGATCACGCAAATATATCCCGTATTCCTTAAGAGGGATTTTAAATTGAGGAACTTTTTAAACTTGAAATTGTGTTTACGAGTTTAAGATATTCTTTTTTATTCAAATTTTTTGATAAAATAGTTAAATATATTGTATTATCATAACAAGTCTTTATTTAAATGGAATAAACATGGAACACTTTCACAGATTCACTTTTCATTGTGTTCATGGTTGCATATCAAGGACACCGTTTTTAATGTATGTCTAAAAGATTAATATCCGAAAATATAATTCACAATAGTACTTTGTATTAAAGAATGACGGATTATTTTACCATGGGGGTATTTTTTGTTCCGTTACTGAGGACATTTTTTTGTCCTTTATGAATCCATATGACAATTAAATTTGACTCCAATAAGGATAAATTTTATCTTATAGAAAAATCGGTAGTTTTTATCCGATAGATTTTGTGTTCATCTTTATCGGATATAAAAGATTGAAAAATACAAACAATTACTTGAAGTTTCGTATGCATCTATCACGATCCAGCAACTTTTGACTAGTATAAAGGGTTGCCTTGGTTTTATAGCTCAAAACGGTATCATTTGTTTTGCTTTACATTGGGTTAAATAATGAAATGTATGTTTCAGAAATTTGCACAAGTTTGATTTCGGCTTTGACTCCCAAGGACACTGTCGTTTACAGTAAAGGACGAAAATCTACACATGTACGTTCTTATAAAAAAGAAAGTTGTGGTATGATTGCCAATGTTCATCATTATATCATAATTATTGTACTCCCCCTAATAATGAATCTATAATATATGCCACTGGACGTAAAACGATCAACTATTAATTCATCCATCTTATCCTTTTAGTTTTGTGATAATTTGCATATCAAATACATGAAACAACAGGGGCGGATCCAGCCATTTTAAAAAGGGGAGTTCCAACCCAGGGCAAAAAGGGGGGGGGGGGGGGGGGGGTTCCAACTATATGTCCCCATTCAAATGCATTGATCGTCCAAAAAAAGGGGGGTTCCAACCCCCTGAACCCTCCCCCTGGATCCGTCACTGAACAACTGCAGAGTTTCACTAAAGTTAGGAGGCCGATATTATTGCACATATAAAACAGGCATTAACATCGATCCCTACGTTTTGATCCGCTCACAAAACAACACTTTATAAATTTCATGCATCTATAACGCTTTTCTGGATTTACTTTCACTAGGAACGCCTAATGCTAAATATTTTAAAGCCAAAGAATGTATAAAATAGATAGGAGTGTAGAGCTATATGACCAATAAAGGGCCTATACACATTCACAACATTCTGTGTATTTATGTGTTTGTCCAAAGTCAAAAGCACGTAGTTCAGTGGTTTTCGTAACATCAATTCTGTTATATACATGTATTTGGGCTTTTTTTTTGTGGCAAGATACATGTAGCTTTGAAATAAAGAAGGCCGTTAGTTTGCTCAATTGAATTGTTTCATATTTTTTTCATGTCGGGGCGGGGCCTTTAATAACCGACTTTACAGTTCCCGTATTTTTTCATTATTGAAGGTCGTATAGATATAACTGCTAGCATTCCTCTTGATTTGAACTTTCTTGAATAGTTGACTCACTAGCAATTATACCACATTTTCTTATTTTTACATTAGCCTTCAATCCATCAAAAGCCAATTTAGTCTGCTGTAGCTGAAACCTACGTTTCTTTAAAAAAAATCTAAATTTATATACTGACAATTTAAGAAATGTTTGTCATAGATATCTGTTCGTGATATAAGTATTAAAATATTTTAGCTATGAAGATGTGTAAACCCTTAAATAAACCCTATTTCTTTGGGCAATACCTACGGGAATTAAAACAATAAAAACCATTATTAGAAAATCGGAATATATATGTGTGTATGACTCGGAGGTGCAATGGAGATCATAAAGTTTGATGGCCACGCGTGAAGTGCGCTGGTCTGCGCCGAAGTGCGATGAGCTGTTCGATGGTTTGCGATGGTTTATATAACGCGGGATACCTAGATTAAAGTCTACAGATGTGCAATTATTATGAGCAGTATATTTGTTTCAATGTCAGTATATAAAGCATTTACTAGTGTTATTGTCTATGAATGTAATAGTTAAAGGTGCCGCGTACTAATTTAGAGATCGTCCTATTTGATGTTTTGCATGTGGAAATTATTCTTGCTTCAACATGTATCTTTACTTAATTTGTTCCTCTAATGAGATCATCATTTACCGTTATATAATCATAAGAATAGTTTCACGGTGGACCCGTATGTATTGAGGGAATGACACTTCATCGTACGTAAAAACAAATCTTTCGTATATTTCCCGTTTCACAGTCCTACATGTATATTGAATTTTACCCACAACTCAGAAAGTTGACCAGCGCGGGGTATGCTTAAACCTCTTATTCTAGATGTCAGGTAACTTACTTTAAAGTAAAAGTTAAGTAGAATTCGTATGCTGGTAACATATAAGAAAAATAATAAAAGATAATAACGGTTTCAATTCATCACTTTTACTAGCGCTTTCACTGCTTTTACAGATCTTCAGGTAATATATATATATTTAAATTTGTTTTTTAGGGATGCATCCAGTTGTACCTTTTCATTTAAAATATATTTCCGTGAAGTAATCTCAAAAGATTACTCACTTCAATAAAAAATAAATAAGGGAAATGAAACCTCTTCTCGCATGTTGCACTTTGTGTAATTGTTCTCTTCGACAAAATACTGCCTTGAACTCAATTTTGGTATAAATATAAAGAAGCCACATTTGGTTCTTAAATGGATATTTTTTAAACACCTAAAGCTAGGTAAAGCCTATCTCTTGATATAGGCTCTTAAATTCGGCAACTTTTAGAGACCGACCGTGCTTGGGCTGTATAGTCAGTCAAGGTCGCTAAACTCTTATTATCCGTTTAGAGATTTTCTGAAAATACGATGGTTACTGTCTCATTAGAAACTAAAACCTTATCAAATATGGTGGCCTTCGGCTGTCATCTGCTCTTTTCGGGTTGTTGTCTCTTTGACATATTCATCATTTCCATTCTCAATTTTAAAATAACTAAAAATATGATAAACAGTTGCCAGAGCAATATTCATTTAACAAGCCAGTGCGTTGATACAGGTTATATTCTACTGAATTTACTATATCCGTTATTATTACGTAATTATATAAGTCCCGTGTCCAGGTAAAAATAACAATTTGTGGTTTGTATGTCAGGTGAAAGTGACAACGGGTGGTATGTATACTAAAATGTTTATCGTCTTCCATTATACATGAGGGTGTGGATGGGGGTTTATAGAATAGAAAATTATTGACCAAAAAATAAAGAATACAAAAAATAATCAGACAAATTTATAGAAAAGAAAATGATGAGGTACTAGAATATATGGAATGAAAAATGATCGACAAAAGGTATAACGATTAGAAAAAATTGCCTAAAATGATAGAATACAGAAATAATGAATCCCTATTCAGACCCTCATAATCTGACGATGACGTTTAGCTTTAGGACAATTATGGGCATGTGATACAGTTTTAGAACCACAGTGATTTTTTTTTACAAAAGTTCACATATATACAAGCTAATTTTTACAAAATCAATTTGTATATGTAATAAAAATTATATCTTCTTGTGCTAAATTTAAAAGACAAATGGGTTTGAATTATTCGACATTAAAAATTTTTACTTATAACATTTCGGTTTCTTGGACATTTTTGTCCTTTGAACAGACATCTTTAACTTTTTTGTTTCAAAAGATAAAGATATGCGGATTTCGGTAAAGAGATTGGGAATATCTTCGTTATAAAATTGGGCTCTACATTTGTGTAACAATTCTTTGTTAATATTTAATTTTTGTGAAAAGAAATTGATACAAGAAGAAAAAACGGTATTTTTGTTGTATATTCATCTAGTTAAAAAAAAGTAGGTAATTTCTTCATAAAAGTTGCAACGAATAATCTTCATACAGTATCAAGCAAAATGTCATGTCTAAAATGAGGGGGCCATAACTGATAACACTTTTTCCTTTAAAAAAATGAAAAATAATTATTTGGATAAGAAAATAACCCAGACATTTAGATATATTAGAATAAAAATATTTTTTTAATTTTTTAAAAATCATTTAATATTCATCGGTTTATGATTAAATGAAAAATATAGAAAATTGTTAAGTTGTTTTTAAGGAAGGAAAATAATGTTTGTCCCGAGAAAAAAGCCCCTCCCCCCCCCCCCTATAAATGATCATTAATTTACCTAAGTGGGGGCTTAAATTTGGAGACCGATCGCGAGGCCTGACTGCCATAAACAACAGATAACGAACAGCAAACAGTGGATACACCAATTGATATGTATGAAAGACAACGACGGACACAAAATGATTGCACTGAATAATTTCAACTACCATTGAGATCGTTTTTTTCTTCAAATCTCCTTATCAAATTAGAAATGCATTTTAAAAAAACCTTGGGATATCTTTTTCAGTTTGGAATTGGAATTGGAATTAAAAATTGCATTTCCCAAAGAGTTTCAGGTAAAACCCCGAGAATCTCACCTCCTAGAAATTTGAAGTGCCAGGATGTTTGAAAATATGTATGAATTTTATTACATACTTGAAATTGTATAAGGAATATAAAAAGATTCAGTATGTTTACTGTACAAACAAACAACAGACACCAAGTGATGGATACAATTGTGGCTTATATTGTTTAATTCATTTTTACTGAGAGCAAAATTTGATTGATTGATTATTCAGTGGTTGTTTAAACGTCCAGTGGCAAAAATTTCATGCATATTCAGGACAAAAAGTCGTTTCAGAAGTATATTATGAAGTATTTGGTATAACAAATGTTTAAATTTTCTCATTGTTTGGTAAATTTCATTTTCTTAGCTATTTCTAATTAATTTTATGAATCAGATTTTTCTGACAAATTATATATTTTGCTCTAAATTAACTCATACGATTCTGATAATATAAGGAACATTGTAACTTAAGTTAAAAAAAAAGAGATTATGATTGTTTAATCAGTTGTTATGTAAGTTCGCTCGTGTCAGTCGGATCACTGATTTTCGGCAATATCAAGGAAAAACCGGCACGTTCCAAATATTGTTCAACTACTCATTTAATGGTGATTCTTTTTCTTTAAAAATTGGAATTTATGTAATAAAAATCTATCTATCTCTACCATAGTATGAAAACAGAGTACAAGTAACACGTGCTTTCTAGTCCTTAGTGGCATATTATAAGTCCTTAGCAGTGTTTAGACGTACAGGCAGAAAACAGTCGAAGGCCACCAATGGGTAGAAAATCTCGCACCGAAGGCGTTTTTCAGCTGGTCCCTAAACAAAAATGAATTTTAGTTCAGTGATAATGGACATCATACTAAACTTCGAAACATACAAATATTTCCTAAATTTCGGAACGTAAACATATGATAATTAATTAGTTAAGGTTACAAATTTAGGCATATAAAAAGAAGGGGGGCGGGGGTCAATGCATTTGAATGGGGACATATGGTTAAAACCACCCCTTTTATCCTGGGTTGAGAACCCTCTTTTTAAAAATGGCTGGAATCGCCACTCTTTAAAACGTAGCAATTTATAAATTATTTATATTAAGTAGAATTATAAAATCGATGAGTTTTATAATTTGATAACACTCATTGATATTGGAAATACTATACTACAATTAATTTATTTAATACATGGAGTGTTTAGTAAAACTGTCGACCAATCAACACAGAAAGCGAGATATCTAAAATTTGTATACCCTTATAGATTTTCATTATCATACATCAATCTTAAATGCAATTCCAAATAAAATGGCTTTGAGAACCGTGTATTAAGCGCTTATCGTTCATTCGTCAATGAATCATTCACCGTGCGTGTATCGTGCGTGTATCGTGTGTTCATCATTCATCGTGCATCGTGCGTGTATCGTGCGTTCATCATTCATCATTCATTTTTCGTTAATCCTCCGTGTAACGCTCATCGCTCATCGTGCGTGTATCGTGTATCGTGCATTCACCGTGCGTGTATCGTGCATTCACCGTGCGTGTATCGTGCGTGCGTGTATCGTGCGTGTGGTCAGTTTGAATTTTAGAAGGTCTGTAGTCAATGGATTGTTGAATTGAGGACAACGTTTAT
The DNA here is from genome assembly GCF_021869535.1 of Mytilus californianus. Taxonomy (NCBI): domain Eukaryota; kingdom Metazoa; phylum Mollusca; class Bivalvia; order Mytilida; family Mytilidae; genus Mytilus; species Mytilus californianus. Next base: position 34,419,946 of record NW_026262734.1, read on the forward strand.
CACCCTCAAATTAACACGAGGGGGATACACATATTGAAGTATTCGGTAGTTAGTCAATGGATTGTTGAATTGAGGACAACGTTTATCACCCTCAAATTAACACGAGTGGGATACACATATTTAAGTAGTCGGTAGTTAGTCAATGGATTGTTGAATTGAGGACAACGTTTATCACCCTCAAATTAGCACGAGCTCGGGGGATACACATATTGAAGTATTCGGTAGTTAGTCAATGGATTGTTGAATTGAGGACAACGTTTATCACCCTCAACGTTTATCACCCTCAAATTAACACGAGTGGGATACACATATTTAAGTATTCGGTAGTTAGTCAATTGATTGTTGAATTGAGGACAACGTTTATCACCCTCAAATTAACACGAGTGGGATACACATATTTAAGTATTCGGTAGTTAGTCAATGGATTGTTCAATTGAGGATAACGTTTATCACCCTTCCTCTCGGTCGATCTACTTGCAAAACCTACGTACAGGAATGAATCTTATATTTGTTCTGGTCCTACATATCCATGAAATATTTGCCACTGGACATTACACAAACAACAACAAATCAAACAATTTAAGTCAACGTGAAGTTGAACAGAAGAATGACATACCAACATTTCATACAAGTATCTTGGACTAGAGGTACCATCGGTCCAGAAGTCATTGCTTCGCAATTGAGATGATTTAAAAATATAAATTTCAAAAATTTACCATTAACAAATTAAGGATGTACACCTCTGAGGAGCCAAACATTTCTAGAATTAAACTTTTTTCTTAACCGGATTTTTGGGTTTATATGACAGTAAAAAAATAATTGGTGAAGAAAAAATCATATGGTGGTGCACTTCTTTTTTTGCTACAGCCCTTTGAAAGTACCCAATTTTGATGATTTTCCAATTTTTCATCAATTTTTACCTATTTTTGGGCTATTATCGTGAAAAAAATCACAGTTCCACTATTAAACTTTTGTTCATACTTTCAATAAAGATGAAGTGGAACAATCTAAATAAATTTAACTTAAAAAAACTATAGGTAGGTGTTAATATAAGAAAGTTTTATCCTATTTTGATGCTTTTTTGTGTCAAATTAACCATGCTGTCAATTTTGTAAATTTGTGATTTTTCTCTGTTTTAAGAACAAAATGCATATTATTTCAACTTCTTTGTTATAAAAGATTGAAAAAATACATATCTAAGAAATTTGAAAAGAAAAAAGTGATATGGGATGTACATGTCTCTGGTAAAATCATTTCTTGTACCCTTCATCCATTTTCTCAAAATTTTGGCTAAAAAGACTGACTTGATTGGTAATAAAATTTGAAAAATTGATTACTCAAAAACTACTCATTGTAAATACGCAATTTTTTCACAGAGTTATGTTTGATTATAACATTTTTAAAATTCATTGATATTTTCCACTTGTATCACATGTTTTGGAAATAATTCCAGGACGAGATTTCAACGAGACTGTAACGTCAGAGGAATACATCCTTAAGAAATCATTTAAAAAAAACTAAAGGACCAACAACCTCTAGCAAAGATGACCAAAATGATTTTGGCTATTTTTTTAACAGTGAAAATGAGGTATCGGTTAGGTGACGTGAGGTAGTCTACCGCATACAAATCTATACGTATTACGTTCTACTTAATCATGAAACTAATATCATTAGCTCGGGGAAAGCATTTTGGATAAGTTAATTTGTTTGACATCTAGTTCATCACACATGAATTTTTGGCTTTTTAACAAATCTGATCGTTAAACAGAGGTTTTTTTGGGGTTTTTTTTGTGGGAAGAGGTATACTATAAGCGCCTTTTGTATATCTCAGTATGTATTTTTTTTCTATATAAAAATGGATGAAATATTTGAAATATATTTCCCATAAGCCTTTCACAGACTATTTGTCAGTCAATAATTTCAAGGACTATTAACCCGGTAAATTGTTTTGCAACCATATTTCCGAACGTTTTCATATTACATGTATTTCATTGGACAAAAATGACATCATAGACGATTATTGTTGCTTAGACTTTTTCGCATGGTTAGGCAAAACATTGAAATAATTGATAAAGATCTATAAGTGTCGATTTCATTTTCTAAGTTTGTTTTCCAAACTAAGCAGGAGTAATACTAAAAAAAAATAGAATATCAACACGAAAAATTACATTTTTATAGAACTGAAACACAAAAATGTATGGGATAAATCTGTCGTCGTCTCCCTCATCTTGTGAATGCTTTGGAGTAAGGTAAATTTTTTTTTTTTTTGGTTACCGGCAGTCGTATGCATGGCAATAACACAAGAGCTCCTGCTTTTGCAAGTTTTGATTATTGTAAATAAGATGCTTACAAATAACACAAAGACAAAAATGTCTTCTTTTGTGCATCACGTACCTGTATGTGTGACGTATTTTCCAGATGCTGTAAATTTGGATTTCTTTGAGGGTTGTGTTTTTCGGTACAACAAAAACTTAATGACTGGTTATGAGGATACAAACAAGTTTGTTATCCCTTCGGTATACGTACCATTGCCCCCGGCTTCGCCTCGAGCCAAATTTGATATTTCAGGGACAACCATAATAACCAGTCAATAAGTGCATAGTATAAAGCACAGTAACGAAAACAAACTTTTTAAATATATATAATTTTAATTTAGGGCAATTGAGCAAACATAATATTAAACAACAAATCAAATAATATAACTGATGGAATAAAATAACGTAACATTTAAAATCAACAAACTAGCGATTTTTTTTTGATTTTTTTTTTATACTTATACTCTTTTAGACTCTAGGGTATTAAAATAAACTTAAATTCATAGTTTCTTCAAAAATTCTAAATAAAAGAAATGATTAATTTTATCAAACAAACCAAATCATTTTGCAAAGTTGTTCATAATTTTACATAACAATCTGAAAAATAAAACAAAGTGCTAAATTCCATACTAATGATAAAATTTGTTTTCACGAATTTTGAAATTTTTATTTCTAATTAAGATTGACGTTCTAAATGTTTTAGCAGTTGATAACATTGTTGCTAACAACGTATGTAAAATATCTTGACTAGTTTAATCACAATTGTTTGGAAGCCAGTTAGTATAACAGTGTGGGTGTTATCACTACTCAGTAAATTATTATAACGACTTTGAAACTTGTTATAAAGACTTTGTTTATTCAAGATTAACTTACGTCTTTATAACGAGTTGATTAGTCGTGATAGCGAGTTAGCTTAGTCGTGATAGCAAGTAAACTAAGTCGCAAAAAAGAGTTGCTGTGTCATGATAACTAGTTAGCTTGGTCACTTAAAAACTACAACCTCAGTCCTGACAGTGACACTAACTTGCTTCCATATAATTTACCCAATGTCATGTACAAAACAAAAAGTGTGTAAATCAGTAATGATATGGATCAAAAACAGTCATTGAAAACAACAAAATTAGATGAAAGGGATATGCGCAGCAAAATAAATGTTTGATCTACGTTATAATTTTCTTTCAAATGAATCGATTCATGATTATCCCAAGACAATCCTTATGCATGGATGTCCTAACTTTTTTCATCTGTTTGAACATTCAGGTTAATAAGAAAAATACAACAGAAAACAGCTGATATTTGAGCCAGTATATTGCATGATATTTTACAAGGAACAAACAAAATCTTTGAAATGTAAATTCAAATCATATGTCATGCTAATCACTTTTTTTACATGTACATGTATGTAATGAACCACGGTTCATATTCCGTTGCATCAATATTAAATAACATAAATTTATAGAAATAATCATAACATTCAATTTAACTGAAAATAAACATTTTCAAAAACTCAGTCTTTATATAATGAATACCACAAAATATTTACTTTTTAACATGATAAAGCACTTGTAAATATTGCAAAACATATTAAAAATTAACACTTCATAATAACACATGATAGTCTTAGCCCCACAACCCTAAAATGGTGGCTTTTACCACACATAACATAGATCTATGTTTTATTTCTGAAGAAATTTTTAAAACCCTTTATATTTGACATATTTTTTACATGCTGCACACATGAAAATTTTACTCACGTGAATTTCACATGAATCTCACGTGAAATTCACCTCAAACGAGCTTATACGTGAAACTCACGTGAAAATTTTCTCATGCACGTGAATATACACGTGAAATTTTTAACGTGATATTTCAAATGAACTTAAAAAAAATAAGTGGTATTTTTTTATGTTTTTAATCAGATTTGAAAATTTAGATGTCATTTATTTGTGCTTTTCACGTGAAGTTCACAGGAGTATCACATGAGATTCACATGAAACTCAAGTGAAATCAGTTCACTTGAGTTTCACGTAAAAGCTCGTTTGAGATGAAATTCTCTTTGGGATTTACATGAATCTAAAATTCACACGAAATTCACGTGTGTAAAATTTCCCAGTTTATACAAATAATTGAAAATATACTGACCATGTAGGGTAATGTGCCCTGATATGTTTACATACACATTACATGTATATCTACATCACATTTACTGTAAACCAACTAATTAAAGCGATTTATTTTCGCGACTTTCGCGAGTAGAAAAATAACGCGAAATTCAATATAAATCGTCGCAAATATGTAAAACTTAGATCTTTCCTTATTTAACTACATCAATTAAATTTGAAAATCGCGAAATTAAATTGCCGCAAGGTGGGCTAGAAAGGGCTAAACGCGAAATAAAGTATCCGCGAAAAAAAGTTGGGTTACAGTATTTAAATCAAAACTGAGTGTGGGAAATTATTTTCGACTGATTGAAATGAAGACCTCGAGTAAATATAGTCATGTTTTGTTCTTTAATGACAAAATGGTAACAATGATTTTTATCGTTGTTTATCCCTTACGTAAATTTTCGTATTTTGAGTTTCATTTTCTAGTCACAAATTTAAGTCAGTGCAATTCCAGTGATAACCAATTTGGTTCTGATTCCGAATCTTAAAGGTTTAGTTAGGGCTTTTTAATTGTTTGTTCATCAAATAAAAGGCTATATATAATGATTGTTTACAACCGCTGTAGACGTTGTTTAGGACCACTGTAGACGTTGTTTAGGACCGCTGTAGACGTTGTTTAGGACCGCTGTAGACGTTGTGCGCTATTAAAAGGGTTACCCAGAAGAAGTTAAATTATAAAAGGGTGAATTTACAGTGCCTTATATGTACATATCCTTAAAATAAGAACTGTCCTTGCAATACTTTAATATGTATCTACTAAATGTATGCAATTTCTGAAAAGAAAATTAAGAAAAGATATATGGATGCCATATAAATCATAATCTTTTGATTCTTTTGCGTACCTTAATGAAAAGTTAACAACTGATTCTATACATTAAGCATAACAAAGTAAAATGATTTGGCACCTTAACAACTTCGGTACTGGCAGTGAAGTTCCGTAGCACACGATCGTAAATGAAAATGGCTATACTTTAACAATTCTTTGATGCATTTTGATCTGTCCTACCATCTTTGGTGGTTTCAACGGCACTTTTTTTTGTCGTATAAAAGTCAATGCCTGTTCAACATCCTCCTTTTTGTCATACCCATGACAAGCAATGTACCTTCTAAGTGATTGTACTGTAACTCTTCTATATCCGATGTCTTTATTTTGTGATGGTCTTATTTCAAGCTTCTTCGCAACAATACCTAAGTAAACGTCGTCTATATGCATTGGTTTGACAAACGGAAATGCTAAATTGAATTTTCGGGCTAATGGCATTGATACAAAATAAGCGCCACCTGCTAAATATGGCGGCCATCTGTCAAAGGGATAGTCTTCCCACGCTATAAACCATTTTGATCCGTTTGCCCGGTATGGCACAGATCGCCCGAGAAACGTTCCACTAAACAACAATTTGTTATTCTTTACTTTAGTAATGTATGCTTGAAGATTGTCAATGTTTACAAAATAATCATCGTCAACAAAGAAAAGATAATCGGATGTATCACAGAACGACACGGCCCATCTATAAGCCATTATCATTTTTACCGTATTATTCCAGTAACTATCTATAAAATTCTCTTGAATTATATCCCCATATAATGTACTCTCCTTTCTAATTGCTAAATTTCCATTTGAGGGAAGTCCTAAAAGAAAGACTAGAAGCATATTTTTCTCCAGATATTTTCCCCATGTTCTTCTTATCACCTCCCTCCTTTCAAAGTTATTCACCGATGATTTGACTAGTATCACAATTTTAGAATGTGTCGAATTATCTGGTTCGAATAGACATGAATTGGTAGGAGTATATAGAAAATGATAATTGTGTTCGTTGATTGGTTGAACGGAAGATTTGTTAGCGGACTCTAATTTTTGGACTAATTGTTTCAGATTGATATTCAGGGGATACTTAAATTCCCTGTCGTAGGATTTTTTCAGTGAAATACCTCCTACCACTTTATTTACTTTTATTTGCTTTTTAATATCTTTTTCCTTTAACAACTGTTTTTGTTTTACTTTTTCATCTTCTAATTTATTTTCTTCCATCTTTGGTGTCAGTTTTATTTGCATTTCTTTTTGAATATTTAATAAATCCGTAGTCTTTTGGATATGCAAATCAATTGACTTGTCTTCATCACGTGACATCTCTGACAACAAAAGCTTTTCTTCTACTGCAATATACTCCATGAAATACATATAAATATAGCCGAATGCCATCATATATACAAAAAGGACAACACCTGCCTTTCTTTTGAGTTCTGAACGCCGACAAATTCTCATTGTATTACTGCATAATTTATTTCCCTACATATAAACAAACACCGATATGCCAGACTGAATCTGAAAAAAAAAAAGATTTTTACAATATTATTTTCAAACGTATATGATCGCAAATTCGTAAATATTTGTAGCAGTTGGTAGTCGGTTATTGTCTTATTACTATTATATTTTATGTTATTTGAAACCCCGAACTTTAGAACTCTTTTTACCGATTGACTAAATGTATGATTTACCGGACCACGTCAAATTACAAATGAGATCTACAGTTCGATAAAGTACCTATCAATCGCTATAAGAGCAATAGGTAATTTCATTTTTTCGTACCCCAAAATGAAAATAACTTCATGTAATTGGTTGAATATTTATGTTAAGGATTTGTAAACTTTCTTGTGATTAAGCGTAATTATGCACACTGTTGTTTGACCATAAGTGGCAGAATAACCAGAAATGATTGTGGCCACCAAATGACAGAAGCAGTAGCAGAAACCTATCACATTTGCTTGATGTACGCTTTGGAAAAGATTACGCAGAATTCATTCAATTCTGAAACGAACTAATTCTAATGACCTATAGTTGTTAATTTCTATGTCATTTGGTCTCTGGCTGTGATTTGTCTCATTGGCAATCATACCACATCTTCTTATTTCTATAATCAGTCACGAACAATAAGAATATCGTGAAATTGAGAATGGGAGTGCTTGAACTCGAGATGATTTTTTTTGAAATACTTTATCAATTTAGTCTATCTAAATGCAGTGTAGAGTAGATTTTAAATGAATGTCATGTAAAGGGTTGAAAGATTGAGATGAGATGCTCTGACACCGACTCTTTCGGCAAATAATAGACTGTACATACAACGAACAAGACATGGTCCAGATAGCCTTACCTTGTACATGAATCAAGTTTTACGGCAGGTAAATAACTAATTTTACGACCCTTCAATTGTCTTTTGCAAAGATCATACTAAGTGTGCTCTAATCTAAAAATAAGAAGATATGATAGGATTACCAATGATACAACACTCCACCAGAGACCAAATGACGCAGAAGTTAACAACTGCAGGTCATCGTACGGCCTTCTATATCGAGATAAGCCCATACCGCATAGTAAGCTATAAAAGGCATCGAAATGAGAAATGAAAACAATTCAATCGAGAAAACTAGTAAACTCAGATCTTTTTTTTTTTTAAATTTTCCCTACATTTTCAGTAATGTAGTACAAAAGATTATTCTACGTCGTCTAATGTAAATATAATCATAGCTTTAAATACCGGAGAGAGATGATCATTTATTAAAATTTAATCAAATAAACAAAATGTGTTCCGTCTAAATCAAATTTACGGACGTCTTATACCTACATTTTCCTATTGTAATTTTTATTTAATCCTTATGTTGACATGATGAAGTTCCTGACTTGGGAATTTTTCACGGAAAGACATTTTACAAGTTAATTTAGCCTGAAGAAAACCTTATTACGTTAGATGCCTCTAATCAAATTATCAGTTCATTCTTTATCTAGCACTAAGGTACAAAATAAGAAATACCGATTCACAAATTTCAAATGTAAAAAGTTATGCAATTTGAATTTTAAAAATATTTTGTACTTTAAAAATATATTTGACTAAATTGGTTGAGGTTTATTTTTGTGTGTACTTGTTTGTAATTTCTTTTTATCTATTACAGTGCAATTGTTTGAGAGTGAAGTCATGACTAAGTTTTTATCATCTTCTATCTTTTATTGCTTGTTCTTTGAAGTACTACCCTTTAAGGCTTTTTCTTCACTGGTCGATATTAAAAACCTTTAAACGCGTCACATCTTTATTCATCTGTCCAAAGTCAGGAATATGGTTAAAAATAAATCATGCTGCCACTCTATTCTTATTATGAAAAGTAAGCATGGAGGGGCAGCATACCTTATGTATGCTGCATTTATTATAATTAATTATTGGATAAGAGCAAGAACACATTAAATCAGTGAACAAGCTAAAACAATAAACGATATATGTATTAACTAAAAAGAACAATCGGACACAAAAAGGTGCCCCAAGTGGGTACCCCGGGGTCTATAAACTCGGAAATGGCGCGGCTAATCACATCAACCCCCTGCTTTTTGAAATAGTCTATCCAGAAAAGGGGCCAAGGGTCCGACGTCAATTGCTGGATTTACCCCTATCATCTTAATTGAAATATACACGAAATGGTCTTCATTTTAAATATGTCTCTACTGTTAAAACTATCTAATCCATTTACTTATTAATGATCTAATCTCGTTGATGCTCTATTTTCACTTAAGGATTTTGGTGGCCTTGTTTTAAAAATAAAAAAGCTTTTTAAAAGACATATTATTGATAGTATATAAAAATAACAGAACTAAAAAAGCAGAAGAATTGGGTCAAAGTCTCAAATTAAGATTTAAATATGTTTAATTTTAGTTTCCTGTATATAATGTGAGTTAAGTATGATGTCCATTATAACTGAACTAGTATACATATTTGTTTAGGGGCCAGCTGAAGGACGCCTTCGGGTGCGGGAGTTTCTCGCTGCATTGAAGACCCATTGGTGGCCTTCGGCTGTTATCTGCTCTATGGTCGGGTTGTTGTCTCTTTGACACATTCCCCATTTCCATTCTCAATTTTATGATGTAAAGCCATAATTAGCGATAGAGGGAATTGACAAAAACCACGGTCACGTGTCACGGTGTCAATTTACAGTGTTTTCGATGTTTTCAATGGCTTTTATATACGGAGAAATAATATTGGTATAGACGTCCGTAAATTTGTTTTAGAGTGAAAACTCGTTTTTCTGATTTCATTAAATATTTAGCAGATCTCCACTCTAGGGTATTTAAAATAATGAAAATATTTACTTTTCGTTACGTTAGGCATAAACTCTATGTAGTACACCACTAACTTTAACTGTATGTAAATTATTGCTATTTGAACAAACAACTGCCACAGTTTGCCTCAAGCAGTTAAATTATTTGTTTTCATTCAATTTTCAGAACAATCTATGTACAGCTAAATTAATTATTCAATAGTTATTATACTCACAAAACTTAAAATATATTTTCATCGATATATATCATTTCATGTATATTAATAAAAGCAAATATGGTAAAAATGTAATCCAGGATGACAGCCATCATGACACCTTCAACAATGAAACACTGACAAACTATAACTAGACGTACAAATCCACACATTCTGCAATAGGTCAAGCTAATAAGGGTTATGACTTCAGACTTTTCGGCTAGAAAATGACCAACTGACCGGAGGGTGGGGTGTTTTTGTAAGTACTCAGTCATATCCTAAGTCTTTTGCTAAAACAAGAAAAAAAAATGAAATAGCTAAAGCATAGGAATTTCTTAATACGTCTTTACAAGCCAAAAAATAAAGTGACGAAGTATAGTAGTTGCGAGAGATGCATTCTGGACTGTTATTCAGATTTCATGCTCATTTTGATTCGTAAACTCTAAAATAAAACTTACTTAATATCTTAATGATTGATTACCCAGCTGGTACAAAATTTAGCTATACATTGTACATTTAGTATGTAAAAACTCAAATAATATTAAATATTCCATGTATGACATACCAGTATACAAAGCGCGGGAACAGAGTATAAGACACGTGCCCCGTATGAAGTACATATACACTAAACACAGAATTGTAAAGGTTATTACTCCCTATAAGTATTTTGAAAATATCCAAGGTATATATATGCTTTTGTCTAGACCATGAAAGATAATGCCAAAACGAATCAATTTTCTCATGATTACACCTCATGAGTATTTTTGAAAATATCCAAAGCAGATGCTTTTGTCTAGACCATGAAAGCCAAAACGAATTAATTTTCTTTAACAGTTATATACTTACGGGTTTTTTTTTAATGATCATGAAATAAAACTTCCATATTGAAAAGTTGTGCGTTAAGTATCCATAAAAAAATCCCTATGCGTATGTAATTTTATATTAATGTTAGCTCCATGAAAACACACAGAGGATGAAAATAACCCACTCCATTCAAATGAAATATGAGTTTGCCACGTCTCATTGATAGATCCCGTTTCTTGAAAATCCTGAACACTTGTAATACTATATGTTCATTGAAGGCTTATATTAAGTCGTGCCAAAACAAACACAAAGCAATATACGGGCCTCACACAAATGAGGTTATAATGACTTAAACATATGTAGTTTATTCATTAAGAGAAGTAAACATAAAACTTCATTAAATTTGTTACAAATTTCATACAAAATAACTTTTAAAAGGAGATTAAAAAGCACTAGACATTTATCCACTTTAAGTCCTTCCAGGACATTCGATTTACAATAGTAATATTCAATTGTAAATTCATGACATATCGCCTATTTTGTAAATATTAACTTTTGATTTCACAAATACGTCAAAGTGGTGAGTTTCAGTATCAATTAATAAAAAAGATCTCGAATATTTCGTAGTAAACAAACACCCGCCCTTTTCATCTTATTCCAATTTTCAAATATTACTAAAATCGATCGAAATTAAGTAAATGTTGAAATAACAAATACAGTATTGATCTCGCGAGATTTCTGTTGTAATGAAAAAAAATCACCAGGGTGTTGTACAAATTGGTAAAATCATTCAGATCGATGTCACTTCTATTTAGACAAACACCAATACAATATTTAAGTTAATCAGTAGGATATCCGTGTTATAAAACTTAGACTTACAGTGATTATAATCTGTTGTTATACGTACAATTAACTTTTAAACCTTAAAAATTATTTTGATATCCTGTTTTATTTTTATAAAAGACTTACCGAAGTGTCAGACCATCTAGAGGAGTCATTTATTGTGGCTTGCTAGAAGTCCAATGTCAAATACTCCCTTCATATTCGGGACGAGAAAAAATTAAAAAAATAGAAAAATATGTTGGTTGTGCAAGCTAGGACGACCGGGCTTGCATTGTCGAAAATTTGGAATGCCAATGAAATTTTGAGTATTGTTGGAAAGGACAGACATTTTGTCTTACAGCAGGCCACCTATGGACCCTCAGAGTGTAATTGCAATGGATCTTAAACGTATGTATGTGAGTAAACGTCAATGAGACAGCTACCCAGCAAGTTATAAAAGTGACGTGAAATTTGCCATAGGTCATCAGTTATTGCATGTCAAATACTCTTCACTGTAACAGTATGGGAAGCTCAACATCACCTAGTCAATTGACATTAATGGATTTAAAATTAACGAGGCGATAAAATCAACATCAAGTCTTTGAAAAATAACCAACAAAATCAATAAGAATATCTTTAAAATGAAATGCAATATCATATAATGGTATATAATAACTGTATCATAAACTTTCGTAATAAGAAACACACTATTAATATATCATTCTATCCACAAAGATAACTGACTTAAAAATGTTTTCATGATATGTATGATTGTCAATGAGACAACTATCCCCCAGAGTTTAAATGAAGTGGTAGTAAGCATTATAGTCAACCGTACGCCCTTCAAACACGAGAACAACCCATACCGTATTGTCGGCTATAAATGGCCCCGACATGAAAAATATGAATCAATTCATATGAAAAACTAACGGCCTGATTTTATAAAAAATACAATGAACGAAATGCAAATACGATATACAGCAAAAACTTGGGACAGGCATGCATATATACAGACTGTGGTGGGGTAAAACATGTTAGCGGATATCCCAACCCTACTCTAACCTGGGACAGTGGTGTAGCAGTAAAACATATGAACAAACTATAAAAATCAGTTGAAAAGGACTTAACTCATCAGATCTATACAAAGCAGAAAAAACAAGTAACAAAAACACAGACCGGACGTGGCAGGGTATTTATACATCCCTACAAGAAAAAGACACTGAGTACAGATCTGAGAGTACTCACAGTTACCGTAAAAGTACGTAATGTAAAGAACGGTGTAATTAGCACATACATGTACATGAAGTTAAAATCTTTAAAGATTTAAATGACTAACATGAAAGAAAACAGAAAAATTGTCTGAAAGATAAATTAAATGAAATAAATGAATCTAAAAGTTTCTATAATAGTTTCACACTAGAAGTAAATGGAAATGATCACTGTTACACGGTGAATAACATGAAGTTAATTTCACATCGTAATTTCTTGAAAATAAAATCTATGTTATAAGATGTAACAAGCAACGGAAGAATTTTCAAAACTAAATTGGTCAAATTCGTTTTAAGTTGTGAAAATATGCAAAATTTTAAGTAGAGTCATTTTTGAATTCCCGTACATTACAGCCTATTATACAAATACCAAATATCTTGCATTCAAATTCGCGAGCAATTCTGGTAGCTGATTTACATTCATATTTGTATTCGCATCTTAGGTAGTAATTTGACATTATAATTCGTATTAAAAAAAATCCAACCAAATATTAGGTAAAAAGTGTATCAACTGTCTCTACATACCTTATAAGAATTCATACATTTTCATGTTTCACTTGTTTCACGGAAATTAGGTAGTCCTCAACAAAAATCAAAACAGGTGATACGTTTTTATTAAAAAAAAATCAATTCTACACCATTTTAATCATTTGAATATTTTTTTCATTGATCTTCTATCCTTCTGAATGTTACATTGTACATCTTCCATTTGAATATCGTAAAAATGAAGTCTTGTTCTACTACATTGATTTTATGACAATTTCTTGATATCAATTGGATAAGACTATGAAATTGACTCATACAAGTATTATGTAGCCTTAAATAATTAATGAGATTTAAGTGAACATCATAAAAGCGGAATAAAATTGTTATAAACGTCTTTTAAATAACCAAACAATGTTAAAAATTGAGCAAACATATACGGTCACTGTAGGAACCCGCTGAGGGCACGAATACAACTTGTAACCAGTCTTCACGCTTAACCACAAGTCATACGGCAATGGCTTGTAAAATTGCTTTCAGACTTGTAAAATTCTTCTCTACAAGCCAACAGAAACCAACTAAAATTTTCAAAAAATTAAGCTTCGAGTTTGTGGACTCAAAAGTTTATCGTGAAGGCTGTGTAACTTAACAATCTTATTCTAATCCGTTTTATATATATATAAATCTGTTGGATATGATAACTAGTATGTTGTAAACATGTAATGTAATACCACTCGACCACCTTTAAAATGTTCGAAATAATTTTAAATGCATGTATATGCATAATGCAACTTTTTTAATAAGTTACTTTTATTTAAAAACAAAAATGAAGAAACGATGCAACGATGCATAAAGAACAATCAATACTGCACCAGTCGAAGAAAAAACAGACTTACACACCAAACACAGTGGGAGAACTTATGGGTGCTTCATACATGTAAGCAGTTGTTGCTCCACTAGTGACAACCATTGTGTTACTATAGTATATATTCATCTAATTCCTTAAATGACATTGCCTAACACGTCTTCATGATTACTTAAATGACATTGCATAAAACGTGTTCATGATTACTTAAATGACATTGCCTAACATGTCTTCATGATTACTTAAATGACATTGCCTAAAATGTCTTCATGATTACTTAAATGACATTACCTAACACGTCTTCATGATTACTTAAATGACATTGCCTAAAACGTCTTCATGATTACTTAAATGACATTGCCTAAAACGTCTTTACGATTACTTAAATGACATTGCCTAACACGTCTTCATGATTACTTAAATGACATTGCCTAACACGTCTCCATGACTACCTAAATGATATTGCCAAAAAATTCTTCATGATTACAACAATTTCTTTGTTACACTTGTTTCTTGACGTCTCTACTTGCATAATTGAGAGATATATTAAAAAAAGTTGATATATACCTTTGTAGTATTTTGTTTATAGATAGACATGTATGTACGAACCTGAAAAATAATCCAGGTTTCATTTCTCCATGATAATCATAAAATCATTTAATTTTAACGAATAACGGTATTTTATTTTTATTATAACGATAGTGGTTACATAATTGAGACCTCTAACGAATCACGATTATGATAATTTGAGGAATCATGATAAACATTTAATCTGACAGGTTGACGCAAACTATAGTCGAAAAATTACCATTTGACGACTGACGGTAATAGGCATTCCTATATTCAGGAAAATATTACGATGTATACTATGAAAGAGATACAGTAATGAACAGGTGCTTGCAGAAATCAAAAGTCACACAAGTTCCAGCAAAATGCATCACAGTATAAAATATTTGACGCCAAAATTAAAAAACGTGATTGTTGCATGACGTCTGTACTAAGGCTATTCGTTACAGTAGCAAAATTCATGCAGCTAGATACACAAAACTTTAAATACGTTTATTCTGATCCTCGCTTTGAAAGAGCTTCGGTTGATATATATAATCAAATAAATTTGTTTTTGATTTAAAAGTAGGTCTCAGTTTAAACTATCATATTTGTTCAAACAATTTTGAATATGATTGTTATTTGCTGAATGTCCAATGACCAATATAATTCATATATTCAGAACCATGACGTTAAGATTTTACTATATCGCGATCGACACCGATTCATATCTTCAGAGTGTAGTGTATAAATTAAGTTGATGACTGTTTAGATGGGGAACGTTGCTTTATAACTATTTCTTGTATATTGTCAATCGCGCATTAATCCGTTTGCGCATTCGTCATAATTTTTTCTGACATTATATCAATAACTCATCTTATTTAATGTTCAATAATTTGTTTCCTTAAAAGTAGATGGTTGTATAATTATACTATTTCTTGACATTTCATTGCACAAAGAGGTATTTGCGGTAGCTTAATGGGGCGTTCACAATAGCGGCCAGTACCACAATTGCAAAGTCCATTATAAGTTAATTATGTTTAAATTTTGTTAACTTCATCTGTCCTAGCTGATATTGTAAAATGGAAAATATCAAGACAACCTTTTTCTTTTAATTTTCACATAATATACTAATCAACGAATGTTTTTGTTTTACATAGGGTAAACAAATAGTAGGTGATTTCTTTTATCATCTGACATCTTATAGCTTATTCCTAATGCAACATAAATAAAAGATACAACTATTTTAATTGCTCTTATCTGACCTTTTCCATCCTCCTTTGCCGCTAGTGTAGTTTACAGCTACATTATTACCGTGTCACGTGAGACCTAACCCGAATAATTCAGCCCCTTCCCGCAATCGATCTCCCGTACTTACTAGTAATGTAGTAATCGTAGATCAGCGGAATAGTAACGACTGAATTATTCGGGTAACATAAGACCCGGTCAAAGAGTCATACGTTGCACGTCACAATTTGGTAAATCTGTTAAGGGATTCTCATTGGTAAATATTAGCTTATTCCGTATGAAGTAAATACTTTCTTAATGTCTGATTGGGTACTGTAATATCCCATGGGATTTGTCAGCGTATCCGTAAGTGAGCCTGGGACAATCATGATATAAGATCATGGAAATGACAGTTAAGTGTTCAATCGATAGTGAAGTGTTCAATCGATACTTAATGACGCAAGATCAAACGCAAAGTGTTTAGAATTAATTGAGTTTTGTTCTGTCTTGAATATTTAATTGTGTTTGCATCAGATATATATGTATTATTCTAACTTTCATATTCATAATTGATATAACTTGTTAGTGTGTTTTAGATTAGTTCCTCATAATACGGAAGCCGGTTAGTTTCAGGGTGTAGTTTTATTATTTTAAATCGTTCTAACGACTTAGCTGACTCGTTAAAGCGACTTAACTAACTTGTTATAACGACTTAGCTAACTTAATTCGTTATAACGACTTACCCATTATAACGACCTAGTAACTCGTTATAACGACTTAGCTTAATTAACTCGTTATAACGACTTATCTAACTCGTTAAAACAACTTACCTAACTCGTTATAACAACTGAGCTACTTTCTCAATTCGAGGACTTAACTATACCCCCTAATATCTTGGTCTTGATTATTTTCTATTGTCCTCTTATTTATAGATTTCTAAATTTCGACTTAGTGCACATTTATTAGAAATAGAAGTTGGAAGATGTACAATTGTAAAAAAGGAAATTGAAGATGAAATACATTTTTTACTTAAATGTCCTAAATACATCAAAGAGCGCAAGCAATTTCTAGATAATGTAGAACTTTATAAGGGTGTCAAATTTAAAGACATTTACTGATAAATCTAAATTGTTTTTGTGTCTTGATGAATTATTCAAACCAAAGAGGTAAATCAGAGAAGCCTATTTTTGGTTCGCTTAGTTTTATCAATAGTGGATCAAGGAACTTCTTAAAAGGGGAGTGGTTACGTGTTAATACGGGGAGGAGGAAGGAGCCAAACCTTATATTATACTATTTTTTTTTAAAGAATAAGGAGATAATCAGTAAAAGTCAACGGGTCAGCAAAATAACATGCATAGGCAAAGACAAGTATATCGGAACATTGTTTGGTATGCTTAAATTAAAAAAAATGGAATATAGTGCTAAAATTGAGGGGCGTAGGAGCCAGGGCACATTTAACTAACTTATAGACTATTTGACTATAGAAAAGGTTTGACTTTGTTTTTCACTTTCAGAAAGTAACGATCAGAGAGTCACACATGTTTCTACTTTTAATTACTTCATAACATGTCAATTTGTCAACTTTTTTCAGAACCGAGTTTAAACCGATTTACTCCTTAAACATTTTCCCGCGCCCTTATACACTACTGAAACCTGCTCAAGTAGGATATACTATATAGAGACAATAAGTTCCAGCATAATAAAAATTCACCGAAATTAGTACAGGCAAAAACGCAAGTGATATTCTGAAAGGATGAATCTACAAAGCAAATAACAATTTTCAACATAATAAGCTATAAAACGGCAAGCTTTTTAGAAAAGCTAATTACTTGTAGAACATAATGTATCATGTAATTTCATGTGATAAAATCGCGTCATCGGTGACGAACACTACGGTATTTCGCCTGACTGTGGTTAACAAGTTAAAAATCTCAGATAATCATTTAATATTTTTTGTTTAATTTTTAATAAAATGACTTGGCTGATGCACAAACATCACTGCTATTTCTATTTTTTAAAACATTTTTCCTATACGATTTTCTTATTTAGGCACGGGTGATATGGTACTATCCATTCTTTCAGAATTTATAAAAACTAGAACACACCCGCGAAATTGCGGGCAAATAGAGCATGGTTGAAAGTATGTAAACTGTTGTATGATGATTTTTTGTAAAAGATTTTATGACTGGAGAATTTCAGGAAATGTATCAAAAGTCATAGGTTCTTGGAGACAGGCCAATTTTTGTTTTAGCCCTCCCCCTTTTTTCCAAAGTCCCTTATTTTTTGTTTTCTGTTAATTTCAATTATTTTCGCGTTTTTCTGTATACTATGAACATACATATTCTAAAAGTAAAGTGTATTTGCTATTTACTATCAATTCCAAGTTTACTATCCACTGCTGTCTATATAATATGGGGACGAAGTCCCCA